>NC_084478.1:60334576-60680076 GCF_027409185.1 Cynocephalus volans
TTTTGGTATATGGCAAGAGGTACAGGTGTACTTTCATTCTTCTATATATGGATGTCCAGTTTTTCCAGCACCATTTACTGAAGAGGCAGTCTTTTCCCCAATGTATGTTCTTGGTGCCTTTGTCAAAGATCTGTTGGCTGTAAGTATGTGGGTTGATTTCTGGGTTCTCTATTCTGTTCCATTGGTCTGAGTGTCTATTTTTATGCCAGTACCATGCTGTTTTGGTTATTATCACTTTGTAGTATAACTTGAACTTAGTGTTATGCCTCCAGCTTTATTTTTCTTACTCAGAATTACTTTGGCTACTTGGGGTCATTTGTTGTTCCATATGAATGTTAGGATTGTTTTTTCTCTTACTGTGCAGAATGTCATTGGTATTTTGAAGGGATTGCATTGAATCTGTAGATCACTTTGGGTAGTATGGGCATTTTCACAATGTTAATTCTTCCAATCCAAGAGCACTGTTTTAGTCCATTTGTGTTGCTATAACAGAAATACCTGATAATGGGTCATTTATAAGGAAAAGAGGTTTATTTGGCTTACGATTCTGGGACAGCTGCATCTGGCATGGGCCTCAGGCTGCTTCTACTCATGGTGGAAAGTGGCAGGCAGCCGGCAGGTACAAGCAGATCAGATGGTGAGAGGAAGCAAGAGAGAGAGAGAACTGGTCAGGGTCTTTTTAAGCAACGAGTTCTCATGGGAACTAATAGACTGAGAACTCACTCATTAATTCCCCCTCCCCCAGGGAGAGCATTAATCCATTCATGAGGGATCCACCCCCATGACTCAATCAGTTTCCAACACTGCCACATTGGAGATCAAATTTCCACATGAGTTTTGGAGGGGACAACACATCCAAACTCCATCAAGCATGGAATGTCTTTTCATCCTTTTGTGTCCTCTTTAATTTCTTTCAACAGTGATTTGCAGTTCTCAGTAGATGTCTTTCGCCTCCTTGGTTAACTTTATTTCTAGGTATTTTATTTATTCATTTATTTATTTATTTATTTATTTTGGTGACTATTGTAAATGGGCTAGCTTTATTGATTTCTTTTTCTTTCTTTTTTTTTTCTGCTAGTTCATTGCTGGAATATAAAAACACTACTGATTATTGCATGTTGATTTTGTATACTCCAACTTTACTAAAATTGTTTATCAATACTGTGTTTTTTTGTAAAGTCTTTGGGCTTTTCCATATGCAGGATCATGTCATCTGCAAACAGGAACAAATCAACTTCATCTTTTCCCATTCTGGATCCCCTTTATTTCTTTCTCCTGCCTGATTGCTCTGGCTAGTACTTCCAATGCTATATTAAATAGGGTGGTGAGAGTGACACTTCTTGTCTTCTTCCTATTCTTAAGGGAATATCATCCCCATTCAGGATGATATTGGCAGTGGGTTTGTCATATATGGCTTTTATTGTGTTGAGATACTTTCCTTCTACACTTAATTTTCTGAGAGTCTTTATCATGAAGGGATGTTGGATGTTGTAAAACGCTTCTTCTGCATCTATTGAGATAGTCACATGGTTTTTGTCCTTTAGTTTGTTGATGTGCTGTATCACATTTATTGACTTGCATATGTTGAACCATTCTTGAATCCCTGGGATGAATCCCACTTCATTGTGGATGTATATTTTTTATATATGTTGCTGTATTTTATTTGCTAATATTTTCTTGAGGATTTTTGTGTCTATGTTCATCAAAGATATTGGCCTATAGTTTTCTTTTTTTGTTGTATCTTTGTCTGCTTTTGGTATCAGGGTAATGCTGGCTTCAGAGAATGAGTTTGGGAGAATGGTCTCTGTTTCAATTTTCTAAAATAGTTTGAAGAGAATTGGCTAACTCCTCTTTAAAAGTCTGGTAGAATTCAGCAATAAAGCCATCTGGTCCTGGGCTTTTTTGTTGAGAGACTGTTGATTAGTGCTTCAATCTCTTTGCTTGTTATTGGTCCGTTCAGTTTTTCTATTTCTTCTTGGTTCAGTCTTGGTAGTTTGTAAGTGTCCAGAAATTTATCCATTTCCTCCAGGTTTTCAAATTTGTTGGCATATAGCTGTTTATAATAGTCTATTTCTGTGATATTGGTTGTGATATATCCTTTTTCATTTCTAATTTTTGTTATTTATGTATTCACTACTTTTTTCAGTTAGGCTAGCTAATGGTTTGCCTGCTTTGTTTATCTTCTCAAAAAAACTAACTTTGTTTCATTGATCTTTTGTATCATTTTTGTTGTTGTTGTTTCTATTTCATTTAGTTCTGCTCTGAACTGAATTATTTCTTTCCATCTACTAATTTTGGGATTGGATTGTTCATGGTTTTCCAGTTCATTGAGGTGTAGCATTAGACTGTTTACTTGAAATCTTTCTATTCTTTTGATACAAGCATTTATTGCAATAAACTTCCCTCTTAGTACTGCTTTTGCAGAATCCCACAGGTTTTCATATGATGTGTCTTTATTTTCATTAGTTTCAAAAAATTTTGATTTCCTGTTTAATTTCTTCTTGAACCCATATGTTGTTCAGGAGCAAGTTGCTTAATTTCCATGTGTTTGTGTAGTTTCTGAAGTTTCTCCTGTTATTGATTTCTAGATTTAATCTGTTGTGGTCTAACAAGATACTTGAAATGACTTCAATTGTTAAAAATTTGTTGAGGCTTGATTTGTGACCTAACATGTGGTCTAACCTGAAGAATGTTCCATGCACTGATGAGAAGAATGTGTATTCTGTGGTTTTTGGATGAAGTGTTTTATAGATGTCTGCCAAGTCCAATTCTTGAAAAGTGTGGTTTAAAAACTGTGTTTCTCTGTTGATTTTCTGCCCAGATGATCTGTCCAATGTTGAGAGAGCAGTGTTCAGGTCCCCAACTACTACAGCATTTGGGTCTATCTCTTTCCATAGGTTTAATAGCGTTTGCTTTATATATCTGCGTGCTCCACTGTCAGGTGCATGTATATTTCTGATTGTTATGTATTCTTGCTGAATAGATCCCTTTATCATTACATAGTGGCCTTCTTTGTCTCTTTTTATAGTTTTTGTTTTAAAGTCTATTTTATCTGATATAAGAATAGCTACTCCTGCTCATTTTTGATTTCAATTTGCATGGTATAACTTTTACCACACCTTCACTCTTCATCTGTGTGTGTCTTTATATGTGAGGTGAGTCTCTTGTAGACAGCATATAATTGGGTCTAGCTTTTTAATCCAAACAGCCAGTCTGTGTCTTTTGAGTGGGGAATTTAATCCATTTTTATTTATGGTTGTTACTGAAAGGTATTGTGTTACTTCTGGCATTTTATCAATTTTCATTTGGATATGTTAAATATCTTTTTTTTTTCTTTTTTCCCCTTTTATTGTCTTTGGTGTTTGTTGGGTTTTGAAAGTGGTAAGATACAGTTTCTTTCTCTTTCTCATTTGCATTTTTGTTCTACCAGTGGTTTTTGTTCTTTCTTGTATATTCATGGTAGTGAGTATTGTTTTTTGGATTCCAGATGCAGGACTCCCTTGAGGATTTCTTGTAGGGATGGTTGTGTGGTGGTGAACTCTCATAGTTTTTGTTTGTTGGGGAAATATACTATTTCTCCTTCATTTCTGAAGGATAACCTTGCTAGGTATAGTATTCTCGGCTGGCAATTTTTTTCTTTTAGTATTTTGAATATATCATCCCATTCTCTTTTGGCCTGTAGAGTTTCTGTTGAGAAGCATGCTGTTAGCCTGACAGGGGCTCCCTTATAGGTGACTTGATACTTGTCTCTTGCTCTTTTTAGGATTCTCTCTGTCTTTTGTTTGTTTGTTTGTTTAGTGTGCCTCAGAGAGGACTTATTCGGTTTTAATCTGTTTGGGGATCTTTGAACCTCCTGAATCTGAAGGTCCATGTCTCTCCCTACAGCTGAGAAGTTTTCCACTATTATTTCTTTGAATGTGTTCCCAACACCTTTTTCTTTCTCCTTCCCTTCAGGAATGCCCATGATTCAGATGTTTTTGTGGTCAAGGTGTTCTGCTATCTCTCTTCATTTTTTAAATTCTTTTTTCCTTTTCTTTTTGTCTGCCTGAGTTATTTTGAAGAGACTATCTTCAAGATCAGAAATTCTTTCTTCTGCTTGCTCTAGAGTGCTGCTTAAGCTCTCATTTGTTTTATTTCATTGAATGACTCCTTCAGTTCCATGAGTTATGCTACATTCTTTTTTATAGTATTAATCTCTTTTTAAACTTCCTCCTTTATATCCTGAATAGTTTTGCTAAGTTCATTGTGTTGTTTAATTGTATCTTCTTGTATCTCATTAAGTTTCCTCAAAATTTTTACTCAGAATTACTTTTCAGTCATTTCAAGGGTTTCCTGCTCTATGGGGTCTGGTACTTGAGAGTTTCTGTAGTTCTTTTGTACTCATATTTTCTTGTTTTTTCCTGTTTCTACTATCTCTACATTGATGTCTCATCATCTAGTAGAGCAGTTGCTTCTTCTATTAATCTCCTTCCCTGGATGCTGCTGGTGACCCTCCTTGTGTCAATGCAGTCTAGTGGTCAGTGGTCTGCCTGCACAGTGGCAGTGGCTACTATGGCTGCTGCTGTGATAGCAGGCCACCCTTGCAGTGGTGGTGGTTATGGAGGTGAGCTGCCCACATGGCATCAGTGGCTGCAGTGGCAGTGGACTGCCCACATGACAGTGGTGGCTGACTAGAGGTGCTGGTGGTGGAAGTGACTGCAGCAGAGATGGTTGCAGCAGCCGACCTCTTGGCTGCAGTGTTTAAAGTGGTAGCCCATACAAGTATGGTGCCTGCAGTGGCAGCGGGGTTATCTCACACTGGCAGCAGTAGCATCTGTGGCTATAACTGTCTCATTGTCATCTGCAGAGTCTTTGGCAGCAACAGGGTTACTTCATGGGGTTGTCAGCAGCACCAATACCTGCACCTGTCTCCCTCGCATCTGTGGTGTCTGCAGTGGCAGCATAATTACTTTGTGGGGACACCAGGGGTTCTGGTGGCTGCAACTGCCTCTTTCGTGTCTGTGATGTCTGCGGCAGCAGCAGGGTTACCTCGTGGGGATAGTAGCAGCATCAGTGGCTGTAACAGTCTCCATTGCATTTGTAGTGTCTGCAGTGGCAGCAAGGTTACCTCATGGGGGCAGTAGTGGCATCAGTGGCTGCAACTACCTCTTTCATATCTGAGTTTTCCTTGGCAACAGTGGGGCTACATCATGGCAGCAGCCGTGGTGCCAGTGGCTACAACTGATTCTCTGGCATCTGTGGTATCCTTGACTGTGTTCTTGGCAGTAGCGGGGTTACTTCATGGTGGCAGTAGTGGCACTAGTGGCTGCAACTGCCTCCCTCACATCTGCACTGTCCTTGGCTGCAGTGGGGTTAACTTGCAGTGGTGGCAATGGTGGCAGTGGTTGCAGCTGTCTCCCTCACGTCTGTGGAGTCTGCAACTGCAGTTACAGGCCATCTGCAGGACTGCTGTTCTGCGGGGAGCTGCTCTGTGATGGGTGACAGTTCTGGGACCAGACAATGGCTCAGCGACTGCAGTGGTGGTGGGCCCATTTCAATCTTCTGCTGGAGGAACACACCCTGGGCACCTCTAGTCCACATTTTCCTGGAAGTCATTTAATCATTTCTTTGTGATGGGAACATTCAATCTCCTCTCTTCTAGCCATTTGATAACATGAAATAAATTATTGTTAATTATAGATGCCTAGCTTGACTGTACATCAATAGAACTTATTTTTCCTTTCTAGCTGTAATTTTATGTCCAGTAACTAACCTCTCACTTTGCCCCCTTCACCTTTCTCTTTCCTGCCTCTAATAACTATAGTTCTACTCTCTCTTTCTAAAAGTTCAACTTATTATTATTTTAGCCCCCACATTTGAGTGATAACATGCAGTATTTCTCTTTCTGTGCCTGGCTTATTTCATCTAACATAATTTCTCCAAGCCAGGCATTTGCTTTTATAACAAGCTCTGTAGGGTTCTGTTGTCAAGTTTGAGACCCGCTGGCTTAAGGAGAAAAACATGAGATGCACAGACAGAGCAATTTGTTTAAGGAATAGATAATGAATTAGATTTACCTACAAGTTTGTTAAAACCAGTTTCTGGTTAACACAAAAAAACGGTATTTAGGTAACAATGACAAAGAACTCATGAATATTCTAACAGAATGTGTTTCTAAAAGATAAGTTGGATGACTAGGAATGTTATGGCCAACGTCCGATGGGTAAAAGAAATTTGCCCACGAGAACCGGGTGATAGGAAAGGGAAAAGAGTTTATTTCTGGCAGCCAGGGCTACGCAGGCCAATCGAGGAGAGCAGCCCCGAGTTGAAACCTCTCGCAGCTTTTATTTTTAGCTAGGTGGGAATTTTTCGTGCTTGACACAATCTAGCCAATGCAAGCAAGCCAGCGATACATAAGCTAATTTTGTGGTTAGCCCTGTAGCCCCTCCCCACACTGGATTCCCAATAGGGACTTTCCAGGCTAAAATGGCAGAGCCGCCTAAAATGGCATTGGCCATGCTACTCTGTTTATTCCCCCATTTATTTTAGCAAGCAATTTGTACAGAAGCAGAATGCGTATGTTAAGGTCTGTAGGGGTTGGGGCGTCCCTTAACAGGAAGAGAGAAGGCAAGTAGCAGATTCTAAAGTAAAGAATAATCTCTAAACCCATGATTCTTTGTCTGAACCAATTTGTTCTGTGTTGGTAAAAATGTTTCAGGTAGTATAGTTACACACACACACACACACACAGTAATTTGGGTAGTCAGTAACAGGTATTTCTGCCAAAGTTGATAGAACTCCAAAGTGTTGTAGATATTATTAAGGAAATAATAATAAACTCAATAAATATTCACTGAGAAGCACTATAGTAGGCACTGCAAGGAAGGGAAGACTTTTCCTCTATGCTCTGAGGGTTTGATAAATGAGTCTATGAAATAAACTGACTACAGGCAGATTAACGGGAGAAAAGGTATACAAATTTATTATGTGCATAGAGGCATCACAGGAAAGAAAAGTAAATACCTCAAGACCCACTGAGATCTAGAATCTTATATACCCTCTTCTTAGTGGGGAGGGGGGGGATGTAGGAAACTTAGGGGAGAGTAAATGATTTTCAGGAAAGATGAATGGCCCTTAGAAGAATAGGTGATAGTTTGTGATAAGGTTTGTCTGGGTGTGGTGTTAACTTTCAGTCTCCTCTCCTGTGATAGGAATTAATCTTCCCTGGTTGATGAAACTCCCAGAGAGGGGATTTCATTACCATTGAGTTCCTTTTGGAGGATCTGTCCCTAGGCAGATAAGGGGAGTTCAGAGAAAGCCCCTCTCTCCATTTGCTGTTCTCCAAGTGCCTTTAGCTCAAAGTAATCAGTATACAAAAGCAACATATTTTGGTGTGGCACTTCTTGAACTCCTTCAGCATCATGGAATGTTCTGAAGTATGTATGGGTGGGAGGCATGGGTTATAGTTTACAGGAATAAATAAAGGTGGAAATGGAAAGGGTGTCATATTCTTAGCAAACATTATTTCACTGAATCTTTATACAACCACTGTGAGACTTAAATCATTACGTTCATTTCAGATAAGGAAACTGAAGTTCAAGGACATTATGTACTGTGCTGAGTCATGCTGCTAGTAAACAGCAAAACCAGAATTTAACCACACATTTAGAACCATATCTGTCTGGTTCTAAAGCCTATCTATGCTTTCTTCTTTGCTCTATAAGACCCACAAGGAGTTTACAAACTAGAGTGAGGGTATCAACTAGAACCATAGTGCAATATATATATATATATACACACACACGCATATTTGTTTCTAATAATAACAATATTTATAATATTTATTCTACAATTTTTATAAATACTATAAAATGTATAAACAAATTTTTAAAACAATCCACATTATGTGGGTGCATTGGTAGAGAAAAATTAAGGCATACAGTCATCCCTCAAATTTTTCAGCTAATCTTTGATGGAAAGTGCCATGTTCTGAATGTTTGTGTCTCTCTCCTGGCAAAGTTATATGCTGAAACCTAATACCCAATGCAATAGTATTAGGAGGTGAGGACTTTAGGAGGTGATTAGGTCATGAGGGTGGAGTTCCCATGATTAGGATTAGTGCCCTTATAAGTAAAAGAGGCCCAAGAGAGCTTGTTCACTCCATCCACCATATGAAGACACAGCTAGAAGGTGCCATCTATGGGGAACAAGCCCTTACCATGCACTGAATTTGATGGCACCTTGATCTTGAACTTCCCAGCCTCCAGAACTGTGAGCAATAAATTTCTGTTGTTTATAAGCTACCCTGTCTATATTTTGTTATAGCAGCCCAAACAGACTAAGACAAAAACGTGGGACCGCGAAACAGTTAGTGAAAGCAGAAATATTTCTTTCTCCCAACATGTTGGATATTTTATCAAGTCCACCAGGATAAATATGACTTTGACATTACCAGAAGACAGACAAGCCATGGTAATAAGAAATGGATTTACTTGATTATGTTGTGAATTCACACTACTGCAGCACTGTGAATTACAGCTTTGCTACAAGTATTGAATCTTTGAGGTTTCCTGAATCTTGGCTTAAGCCTAATATTAAGTTAAGTAAACATTTTCTTTTTCATGAGAAAGGAGGGGTAGGTTTAGATTTGATATGATAAACACAATTTTAGGTTAAATATAAATTTGAGGAGCAGTAATAAGGCATTAAATCTACATGAGGTTTTTGTCTATGATGAGGCATTGAGTCTGTTGGTGATATCATTCATCATTCAAACACAGAAAAGGCAAGACAAATTATTTCAAGCTTTTTTAATATATGAAGGTGGCACAACCTTATGGAAATTAAGGAATTTTAAATGCAAGATTTCCTATAATTCTTTTCCTAAAACCTAGAAATGTTGATTCTTCATTCTCTACAAAATACTGGTTTCTTTGCTGTCTATATTCCATGAGATAAAGTCAGACTTTTGGAAGGAAATGAAAGACCCCTTTCCCATGAATATTCATGTGAAAGAACCCCTCACTCTCTCCTATCCATCATGATGGATCATTGTATCAGTTACCTACGACTGAATAACAAATTGCCCCAAAACTTAATAGCCTAAAACAACAAGTATTTATATAACAGCTTCTGTGAATCAAATATTTGTGAATGGCATAGTAGGTGGTTCTGATTCAGGGTGTGCCATGAAGTTATAATCAAGATGTTAGCCAGGAATATAGTCATCTGAAGTTTCAACTGGGGTTGCAGGATCTGCTCCTAAGGTGGCTCACTCGTGTGGCTGTTGGTCAGAGGCCTCAGTTCCTCACCAGATGGGTCTTGCCATAGGGCTGCTTGAATGTTCTCACATGATAGCTGTTTCTCCTCCCCCCGCCCCAAGGAAATGATACAATACAAAGAGAAGCAAGAAGGAAGTCACAATGCCAATGTGACTTAGTCTTGGAAGTTACACACTATCACTTCTGCCATATGCTGTTCATCAGAAGTGAATCACTAAGTCCAGTTCACACTTGAAAAAAAGAAAATTAAGCTCAACCTCTTGAAAGGAGAAACACCAAAGAATTTGTGATCTTATTTTAAAACCACCATAACCGTTGAAGTGAAAAACTAGTGCACTTTCTCATGACACAAAAAAAGTTTCTATTCAATATTAGTGGTGCTCTCTTGTGATTGCTAGTTAAGAGTGACGACTTGCTTAGTAAGAAAATAAAATAATGGTAACCTACTTTATCATGTGGAAAACCATTTTTATACAATGATGGTCATCCAGATCACTATCAGGCAAGCTATCCTAGAGTTTATGAAATAAAGATTCATAGACCAAATTATGATGCCTGAATCACACACAGTATATTGAATCAATTTAAAACAGAGAGTGAGACCCAGAAATGGGGTAGCTTAATACACTTAGGATAGGCTACAAGCTGGATGGAAGGCACACACAGCTGAATCCTTACAATGTTTTCTCTCTCTCTCTCTCTCTCTCTCTCTCTCCCTGCCACATCATGATGGTGTAGTTATAAAACTATGTATTGTGGGCTCTCAGCCCACAAATGGGAGATTCCTGGAACCAATGCACACACTTGCTCTGTTGCAGAGATGCAGGGACAAGCATACCTGCACACATATGTAGCTTGTCTATAGGCCTGCTGAACAGCTATGAGATTCATTTGTTTTTCTTGGGAAGAGCACATGTGAATCCAGAATTGTACCCTACTGGATGCCACCAATAGGTGACCAATTTAGGGGCTACACTACTGCCAACCCAGAGGTAGCATGATCATGACTTGTTCTTGGTCTTTCCATCACTTTCTATTCATAATAACACTCTATTCTACCATATATTCCATTGATTCTATCTTTTTGTATTTGGTGGCTGGCCAATATGGGAATCTGAACCCTCGACCTTGGTGTTATCAGCACCCTGCTCTAATCAAGTGAGCTAACTGGCAAGCCCTTATTCTATCTTTTAACATATCTTATGGGTTACTAATTAACTATGTACTTTTTTTTCCCTGGATCTCATATACTATTTACATTTAAAATGTCTCATATGATGGTACTTCAATAAGTTCATGAAAAGATTCATATTATCTTTTAATTCTATTTTTCCATGCACTTTTTGACATACCCTAATATATTCTGCCTGTCTTACAAGCTACATGCTTACTTATTATCTATACTTAACATATCCTATGAATTTTGACTATATCTTAGAATCTTATACTATACTTATTTTTATACTTAACACTTTTTATGACTTTCATCTATCCCATTTAATTTTCTTTTCTATAGCAGAATTAAATCATTGAATTATAGCTGAAATACAAATTATAACACTTGTATTACTCTCAAATAATACAACAAAACCACATTTCAGGAGCTGGCCAGTTAGTTCAGTTGGTTGAGCGTGGTGTTGATAACACCAAGGTGAAGGGTTCAGATCCCCATACCAGCCAGCTGCCAACAAAACAAAACAAAACACATTTTATACTGTCTCTAAAATCAGAGACAACCCTTCACTAATTGAAGAAATATTTTTTTCTCAACGTGCACTTGAATTGCATGATCTCTAAAAGAAATGAATGTTAGCATTTAAAAGTGGTGATTAGGTCACTTAGTAATGAAGCTACATGGCTGGAAGTGATAACTTCGGTAACCAAACCCAATCCAGAGAGCCTCTAGCAGGTTGGGTTCTGTGGAAGCAGATTCTGTGATAGAATCTGTATGTAAGACTCTTGTTAGGGATTAACACGTTTGAAAGGAAGGGAGAGCAGAGAGAGAAGATGAACTACAGTGCAGGCTTAATACAGCCTAGTTCAATCCAAAAAGGATCTCTGAAGATAGGATTTTCCATTAGAGTTGTCCTCCATCAGGCCCAAATAGTAGGGCCATAATACCTCTGCTTCACTCAGTCATTGAATGTGGGCTGTCATGGAGGGGCTTAACCTCCAACAAGGTTGCTCTCTGCAAGTGAGGCAGACCCTGAAGAACTGACAGCTGGAGGCTGCCTGCTGACTATACTCCTCATAGCTGGGTAGCAAGTCCTTCCTTGAAGGAGGATCCAGATGGTGCATCTCTGGGTCTAACACAGAGCTAGATAGATCTTTGCCTGTGGGACAGGGTATGGTTTTCCTGACAGAGAAGCAAGAGTATTCAGGCTGAGAGATTTGAAAGAAAGCATTCTTAGGAAGTAGATGAGAAACTTAGGGGGCAAAAAAAACCAATTAGAAGTTAGAGGAAGCTGGGGAAGGATAGCCCTCTCCAAGGGAAGACCTATGTTTTTTGTATCTCTTGGAAGATGGAAAGGGAAGTCAAATGTAGCTAGAACTTTAATTTGTTTCTCCTCTCTCTATCTCTCTTTTCTAAAACTGCTTTGTCCCTTTAGAAACAGGGTGCAGAGACAGGGTAGCCAAAGGAAAGAGGTCTGTTGTATACGACCCCATATTCCTTGCCCCAGTTCCCAAGGAGAAGAGAAAGGGGACATTTGCTGACTGAGTGGGCCACATCTCTGAGAGCAAGCACAGTGGTAATTTTCAGTCTTGGAAAGCTGCCCACAGTTAAGCCGGAGGCAGCAAGAAGAATCAAGACTGTAAGAGAATTGTTCAGGAGAGAACAGAAGCAGGAAAAAAAAAAACTATTTTGGCCATGTTTACAGGTTAGCAAATGATGCCACCTAAGGAAGAAGGGAGGAACCCCAGCAAACTTCTGATTTAATTATAAACTTCCCACATTGTGGAGTAAAGTAGATTTTTCTGAAATGTTTGACGAGGAACCAGAATATGATTCTAATCTAAGTTCTGAATTTTTCAGTTCGGTCACAGGTTCCTATCAATGGTGAGTGGATTCATCAGGAAACAGTAAAAAATCATCCCCCAAATTTCAGTGGCTTAACACAACAAAAGGTTATTTCTACTCATATTTTAAGATCAGCACAAGTCAATGGGAGAATGTGCTGCATAGTCACCCAAGTTACGGAGGGTTAGGGTAGCCACGAGGCAGATTCTTGGAAGATTTGGAGCACAGAAGGGAAGCAGCAGCCATTTTGTAGCTCACACATGTTGTTGCTGATCTGCTGACTCACCTCATTGGTGTAAGATAGTGGCTGGACTTGCAACTCCTCTGTCTTCCCCTGGATTCTCCTTCAGCTTGTACAAGCCCTGAGGGAGGTGTATGTGTTTAAGTCCATAATGAAGCAGAACACCCATTCCACTAAGGTCAGAGGCAACAAAAACTGACATGGATTTCAGTCTGTCCTTGTGGAGTTCCGGCCTGCACTTTCTCTTCTTCACTTTACAGTCATCTTCCCTTCCGGACAGCCTGCCCTGTGAACTTCTCATTCTAGCATCAGATACAAGTGTTAAATAAAAATTATAGGAGGCCGTTGTTTTGGAATAAATTCTTGTACTAGGTCCCAACAGACCAGGCTAAAAATCAAATGAGTCACTCATGCTAAAATTCCACATCATCCAAACAAAACTAAGTCCTTATCTGGCCTTCCAAAAAATCAGGAGAGAGAAACAGCCTAATGTCCCTAAAAGGCCAGTTTCAA
The DNA here is from genome assembly GCF_027409185.1 of Cynocephalus volans. NCBI lineage: Eukaryota > Metazoa > Chordata > Mammalia > Dermoptera > Cynocephalidae > Cynocephalus > Cynocephalus volans. The sequence goes on from NC_084478.1 coordinate 60,347,610, forward strand.
TGGGAATGAAAGTAAACTTCTCTCTATTTTAATCCTTAACCTGAAGTAACCTGATGTTAACTAATCGGTTATATTTCTATTGTTCTGCCTCCCTGTCTCTGCCTCACAAGGAAAGTAACTTTGAAATGACCAATCTGCTTTTTGTTCTTTGTTTCTGCTTTCTTTAGCCCTTTTTCTGGCTATAAAGCCAACCTCCTCTGCTCAACTCATTGAAACACTTATTCGTTTTTTTATTTCAATTTTTTAATTTTAATTTTAATTTTTTCTAAAAAATGTATTTATTTTTGATTACACATTTATGGGGTACAGAGTTGACTATCAGTATTTGCGTGCAGTATGTGATGATCAAATCAATATTATTAGCATATTCCTCATTACAAATCATAATTATTCTTTGTGTTCCTTACCCAATTACTCCCTAACTCCCCTCCCCCCTTCCCACCCCTAGTAACTATATATAGGTCTGTTTTCTCCTTCTGAATGTTCAAATTTATTATGGTCTTTCTTTCTTTTTTTCTTTCTTAGCTCCCACTTATGAATGAGGACATGCAGTATTTTTTCCTCTGTGCCTGGGTTATTTCACTTAACATAATTTTTTCTAAGTTCACCCATGTTGCTGCAAATGGCATTATTTCATTCTTTTTATGGCACAGTAGTATTCCATTGTGTATCTACACCACATTTTCCCTATCCAGTTGTCCATCAACGGACATTTAGGTTGGTTCCAACTCTTGGGTAATATGAATAGAGCTGTGATAAACTTGGGAGCGCAGGTATCCCATCAACATGATGATTTCCATTCCTTTGGGTATATACCCAGAAGTGGGATTGCTGGATTGTATGGAAGATCTATCTGTAGTTGTTGAGAAATCTCCATACTGTTTTCCATAGTGGCTGTACTAATTTACAGTCCCACCAACAGTGTAGGAGTGTTCCCTTCTCTCCACATCTTCACCAGCATTTGTTATTCTCCATCTTTTTGATTATAGCCAATCTAACTGGGGTGAGGTGATATCTCAATGTGGTTTTTATTTGCAATGGAACATTTATTCTATTTTGTGGAAGAAGCGCTGCTTGATTCTAGAATTGAAATAAAGCCAGTTGAGATCTTTAAGTTAAATTTGTTGTAATTTTGTCTTTTAACAAAAGACACACACACATATCTCATCATGGTTCTGCCTCTCTAGTTGAACCATAATGGATACAAATATTTTAATTATTAACATCCTCAGAGAGTTAAGAGAAAATATTGCATCCATAAAACAAGACTAGGATACTATAACAGAAGAAACATCCAGAAAACAACAATCAAAAAAGTTATTAGAACTCAAAAACATGATAGCAAAAAATGTTTAAATCATTAGAAGGGGTGGAAAATATAAATGAGGAAATCTCAGAAATTAGAGCAAAAACATTATGCCTTCCACCTTACTCATACTTTCTCTCTGGCTCTTCTTCCTTGCTTACTCTGACGAAGCCAGCTGCCATGTTATGAACTGACCTATGGAGAGGCCCATATGACAGGGAACTGAGAATGGCTTGCAGGCAACAGCTAGCAAGGAACTGAGGCCCTCTGTCCAACAGCCCACTTGAATCCTGCCACCTACCACATGAGTGAGCTTAGAAGTGTCTCCTTCTCCGTTAGAGTCTTGAGACAACTGTGGCCCCAGCCAACACCTTGATTGCTGCCTCATGAGTGACCCTAAGCCAGAGGCATCCAGCTTAGCCACACCCAGACCACAGAAACTCGGAGATAATAAATGTTTATTATCTTAAGCTGCTAAATTTCAGAGTAATTTATTACACAAAGATAACTAATATACTGATGGTGGATGAACATTAATCTAAAATCAGTTGATCTCTATTCAGAAGTTTTAAGTGAAACACAATCATTCTTATTATAGATTTGTATCCCAGTGGAATCACGTGCAGGTTAGGTGGAAAGCATAATAGCTTTAGAGTATAATAAATGGTATAAACTTTGTTCTACTCTCTTTCCCTACCTAAAAGTGCCACGGAGTAAACTTGGCAATGAAAACCAAGGCATTCTCAGAAGAGGAAGACAGGTTTGCATGGGTTCCAGACTAACACTGGAATTTGGCAAGGCTGAGAATCCTAAAGAAAAGAAAAGAAAAGATGTATTCGCCTGTGGTTAGGCTTTCCTGTGAAGTTTTCCGAAATGTATAACTCACACCCTGATATGCCAAGCTACCTAACCCTAGGTAAAGTGTGAAGTTATTAAGGGTGTGTTATATATGAATGTATATAGCACTGCCTTACTGTAAGTTACAAACCACTGAGAAAGGCCAAGACCCTCCAATTTCACAATTGGCCTTAATTCTGAGATTACTCTTCTTTGGCTGTCTGTTTTTAGGAAAACGTGTCAATATGCCAAGTGTGATATATTTATAATGTCAAGTATATGTGTTGGTCTCACTTTCCTTTCCCTTACCTTTGCACAGTATGTGCACCCCCATGCAATTAATAATTGAAACATATTCCAAGAAAGCAGTGACAACTGTGGTATTTAGATAATGATTCAAGGATTTCCATATGAAAAATGTGTCATATAGAGCTGTTTTTGTAGTTTCTAAATGGAAGTTTCGTATTGTGATGAATCTTTCATACATGTTTAAGGATTTTAAAATATAGAAGATATGGAAAATGAGTAGGATGAAATTAAATCTACATTGTTGAACTCCAAAGGCATTAGTAGTCTTAGATTAGAAAACCTCTTTATGTGATGTTTTGGGGTCATTATTCCACAATATTATGTAATGCTCAATTAGTATTGATTTTTCAGTATTTATTTTCTTGCTTCAACTCAATGACTTGCTAAGAGACAATATATCAGCAAATAAAAATGCATGTAAATAATTATAGGAAAATATCATAATAAACATGGACTTTAATAATTTAAAACTCTCTAAACACAGGAGGACTATCAAGTTTACTTTTGTTTATGATACTAGGTTTTGAAAATGGAAGAACTGACTAGAGCAATTAGTAGAATTGCCTATTAAAAGAAGACATATTGTGTGTTTCCAGAAATTTAAGTTATCTATTTGATACTTAACTATTTTGGTAGGCAGTGATAATTTAAATCAGGAAACCAGTCATTTGACTTTAGGTCAGTAACTTTTTTTTTCCTCAATGGGTATGAAAGAGTGCTGAAGAATTGTCTAGCAATATACAGGAAAAGGCTATGCCTTTTCCCCACATACTCTTCAATTACCTAAAATAAAGTTAATGCACTAAATCCCATGTAATTTTTTCATACTAGGGAGCCCCAAACTATCACTCTGAGTTTATTTACAGTAATAACATTACTTCATTCATTCATTAAACAAATATTTTTTGAGCACCTACTATATGTAAGCTCCCTATCTAATGGTTGGGATTATAACAGCAAGCAAAATAGAAACAATTCTTGCCTTCATTAATCTTACATTGCATGGAGGATATAGATAATTAAACAAAAAACTATAATAAAATATTATAAGTGCGGTTATTGGATAGGAATTAAGGAAGCACATGGCAAAGAGACCGAGATTAGTGAAAGCAATCAGGAAAGGCTTCCTGCAGGAAGTGATATTTTAGCCAGTTAAAAGATGATGCTGCTCATTAAGATAATGGAGGAGGAGGAAGATGAGCAGTTATGGCCGTTGTAGGGGGGAAAATATCTTTTTCTTCAACCCCTATAGGTTCTTAGTTGGAATGAACTCCTGTTATAAAAGACAGATTAACAAGATAAAAACAAACAAAGGTTTATTAACATGTATATTTCATATATACATGGAAGACATCCAGGGAATGAAAGTTCTCAAAGAGGTGGCTTTGCATTCCAGCTTATATAGCATCTTCAAAAAGAACAGTAAATTTTTAGAGAAATGACAAGACAAAGGAAAAGGACTTTGAGTCTCTAGGGGTAGAAATGGCGGGGGAGGCAAATAGATGGCAGATAAAGGCTAGTTAGTAAAGCTTGTTAACATAGATTCCTCTGGTTCCATCTACAGGCCAGTAAGGGGCTAGAGCTGTCTTTAGTGCTTAGTCTTTGTTTTTCCTGGTAGAACGGGGGGTAGGATAACTTTAGTCTTTGTAAATCTATGTCCTGCTTTTCAGTTTGTAGAGGGAGGACAGAGAGCTTTCCTGCATCTGCTTCTTCTAATTGCCTTTGGCTCAATACTCCTTTGTACTTTGGGATGGAATATTCTGGTCTCTCACATAAGAAAGATGAGTTTTATTCTAGACCTGTTGAGTGAGCTTATAGTGCCTATGCACAAGTGATGATATTTTGGTGGCATTCAAATATATCTTTGTCTGGAGGTGACAAGAGAGGTCTGACTTGGGAGTCTTACCCTGTAGATGGTAAAGGAAGCCAGAGGAATAAATGAGCTCACCCAGTCAGAGGGCATGGAGTGAGGAGAATGGACACCTAGAACAGAATTTTGACAGACAAAAACATCCAGAAACAGGTAGAAGAAAATGAGTCAGAGAGAGAGCTGCCAGAAAAGCAGAAAGAAATCCAAGAGTGTGGTATGCCAGAAGTGAAGGGAAAGGAGCTTCAAGGAGAAAAGGAACACTGAGTGCCGCCAGGGGAAGCCAAATAAAATGTTAATTAGCATAATTACCATAAGCAGCTCATTAATAAACCTGGCCAAAGCCAGTTTAAGCAGAGTGGTAGAGACAGAATACAGATCGCTAATGAGTAGGAGCTGAAATAGGAGAAACATCCAGTGTAGACAACTCACTCATGAAGTTTGGCTGTGAAAGGGGTTGAGAGAGCTACAGAGTATGTTAGAGAGCAAGAAATTGAGAATAAATTGAATAAGCAATGGATGAAGCAAGATGGGACCAAAAAAAATTTTTTTTTCTTTTTCTTTTTTTTTTTTTTTTTTGTTTGTTTGTCCTTTGTTTTGTCTTTTTAATGGGAGAAACTTGAGCATATTTGCATTTTGATGGGAAGGAGAGTGTAGAAAAGAAGGGATTAAAAATAAAAGCAGGAGAGAGAACAGGAGGTGGGGGAGGAAGTGGAAGGAAGGGGGATGGGGAATGAAAATAGCCAGAAATAATACTACAGGAGATAGGATCCAGAGCACAGGTTCTACTGCAACTAGAAAGAACAAGGAAAAAACTGGTATGGTTGCTGACAACAGTTTGTAGATTTAATTGCAGGGAGTTGAGAGATTTTGTTATCTGGTTTCCCAGGCATCATAAGAAATTTGAAGGTGTGGACTTATTGTGGGCGTTGGGGCTCAGAAACTATGCCACCTTGGACTTCAAACTAAGAGCACCTGGAGAGCAACCAATGCAAGGAAAGGCTTTCTCTGAATTTCCCCTATCTACCTAAAGGCTAGATCCCCCAGAAGATATTCAATTGTCATGAATCCCTTCCCTGGATATCTCATCAACTGGTGGAAATCGATGGCATATTGCAGGAAGGAAGACTAGAGTTGACACACACTCAGAGCCCAAACAAACTTTGTCCCCAGCTATTGTCTTTTCTTCAGGCCCATTCATCTCCCCTAAAAATCATTTACTCTTCCTCTGGAATTTCCTACATCCCCCACTTCCCTCTCCCCTAAGAAGAGGGTATTTAGCTTCAACCATCTGGCCATTCTTTGAACTTCATACTTTGTGTGACTCCCGTGCACTTGCACATTAATAAATTTGTATGTCTTTTCTCCTTTAATCGGTCTATTGTCAGTTTATTTTAGCAGACTCAGTGATCAAACCTTCAGAGATAGAGTGGAATTTCCTTTTGCCCCAAGAGGGGCAAGTACATTGACAGTAATAAAAAGTTACAGCTATTCAAAAAAGATATTCAATTTATTCATTTAATGAACATTGACTTAGTACTTAACAGGTTTTATAAGGATACTTCAATGAAAAGGCATTATCTTAATTTTATGAACAGTTAAGGAAAAACAAGTTTCCCCTTCTCAGTAAATGGTGACGCCACCATTCACCTAGCCGCTTTTAGAAGAAACCCAGGAATCAACTTTGATTACTCCTTTTCCCTCACCTGTCCCCCCTCCATCTCCTCCCTACAACATGCACACACACACATACCCATACCCTATTCACTGGGAAGCTCATCAATTCTACTTCCAAAACAGGTCTGAAATTTGACTACTACTTCTGACTCCACCTCCTCTACCTTGATCCAAGCCACTAGTGCTTTTCACCTGGATTAATACAGTAGCCTCCTAACAGGTCTTTTCCCCATATCTACTCTTGTCTCTTTCTGCCCATTCTCCACACAGCAGCTATAACACAGATCAGATCATTATACTTCCCTACTTAAACCTTCCAGTGATTTCCAACTGCTCAGAAATACAATCCAAAATCCTAACCATACCCTGCAAGACTCTACATGAACATTCTCTTGCCCAGCTTTCCAAACTCATCCTCATTACACTTTCTTTGTTCAAAACACTGCTTCCACATGAGCCCCATTTTATTTCCTAGAATATGCCAAGCTCTTTATCAACACAGGGCCTTTGAACCTTCCTGTTTCCCTGCCTAAGCATGTTTCTTCTAGCTCTTTGCATGATTGGCTATTATCACTCAACCTCAATATAACCCCTGAGAAAGACCTTACTTGGCAATTTCACCAAAAGTGCTTGTAAAGCTACACAACTACACCAGTTGTCGGGCTCTTTTACCTGCCCGTAATCCTGCCAACTGTGCCAATTGTCGAGCTAGGGCTGGGTCTGGAGCTCACAGACCCCTCAAGCCTGTTCACAGACTGGGTCACAAGCTCTTCACATGCCAGGCTGGGTCACCAGACCCCTCACATGCAGGTCTATGAGCTAGGTAACTAGCAAACAGGTCCTTGGAAGCCATAGGTTGGAAAGCATGGCCGCTTGCAGCCACAGCTGCCCAAGGCAGTAAACTCCAGCCAAGGTGGTGGCACCATGCAGGTGCACTAACTCCACACACACAACCTGCCCACAAAGAATGCTGCACCAATCCCAACCTGCCCCGAGGCCAGGGGGCCTGATTAAATTATTCTATTTTCCCAACAGGGCTTCACTTTTTCTCTATCATAGCACTTTACTGATTTCCATCATAGCACTTGAGCAAATCTGTAATAAACTTAAATGTTTAGGTTTATTGTCTGTCTTCCCCTCTAGAATGTAAATTCTATGAAGGCAAAGACTATCTGTTTTGTTTTCAATTCACAGAACAGTACCTGGCATAGAGCAGGTATTCAAAAAATGTAGCATGAATAAATGAATTAATCAAAAACAACCAATAAATGAAGCAGAATGAAAGTATTTAATTACAAGATAAAAGCTATGAGAGTACATAAGAAGGGATAATTAATTCTCCTTGTTAAATAATAATAATTGCAATGTGATAAACTTTAAGGTAAAACTAATATATGCTGACAGAAGTCAGGATGATGGTTTTTTGGGAGGAGGTGCAGATAGTGACTAGAAGGGAACATGAATCAGTCTTCTAGGGTACTGGTAATGTTCTGTTTATTTGGCTGCTGGTTATCTAGGTGTGTTCAGTTTGTGACTATATACTTATGTGCACTTTTCTAGATGAATAATGTTCTTCAATAAAAAATTAAAGTTTGTGGAAAACATAGTTAATATGACCCATATTATATCAAAGTACAGTAACTGATGTTCACAATGGTGACCTAAATTATCAAAAAGATTAGGTTTAATGTGACTACTTTCAAAAACTTCAAGTGCAAAATGTAGTTTTAAAAGATTTCCACTAAAAGTAGTTAACATTATCCCACCTAGGTGTGTCTAATACCTAAAAAATTAACTTAAGTTGAACACCTTATGTTTCAATGATCCTCAACAAATAAGGTAATAACACATTAATGCCATTACAGCAACCTCAAGAACCAGGCCAAGATAATTGCCTTCATTTTACAGAAAAAAATCACCTAAGGGAGGTAACCTAATTTCTTCAGTTGCACATAGAGAAAGTGATTGCTTCAAGAACTAAAGTCCAGTTAGTCCAACTCCAGAGGCAGGAGAATATACTTCTTACTTCTGATTGCATGAGTACATGGTGATCTGGAAGAGAAGATGAAGAGCTAATGGGGTTGAGCCCTCTCAAGGAGGTGATTGGATCAAGAGGACTGTGCCCTCATGAATGGATTAATCCATTTCTGGAGTAGTGGGTTGTCATGGGCATGGACTGGTGGGTTTATAAGGAGAGCATATGAAAGAGCTCTTGCCATCCTCGTCATGCAATTGCAGCATCACCACATGATCCTGCAGAATGTCCTCACCCAGAAGAAGGCCTTCACCAGATGTGCTCCCTGGATCTTGGACTTCTCAGCCTCCAAAACTATAAAAAATAAATTTCATTTTCTGTATAAATTACCCAGTTTCAGGTATTTTAAGCAACAAAAAATGGACTAATACAGATCCTATGAAATGACTATTCGGGTCTAGAAATTTAACCTTGGAGCAGATAGAAGCATTTAAGCCAATGCATGGGTAACCACTTCGAAATCCACATTCAAAAGCTGATTGACCTATGATCCAATCAAGGACTATCACGATGTGATTGAATCAGGATGTGTTAGAGGAAAACTTTGCTATATAGTGGACCTAAGAAGGTCAGGTTTCTCACAGTTTAATCACATCTGGTGGGCTTGGTGCAGGCCTCTTCTTAGGCCAGTATGGTGAGTGTATGTACATCAGATGAAGCCAACATAGCCATAGAATGCCATGAGCCTCAGAAAGGGCAATTCTACATTACAGGGAGAGCATGAACTTGATCTAAAACTCTAAGGTAAAGCTCTAGGTAAGACCTAGACTTGAGACAAGACCTGAGAGCAGATTAGTTGAATAAAGCTATACTCACCCTCCCAGGCCTATGGAAGACCAGATACTATGTGGCAGAGAAGTAATCACTCATCCCAAAGAATTGCAAGTTCTTCCCATTTTTTCAACCCTGTAGTGAATGTTGTGGTCTATCCTCCAAGATTCTACCTTTGGAACTGAGACTTCATTACCCCAGCTGCCAGGTATGTTGGTGGCTGATAACCCTCAGCTGAGTACCTGTCCAGTAGTAGCCATAAGCTAAAAAGAGCCAACTGCCTCCAGGTCATGCTCCCTGTGTAGGGGTAGTCCTCTTCCAATGACTGGTCGTGGCTGGAGTCAAAAGTCTGGTCCCCCTGTCTTAAGGTGGAATAACTCTGAAAGGTCATTCCAGCTTCAGAGCTCTGTGAGAGATCAGCTGAGAACTTTGCTATGAGCACATCACAATTCATCTATGTCTGCAGAGAAAAATATAACTTTAACATGCACAATTTGCTTCTGTATTAATGCTTGCTAAAAACAAGAAAACGTAACTAATGCCATTTTAAGTAAGGCAGCTTCTAAGGGGATAAGCAGAGGCCAGGCAGGCCCAGGCACGCTAAAATCCAGGAAGGGATTAACCACCACCTGGTCCCAGGAACTGACCAGTTCCTTATCTAGAGGCCACCTGGCCACAAGGAAGATAAACGATGGGGAAATACACTGTTCCTTATCTGTGTGCCAGTCCGCTTAAGCCCACCAATAAATCTAAAGGTCACCTCTGATAACCTGTAAGCAGTATACAACTCATCCTATTGCCAAAGTCTGTCTAAAAAACTGTATAAAAAGTGCTTGTGTTAAGAGCTCGGGGTCGCATTTGTCTTGAAGACTGAGTGACCCCAGCATGATGGAATAAACTCCTCTTGCTTGATTGCATCGGTCTCTGTCTCATGGTCTTTGTGAGGTGAGCCATCCCGACGTGTGGGGTTTGTGCACTTTGCACAAGTCTTACATGTCCACTCCTGCTGCCTTCACTTCCACACTTCATATGTTCACTACAACACTTTCAGATGTTGACCTTAAGGATATTCCTTAACACACCTCCTATACACTGAGTTCTGGCTCTGAATCAACTTTCCCAGGAATAGGGAACCTGACCTCAAACAATTCTTCATAACACATAAAAGGTATTAAAAGTTTGGGAAACAGAAAAGCCATGAGTATGAATAGCTAAAGTATGACTGCAGCCGAAAATACTTTCCTTAGAATAATGTTTTAGAAGTGGTAAACCAGGAAACATTGAAAGAGGTCAATATGAAACATTTAAATTTAAATATTTAGTTTAGACTTAGTTTAATTTTAGGGACATTTTAGCCTACAGTTATTTTAGAAGTAGAGATCCAGGCAGATGTGCTGAGTTTTTATGTGTGGTAAATTTTGCATGGATAGACCAAGGGTTGATATTTTTAATGTTCAAGAAGCTCATATACATCAATAAATAAAAACATGAATACTTCAAAAGATATAAATGCTTCTTGGTGTCAGCAGACAATTCAAAAAGCAGCAAATAATAAAAACAATATCCAGTAATAAAAAGTGTAATTAAAACAAAACAATATTTCCCCTATTGAATTAGCACACATTAAAAAATTATAAAATGGCTAATTCTGGTGAGGTTTCAATGAAACATACTCTTACTGCCATTGGAGTGCAAATTGGCAGTCTTTTCAGGAAGCACTTTAACATTTGATATTAAAACTAAGATTAACATTCTTTGTTAAAGTAATTCTATTTCTTGGAATCTATCCTGAAGAAACAATTCCAAGTATGAAAAAAGCTCTGTTCTACATATATTTTTATCACAGTATTGGGGCACAGAAAACTATTCTCGAAAATATGGCACTTTGGCCATATTTTGAAATATGTGCTTTGAAAATTGAAAAGCCTCAGAATCAAGGTCCTTCTAACCTTGTCCACCCCCCACCCCACCCCCCACTCCCCACAAGCCCAGGGAGGGACTTTCTCTGGAATTTCCTTTCCAAAACAAATGCAATTGTCTTAAGATCCTCTCCCTAGGAATCTCATCAAATAACCAGGAAATAACAACTGCCAGAGGTACTGAAGAGACTGGGAGGTCACACCAGGACAGACCTTTTCCCAATCAACGTTAGACTCTTTTCCTTTCCAAATTCACATTAACAGGTAAAAAGAATTTGCATGACTTGTCTTAGGTGCAGTGACTCTGATATATTTTTTGGTACAAATATTCATAATGTCTGATCCTTTTTCCTCCCAGAAAGAGTCTTCATTTTTCCTTTGTCTCTTTCCTTCTATGCCAAAGTCATAGAAATGAACAATGCACCCAGGGGTAAAGCAGGCAACACCTTATTAAAAGAGAAGATAGACTTATGCATAAGGAGGGTAGCTACAGGAAAGCTAGCCCCCCAAGGGGAGCTGTTCAGGGTCTTTTATAGTGAAAGGGGTGCAGGTCAGCACCATCATTCTGTGCCTGTGGAGGTGGTCCATTCTGTTCTTTCTGGTTGCATCCTGAGCACATGCTCACTTAAGGCTTTGGTCTTTGCACTTGCTCAGTAGGTCCAAGACGGTGGTGCTGTTCATTACTGTCACCCCAGGAGGGTCATTGCAGTGGTCACCTTGAAATTTTGTGCACTTGTGGGAATTCCTAAAGGGTCTTAAGTTTAATCTGTAAGTAATTTTAACAATTATGGTAAACAAGCCTTGGGGAGGGGTTTTGCAACTCAGTGAATAGCTGTTCCCCTCTTATCTCAGTTTATTTTATCAGGGTGGGCCATGGGGTAATCATGTGCCCTGAGAGATCTCATGGTTGAGGAGTGGAAAAGTAACAAAGTGTCCTCTACAGGGAAAATGGAGTTGGTTTGGTTCACAGGCCTAGCCCTATTCTGTCTCAACTGGATAAGGTCTTGTTTTATGAGCCTGATTTATGACCAAGTGAGCATTCTCTCTTGGTCTCTGCCATCTGAGGGGCATCATTTTCAGGTCGGGTTTGGTGGACAGTCTGTACCAGAAACCCCAAGACACGGAAGATATTAAGCAGCACACATTTTCTTTTGAAAGTGCCAAGCTGTCAAGGAAGTTTGTTTGTTTTTTATTAGCACATTCATTCCTTTCATTGAAACATAATTGATTGTATGTGTCTGTGGGATACAGAGTTGCATATCAATACCTATGAGCAATATGTGATGCTCAAGTGAAGATAATTAGTATATTCAATATTATACAATGTTATCATTTTTCATGGCCCTTTATCAATTCCTCCCTTATCCCCTCTCCCCCTTACCTACCTCCAGTAACCTCACTTCTGTTCTCTCCTTTTGAAAGATACAACACTCACAATAATATGCTGAACTTTCAAAAGGAAGTTTGTCTTGATAAGAAGTCCCATTGATAAGGTGATTTTGTTGTCTCAAACCTTGTTGCCTAATTAGTCTTGGGAAAGTCCAGTCCCAAGAGAATCTGTGTGGTGTCATGAATTAGTGGGGGGTAGTGGACTGAATTGTGTCCCCCCCAAACTCCCTGAAGCCTGAATTGTGTGCCCCAAGTTTTATGCATTAGAAACTTAGCCTCTACTGTGACTTTTAAGAGGGTGGGAGATCTTATTATGGTAATTGAAAGGTGGAAACTTGAAGAGGTGTTTGGGTTGTAGGACCCTGCAGTAGTGAATGGATTAAAAATGGTGATCAGGGCATGGTTCTGAGGGCTTTAAAAAAAAGAGGAGAGTCTGTCTTGCTCTCTCTCTGCTCTCTCTGCTTCCACCATCTTGCAATGTGAGACCCCTGGGTCACTGTTGCCACCACCAGATGGAGTTCTCAGCCTCAGAAACTGTAAGCAATAAATTTTGTTTTCTTATATATCACCCAGTTCCATGTATTTTGTTATAAACAACACAAAACGGACCAATACAGAAAATTGGTTCCAAGAGTGGGGTGTTACTTATAACGAACACTTGAAAATGTAGAAACTGCTTTGAAACTGGGTGTTGAGGAAAGGCTGGAGGAATTTGGAGGAACAGGCTAGAAAAAGCCTGCCTGCTGGTGGGAGTTTAGAAGACAAGAAAACCAGGGGAAGTTTGGAATGCCTTAGAGACTGGTTACGTGGTGGTGACCAGAATGCTGATAGAAATATGGACTGTAAAGACCTTTCTAAGGAGGTCTCAGATATAAATGAGAAGGGACTTATTGGAAACTGGAGCAAAGATCACCCTTGCTGTGAACTAGCAAGGAACATGGCTACATTGTGTCCATGCCCTAGGACTGTGTGGAAGTTGGAACTTAGGTGTTGTGAACCAGAGTATCTGGCAAAAGTAATTTCTAAGCAGCAAAGAATTAAGGAAGCTGCATGGCTACTTGCAACAGCCTACACTAAGTTATGGTGGCAAAAGCATGACATAAAGCCAAAATTTAAAAGAGTAGCAGAGTGTAAAGATCTGGAAAATTTGCAGCCTGGCAGTGTGGTTCAGAAGCAGAGAGCATGCAATGGTGCAGCCCAGCCACAATTAGGTGAGAAGATTAGCACAAAGGAAAGGGATCATCAAGAGAAGGAGAAAAAGGCCCTGAAGGCATTACAGAAGCCTCTGGGGACAACCCTTCCATTTCAGGCCCAAAGGCCTAGGGAGACAGAATGATGTTGGGGAACAGGCCTGAGGCACCCTCAAAAAGCTCACTTCTCAGGGCCACCTCAGGAAGCTGCTTCTAGCACCAGCACCCCAGCTGCTTTGGCTGCTCCAGCCATGGCTAAATTGGCCCTAGGTGTGGCTAAAGGTACAGCTTGGGAAGATACAAGCTGGAAGCCTTGGCAGCATCCATGTGGTGTTAAGTCTACAGGCTTGAAGAATGCCAGAGCTGTAGAGGCTTGGGAGCCCGTTGGGAAAATAGAATAGTTTGGTCAGGGCCCTCAACTTGGGTCCGGTTGGGTGTGGTTTAGCACATCCATTGTAAACAAATTGTATGTGTATGTGTGTGTGGAGTTAGTGCACATGCACGCCAATGTGTCTTTTTAGTTTTGTTGCTATTCTTGTGTTCTTCTGAGAGAGGGAGAGGGAGGGAGAGAGAGAGAGAGAGAGAGAAGAGTTTTAGTGGAGCAGGCAGGCAGGCATCTGCCTCAGGCATCCTCCTGGTGCAGCTCTGCTTTTCAACCTATGGCTTCCAAGGATCTGTTTGGCTGGTTACCTAGCTCACAGACCTGCATGTGGAGGGTCTGGTGAGCCAGCCTGGCATGTGTGGGGTCTAGTGACCACACGCGAAGGGTTTGTGACCCAGTCTGTGAATGGGCTTGATGGGTCTGTGAGCTCCAGACCTAGCCCTAGCTCAACAATCAGCCCATTCAGCAGGATTACCAGCAAGTAAAAGAGCCCAACAACTGGTGTGGTCGCCTAGCTTTACAATTGGCATCACGAACAGGATTAAGAGCTAGACAATTGGCGCTGTGAGCAGGATTCCAGACATTTGCCTTAGCACCACCACATTGGCGTAGTCAGGGCAGGATTAAGAGTGCTACATTGGCGTAGTCTGCAACAGGATTCTGAGCAGGTACAGGAGCTTAAAAGCCCATGGAAGGGGAAGAAATGTGGCTGTCCTTGAGCATGTGGTGCCCAGTGGCCACTTTTCTGCTGACTGGAGCCTGGCTGCTGATCGCTATGGTGCAAACTGATCGAGATTTGCAGCAGAAAGCAGAGTTGTTGGAAGCATGGATAAATGTCCTGGAGGACGATGTGCAGTGACTGGCCACTCCTGCCTCTCACACCAGGGAAGATGACCAACCTAGTGGTGAGTTGGGGAAACTGTGCATCTCCAGGCATGAACTGTTGTGCACGAGAAATTGAGGCGGTAAAGCAGCAGAAACAGAGAGAACCCCTGGTGGTTCCAGCTATGTGACCTAAGGGTGGATGGTGTAATGTGCTCTAGAGACTATGTAGTAAATGCATGTTGTATTTGTCTGAAGGCAAAAGGCTTGGAGGGTGCCACTTAAACCTGATGGCTAGCCAGGTATCATAAAACCAGAGAAAAGAGTGCCACATGCAGATGGGCAGATGACCCAAGGACGGGTGCCCCTGCAGAATTTGAAGTATGTTTTCACCTGGTGAAAAGGTGGAAAAGTTAGTCTTCATTACTACACACCTGCCTCAGTGGCAGTGGGTACAAAAGAGCTGAAGATATGCACAAGGGCAAGGCAGCCACTCCTTGATGGACTGGGCAAATGCAACTGTTTGAACTGTGTGGGTGAGTGCTGCTGAACTGCCTGAGACTGAGTGAATAGCTGGTGTAAGCCGAGCTGATTGAAATAATTCAAAAGCCAGAACGTAAAAGGGAAGCAGAGCGTAAAGATTTGGAAACTTTGCAGCCTGGCCGTATGGTAGAGAAGCAGAGAGCAGGAGAAAAATGCAAGGGTGAAGCAGATAAACTGTTTGCTAAAGACATTATCTTGGAGGTGAGGCAGCCCAATGCTAAGAGCCAAGATAATGGGGAGAAAAGCCCTAAACATACTTGAGAAGTCTGGATGGGTGCCCTACCCATCACAGGCCCTGAGGGCATTTGACAAGTTTGGGAGAGTGCCCCTCCCATCCTAGGAGAACCCAGTTTGTCCTAGAGGGCAGACCTGAGGTGTCATTGCCCTCAGCAAACTGCTCCCTGCATCCTAGCCACCCTGGCTGGAGCAATCCTTCCTCAGCACCTCCGAAGATAAAAAGCTGAAAACCTTGGTGGTGTTCACGTTGTGTTAAGTTTGCAGGCCAACAGTATGTGAGAGCAGTGGAGGCATGGCAGCCTCCACCTAGATTTCAGAAGATGTATGAATAAGCTGGGGGACTTGTAAGATCTGTGCACTGTGCACAAACCCCACACGTCAGGATGGCTCACCTCACAAAGACCACGAGACAGAGACCGATGCAATCAAGCAAGAGGAGTTTATTTCCAGCATGCTGGGGTCACTCAGCATTCAAGACAAAAGCAACCTCGAGCCTTTAACACAAGAGCTTTTTATACAGTTTTTTAGACAGACTTTCACAATAGGATGAGTTGTTTACTGTTTACAGGTTATCAGAGGTGACCTTTGGATTTATTGGTGGGCTTTAGCGAGCTGGTATCCTGATAAGGAACAGTGCACTTCCCAATCGTTTATCTTCCAGGTGGCTTTTAGATAAGGAACTGGTCAGTCAGTTCCTGGAACCAGGTGGTGTTTTACTCCCTTCCTGGAACTTAATGTGTCTGGGCCTGCCTTACTTAAAATGTCATTAGTTATGTTTTCTCGTTTTTAGCAAGCATTAAATACAGAAGCAAATTAAGCATGTTAAAGTTATATTTTTTTCTACAGACTCAGGTGGAGATCTACTGCAAGGGTGGAGCTGCTGTGAAGGTCATCTACTGAGCAATGTGGAGGAGAAAAGTGGAGTCAGAGTTCCCACAGAGAACCTCCACTGAAGAAATGACTAGTGGACCCAGGATGGTGGGACTGCCACCAGGAGCCCAGAACTGTGGGGCTGCTGGCAATATGCAGTGCCAACTTGGAAAAGCTGCAGGCACCAGGGCACCTCAATGGTCTGCACCTGGTGGAGCTGTAGGAGCAAGGTTGCCCAATGCTTTAGGGGTCCAGGTGCCCCAGTGTGTTTAACTTTTGCCCTGTTTGGGTTCTGGATTTGTTGGGGGACTGTTTTTCCTTTCTATTCCTCTCTTCTGGACTGGGAATGCATACCCAATGTCTGTCCCATTGTATCTTGGAAGTAGATAAACTTGTTTTTGTCTCTATAGGTTCATGGCTGGAAGGACTTTTGCTTTTAGTCTGAGAGGAAACTTTGGACTTTGGACTTTTGAATTGTTGCTGCAACAAGCTAAAGGCTTTTGGGACTGGGATGGAATGTGTAATATGTAAATGTAAGGGTCATTTATTTATCTTTGCTAAGGGAACATCATGGAAGATTCTGAATGCACAGATTGTACAGTGAGGACCCTGAAGGGGTGGATTGTTGGGAAAATAGAATAGCTTGGTTAGGGTCCTTGCCTCAGATCCTGTTGGGTGTGGTTTAGAACATCCATTGTAAGCAGATTGTGTATGTGTGTGCGTGGATTTAGTGAATATGCACGCCAATGTGTCTTTTTAGTTTTGTTGCTATTCTTGTGTTCTTCAGAGAGAGAGGAGTTTTAGTGAAGCAGGTGGGAGGGTGTCTGCCTCAGGGGGCCTGCCCAGCACAGTGATGCTTTTCAACCTATGGCTTCCAAGGATCTGTTTGGCCAGTTACCTAGCTCATAGACCTGTGTGTGGAGGTCTGGTGACCCAGCCTGGCATGTGTGGGGTCTAGTGACCCAGCCTGGCATGTGAAGGGTTTGTGACCCAGTCTGTGAACAGGTTTGAGGGGTTTGCAAGCTCAAGACCCAGCCCTAGCTCAACAATCAGCCTGTTCAGCAGTATTACCAGCAAATAAAAGAGCCCAACAACTGGAGTGGTCACCTAGCTTTACAGAGCCTCTACCCAGACTTCAGAAAATGTATGGAAAAGTCTGGAGACCCAGGAAGAGATCTGTCACGGGGCAGGGTCACTGTAGACAACCTTCACGAGAGCAATGCCAAGTGGAAATGTGGGGTCAGAGTTGCAGCAGAGAAACTGTGGACCTGAACCCCTTCCCCCACCCTTAAATATTAACTGACTAGCTTTTCTGCTTCTGTAATTAGCTTGTGCAAGGTTTTACAAGCCCCTGCGGGTGGGAGTTTCTGGTAAGGGCAGATGAAGGACTTCCCAAACCACCCAAAGTTCACCCAGTTCTGGGAAGGGCCTAACCACACAAGGGGTGGGCTGTTGGGCAATTCCTCAGTTCCTCATCTCTGTACGACCCCAATGAAAGCCATCAATGAATATAAAAGTCACCTCAGATGACCAATAAGCTGTATACAACTCATCCTGTTGCCAAAGTCTGCCTACCAAACTGTATAAAAAGTGCTCGTGTTAAGAGCTTGGGGCTGCTTCTGTCCTGAAGACAGAGCGACCCCAGCATGCTGGAATAAAAAACCTCTTACTTGATTGCAGCAATCTCTGTCTCCTGGTCTTTCCGAGATGAGCCTTCCCAACAAGTAAGATTCGTGCTTTCGGGCCAGTCTTACATTTTGGTGCATTGGCTGTGAAGCGGCTCTCTCTGGGACCAGAGACTAGAGAATGGAGGATCGCTTGAGCAGGTACCGCGGTTGTCTGTCTGTCTGCTGTGTCTGTCTTTGTGTCTTTGTTGTCTACTGTAATCTGGTTTCGGCTTTTCGGTGGCTCTGGGATGAGTCATCAGTCTGGTTTCAGTTTTCTGGAGGCTCCAAGATGGAGACACCGATCTGTAGTGGTCATGGTGGTGTGCCACGGCCACAGGAATCCTGGAGGATGCTCCAGATTCCTCTGTTGGAGATGAACAGGTTCAGCTCCACGGGAGATCTCTAGGAAGGAGACCCCTCCCGAGTTCTCTGATAATCAGGTTGTGGCGCCCATGGCAGGGGCGTGTCAGTGTTTTGGCTTTTGTTTGTCTGGTTGCGTGTGTGTTGGGACTGACGACTTTCTGGGGCAACATGGGGCAGACTGTTTCAACCCCTTTAAATCTGACTCTGAAATGCTGGACTGACGTGAAGGCCAGAGCTCATAATCTGTCTGTACAGATTAAAAAGGATAAATGGGTAACACTCTGTTCTTCAGAGTGGCCAACTTTACAACTCGGGTGGCCCACTGAAGGGTCTTTCTTTCTGCCGCTGATCACGACAGTAAAGAGAAAAATTTTTGGTCTCAATTCTAAAAGTCACCCAGACCAGGTTCCTTATATCATTGTCTGGGAAGATCTGGTCATGGACCCTCCTCCGTGGGTCCATCCCTTTGTTCCCCTTGCAGGTCCATTGGCTGTGTTTGCTCTTCAAGGGATGGAAAAGAAGCCAGAAGTCCTACCCTCCACTGATTCAGACTTGCTTCTTCTAGACCATCCCCCTCCCTATCCCCCTTCTCTCCGACCACAGGCAGTCCACCCATCAGCTCTGCCAGAGGACCCACAAGGACCCAAGAGAGGGCCTGCTCAAGGGACACACAATAAACGAGTGGCCTCTTCAGAGGCAATTCCTGTCTTCCCCATGCGGGCTTATGGCCCTCCTGATGAAGAGGGCAAACAGCCCTTACAGTACTGGCCTTTCTCCTCTTCTGATCTTTACAATTGGAAATCTCAGAATCCCCCTTTCTCTGAAAAGCCCCAGGGTCTCAATAACCTTGTAGAATCCCTTCTCTTTACTCATCAGCCCACCCGGAATGACTGCCAGCAGCTCCTCTAGGTCTTGTTCACCACCGAGGAGAAACAACAGATCCTCCTGGAGGCTTGAAAAAACGTTCCAGGAGCCAATAGGGGACCTACCCTCCTCCCTGATGTCATAGATGCAGGATTCCCATTGACCAGACCTAACTGGGATTTTAACTCGGCAGAAGGTAGGGAGCACCTGAAGGTCCATCGCCAGGATCTAATGGCAGGTCTCTGAGGGGCAGCAAAACGCCCCACCAATTTGACTAAGGTAAGAGAGTTGATCCAGGGGCCCAGTGAGTCTCCGTCAGCATTTCTGGAGAGACTCATGGAGGCATTCCATCAGTTTACCCCATATGATCCTAGTAGTGAGGAGCATAAGGCTACAGTGACAGTTGCTTTTATTGACCAGTCTAGTAGAGACATCAGGAAGAAACTGCAGAAGCTTGAAGGGTTACAATATAAGTCATTAAGGGAATTAGTGCAGGTGGCTGAAAAGGTTAATCATAATAGAGAGTCAGAAGAAGAAAAGGAAGAGAGAAAGCAGAAAGAGCAGAAGTCTAAAGAAATAGAGAGAGAAAAGCGCCAAGAAAGAAATTTTCACAAAATTCTGGCCACTGTATTCGGGGAAACTAGGAAACCTAGTAAGACTGTACCGGGCAACAGGCAGGAACCCCTAGGAAAGGATCAGTGTGCGTACTGCAAGGAGAAAGGACACTGGGCTCGAGAATGCGCCAAGAAAAAGAAAAAGCCTCAGGCCCCCAAGGTCTTGGCCCTGCAGGAGGACAGTGATTAGAGGGGACGGGGTTCGGACCCCCTCCCCGAACCCAGGGTAACCCTAACAGTGGAGGGGAAGCCTACTCAGTTCATGGTAGATACTGGAGCCAAACATTCAGTGTTGCAACAGGCAGATGGACCCCTTCTCAAAAAGAAATCGTGGGTACAAGGGGCTACAGGGAACAGACAGTACCCATGGACTACCCGAAGAACGGTGGACCTAGGCATGGGCTGGGTATCCCACTCATTCATTGTCATTCCTGAGTGTCCCTACACACTACTGGGAAGAGACCTCCTCACCAAAATGGGTGCTCAAATTCCTTTTGACCCCGAGGGACCTCGGGTGTTAAATTGGCAAGGAACGCCTCTCCAGGTATTAACTCTCAGGCTGGAAGATGAATACCAATTGTTTGAAAAACAAGGGCGGGAGACCGGACAGACGGACTGGTGGTTAGAAAACTACCCTCAGGCACGGGCAGAAACTGCAGGGATAGGGAAGGCTAAGAACCGGCCCTTCGTCCACATAGAGCTGAAGGCTCAGGCCAGTTCTATAGCTGTCCGACAATACCCAATGTCCCGAGAGGCACACGAAGGCATCCGATCCTACATTGCCTGTTTGCTCCAGCTGGGGATCCTACAGAAGTGCCAATCAGCCTGGAACACGCCCTTGCTACTGGTCTGAAAACCTGGGACTAATGACTATGGACCAGTCCATGACCTCCGAGAGGTAAACAAGAGGGTGGCCGACCTCCACTCCACAGTTCTTATCCTCTATAATCTTTTAAGCTCTTTACCCACAGACAGGACCTGGTACTCGGTACAGGACCTCAAAGATGCCTTCTTCTGTTTACCGCTGGCTGTAAAAAGTCAAGATTATTTTGCCTTTGAATGGAAAGATCCGGAGACTGGCCTAGCAGGACAACTCACATGGACCTACCTGCCTCAAGGATTCAAAAACTCGCCCACCATCTTTGATGAGGCCCTCCAGCAAGACTTGGCTATGTTCCGGGCCTCTAACCCCCAGGTAACTTTGTTACAGTATGTAGATGATCTCCTCTTGGCAGCAGCCGACGAAGAACTGTGTCTGGAAGGAACAAAGCGTCTCCTCACAGAGTTGGGAGAACTGGGCTAACGAGCCTCCACCAAAAAGGCTCAGATCTGCAAGCGACAGTTCAGTTACCTGGGGTACCTTCTTAAAGATGGGAAAAGATGGTTGTCTGAGGCCAGAAAAGGGACAGTGTTCCACATTCCACCACCCACTTATCCAAGACAAGTCAGGGAATTTTTAGGTACTGTCGGGTTCTGCCGCCTATGGATACCTGGTTTTGCTGAGATGGCAGCCCCGTTATATCCCCTCACTAAAAACAATCAGCCCTTCAAGTGGGGAAAAGAGGAGCAACAGTCTTTTGACAACATCAAGATGGCCTTGATGTCCGCTCAGGCCCTAGGGCTCCCCTATGTAACCAAGCCCTTCCACTTGTATGTGGCAGAAAATAAGGGGGTTGCAAAGGGGGTCCTAACTCAAAAACTGGGCCCCTGGAAAAGACCTGTAGCATATCTGTCTAAAAAAATTAGACCCTGTAGCCTCGGGGTGGCCAGTTTGTCTAAGGATCATAGCGGCAGTCGCAGTTCTGGTAAAAGATGTTGACACTTTGACTATGGGACAGAGTTTGGTAATTTCGGCACCTCATTCCTTAGAGAGTATTGTACGCCAGCCCCCCCCCCGACCGCTGGCTCACAAATGCTCACATGACTCACTATCAGACTATGTTACTGAACTCAGACCGGGTTACTTTTGCTCCCCCAGCGAGCTTAAATCCAGCCACGTTGCTCCCAGACCCTGACCTTGACCCTCCTATCCATGACTGCCAACAAGTGCTTGCTGAGGCACATGGATGGCAGAAAGACTTGTCAGATCAGCCTCTGATGGACACCGAAGCCACCTGGTTCACTGACGGCAGCAGTTTCCTGGAGGAAGGAGTACAAAAGGCAGGAGCCGCTATAGTAGATGGCCAGAACCTGATATGGGCACAGGCCTTACCTGCAGGAACGTCCACTCAGAAGGCAGAACTCATTGCCCTCACAAAAGCCCTTGAACTAGGAGAGGGCAAAAGAATCAACATCTATATGGACAGCAGTTTTTGTAGACACCCTCTCTGGATGGGTAGAAGCATTCCCAACAAAGCAGGAAACAGCCACTGTCATGGTCAAGAAAATCCTGGAAGAAATCTTCCCACGCTTTGGGGTACCCAAGGTAATCGGGTCTGACAATGGACCAGCCTTCGTTGCCAAGGTAAGCCAGGGAGTGGCCAGATACCTAGGGGTCGATTGGAAATTACATTGTATCTACAGACCCCAGAGTTCAGGACTGGTAGAAAGGATGAACAGGACTCTAAAAGAGACTCTGACTAAATTAACCATGGAGACTGGCGTGGACTGGGTGGTGCTCCTACCCCTGGCCCTGTTTAGAGCTAGGAACACCCCTTCCCGGTTCAACGTGACCCCCTTTGAAATTCTCTATGGTACCCCTGCCCCTTTGACTTTACTTGGGGATGCCTTTGAACCCACTTGCCACAGTAACAGTGACTTATATGCCAGGTTAAAAGGACTGCAAGCAGTGCAGAAGGAAGTCTGGACACAGCTGGCAGCCTCCTATGAGCCTGGGACCCCCAAAATTTCTCACCAGTTCCAGATCAGGGACACAGTCTACGTAAGATGACACCACTCCCAGACTCTGGAGCCCCGCTGGAAGGGACCTTACCTGGTGCTCCTGACAACACCAACGGCCGTAAAAGTAGACGGGATCACCGCCTGGATCCATGCCTCGTATGTAAAGCCTGCACCACCAGAGGACTAAGGATCAAAAGACGCCACCTGAAGAGCCCAAAGTTCCAAGGAACACCCCTTGAAGCTCAAAATCATTCGGACTGGGGGTTCAAACACCTTAAATATTGTAAGATGAAAATTTTATTTTTTACCCTTCTGTACCTGACAGTCTTTCCCAGGAGCCTGAGAGCTTCCAGCCCACATATCCCCCAAAAGTTAACTTGGTATGTTCTAAATGGGGTGGGAGATGAAATCTGGAAACTATCCAAGGTCACCACGGGAAAATGGTGGCCTGACCTGTTTCCCGATGTGTGCAAATTAGCCATGGGAGCCCCAGCCAACTGGGATTTAGAAGGATACTTTGATGCTCACAAACCCCCTGTTACCCCCTCCCCACCGGGGTGCTTTGGGCTCGAACCACGGGGGGGGGCTGCTCTACTAAATATCAGAGAAGTATGCTGAGTGCCCTCACCTTCTGTGTGTGCCCTGGGTTCCACCATGACAGAGCACTAAACTATCAGTGTGGAGGCAAAGCAGATTATTTCTGTAAAGGCTGGGGCTGTGAGACCACGGGAGACACATATTAGAATCCCTCGTCCTCCTGGGACTATATAAAGGTAACTGCTAATTACACCAACCTCTCTCCCCCTGCTGCAGGGTGGACAGGCCGATTGGGAAGCAGCCACTCTAAGTGGAAAGATAACCCTGCCTGTAATGTGTGGTGTCACCCCCTCCGAGTGTCCTTCACGGATGCAGGAAAAAAAAAAGGCCACTGGGTGGGAAAAAGGATTTATGTGGGGATTAAGATTTTATAAAGAGAGGTATGATGATGGGCTGTTGTTCACCATCAAGCTCAAAGTAGAAACCCAGTATACCAGCCTAGGCCCAAATAAGTACTTAGCTCCAGTGGGAACTCCAATGGTCAAACTAAAAACTACCCCAGGTACCCAACCAGAGTCCTCAGCCTCCACTAAAAGGTCAAAAGCTAAGACATCAAAGAAAATGTCTAAGCTCCCTGAATCTAAACCTCAAAAACAACCTGGGTTATTCCGCTTAATTTCTGAAGGCTTCAAGGTCTTAAATAGTACCAACCCCAATGCTACCCGCTCCTGCTGGCTTTGTTATAATGTTGCACCCCCATATTATGAAGGAATAGCCTTCAGAAGTGAAATTAATACTACAACTGATGTCTCCAACTGTCATTGGCAGCAACGACAGGTCAAACTCACTCTGTCAGCTGTTGCGGGGCAAGGAACATGTGTGGGAAATATCCCCTCCTCACACAGCCAGCTGTGAAACCAGACTCTCAACTTGCGCTACTGGGGTCACGCCCTGTGTTAGTTTACAGGTCCTAAACAAGACCCAGGATTTCTGTGTCTTGGTTCGGTTGTTACCTCGGCTTGTTTACCATCCCTATGAAGAACTATTATCATACTGGGATGAAAATAATGGGAACTACTGAACCATAAGGGAGCCCCTAAGTATCACGCTCTCTGTCCTCTTAGGCTTAGGACTGGGAGCAGCTGGGGCAGCTACAGGAGCTTCAGCTCTGGTTATTCAACATCAGAACTACCAAAGTTTACAGGCAGCCATAGATGCTGATATTAAAGAAATAGAAAATTCAATTACTAAATTACAAGAGCCCCTCACATCTCTTTCTGAGGTGGTCCTACAAAATAGAAGGGGACTAGACCTCTTGTTCCTTCAGCAGGGGGGACTCTGTGCTGCACTAAGAGAAGAATGTTGTTTTTACATTGATCAGTCAGGGGTAATTAAAGACTCCATGGCCAAAATCAGGGAAGGCCTAGCCAAAAGAAAAAGAGAAAGAGAACAAAATCAGGGATGGTTTGAGTCATGGTTCAACTCCTCCCCCTGGCTCACGACCCTCGTGTCAACCCTACTAGGACCACTAGTTATTTTGGTGTTGCTTCTGACC
This sequence comes from Cynocephalus volans, assembly GCF_027409185.1. Classification (NCBI taxonomy): domain Eukaryota; kingdom Metazoa; phylum Chordata; class Mammalia; order Dermoptera; family Cynocephalidae; genus Cynocephalus; species Cynocephalus volans. Next base: position 60,372,205 of record NC_084478.1, read on the forward strand.
TTCGGTCCCTGCATTTTAAATCTCTTGCTAGCTTTTGTTAGAGAACGTGTTAGTACTGTTCAAATTATGATGTTAAGGCAACAATATCAGGAATTAAACCAACAGGAATCAGTATTTCATGATTGAAATACCCACAAGAAAAAGGGGGGAATGTGGATCTGAGCCCCTTCCCCCACCCTTAAATATTAACTGACTAGCTTTTCTGTTTCTGTAATTAGCTTGTGCAAGGTTTTACAAGCCCCTGCAGGTGGGAGTTTCTGGTAAGGGCAGATGAAGGACTTCCCAAACCACCCAAAGTTCACCCAGTTCTGGGAAGGGCCTAACCACACAAAAGGTGGGCTGTTGGGCAATTCTCCAGTTCCTCGTCTCTGTACCACCCCACTAAAAGCCACCAATGAATTTAAAAGTCACCTCAGGTGACCAATAAGCTGTATACATCTCGTTCTGTTGCCAGAATCTGCCTACCAAACTGTATAAAAAGTGCTCGTGTTAAGAGCTTGGGGCCTCTTCTGTCCTGAAGACAGAGCGACCCCAGCATGCTGGAATAAAAAAACCTCTTACTTGATTGCAGCGATCTCTGTCTCCTGTTCTTTGCGAGATGAGCCTTCCCAACAAGTAAGATTCGTGCTTTCGGGCCAGTCTTACATAACCCCATCAGTGCCATGTCTAGTGGAGCTGTGAGAGCAAGACTGCCATGGAGATCCCAGACCTGTGGAGCTACCAGTGTGCAGCGCCAACCTGTGAGAGCTAATGCATCACCTGAGACCAGGAAAGCCATAGGAGTGGAGCTGCCAGAGGACTTGGGGACCCAACCCCCACACCAGCATGCAGAAGACATTAAACACAGAGTCAAGTTACAAGATTCACCAGCTTTGAGATTTAATGCCTGCCCTGCTGGGTCTTGGACTTGTTTGGGATATGTTTCTCCTTTCTTTTGGTCTATTTCTCCCTTCTGGAATGAGAATATATACCCTATGTTTGTCCCACCATTGTATATTAGAAGTAGATAACATGTATTGACTTTGAACTTTGGCCTCTTGAGTTGAAACAAGTTACGACTTTGGGGATGAAATGATTGTATTTACATGCAAAAAGGACATGAGTTTTGGGAGGCCAGGGGAGGAATGTAGTGGATTGAATTGTGTCCCCCCAAAACTCCCTGAAGCCTGAATTGTGTCCTCCAAGTTTTACATATTAGAAACTTAACCCCCACTGTGACTGTTAAGAGGGTGGGAAATCCTATTGTGGTAATTGAAAGGTGGAACCTTGAAGAGGTGATTGGATTGTAGGACCCTGCAGTAGTGAATGGATTAAAAATGATGGTCAGGGGCATGGTTCTGAGGGCTTTAAAAAAGAGGAGAATCTGTCTTGCTCTCTCTCTGCTTCCACCATCTTGCAATGTGAGACCCCTCGGTCACTGTTGCTTGCCACCGCCAGATGGACTTTGGAGTTCTCAGTCTCAGAAACTGTAAGCAATAAATTTTGTTTTCTTATAAATCACCCAGTTCCAAGTATTTTCTTATAAGCCACACAAAACAGACTAATAAAGCGGGTGTGTAACTGGAGGCCTCCAACAAATTTGTGGGATACTGGACGTACCATATGAACAAACACCATCCTTAACTATCTATGGCAACAAGAGTCTTTCGCTATCTTAGCCTATTTCTGGGAACGAATTTTGGGGGATTCTGTGGAAGTGCCTCTTGCTTTCATGGTGAAAGATTACCCTAGACTTGAAGATTGTCTCATGCTCTTTCCATGAGGAGGTTTGCTGGATTGGGTTGCTACTGAAATAAATACAACATAGAGGGTCTTAAACTGTCAATGCCCAGGCATGTATCCTTGGAATTAAAAATACTTCTTTTTAAATAAACTGGCTATGTTTAAAAGAAAACTTTTTAGATAGCTCCCTAAACTCTCTTTTTAGTACCCATGAAAATAGGAAAACAGGCAGAAATTACATTTTTATATTTTTAAATTTATTATTAGCATTTTCATTCTTACAAATCATGATATTTCTTTATGCCTTTTACCTGACCTATCACTTCACAAACCCCTTCTCTCCATCCCCCTCATCTCTAGTATCCTTAGATTTGTTCTCTCTTTCTGAAAGTTCAACATATTGTTGTGGTCTTGTCTTTCTTTCCTTCATTCCTTCCTTCTTCTCTCCTTCCCTCCCACTCTCCCTCCATCCCTTCCTTCCTTCATAGCAGCCAGTTATGAGTGAGAATGTGGTATTTCTGTTTCTTTGTCTGGCTTTTTTCACTTAACATAACTTTCTGCAGACTCATCCATGTTGTTGCAAATGGCAGAATTTCATTCTTTTTTATGGCTCAGTAGTATTCCATTGTGTATATATACCACTTTTTCCTTATCCAGTCATCTGTTGATGGACACTTATGCTGGTTCCATATCTTGGCTATTGTAAATAGAGCTGTAATGAACATGGGAGGGCAGGTATCCCTTTGACATGATGATTCCATTCCTTTGGATATATATCCAGCAGTGGGATTGCTGGATCATATGGTAGCTCTGTCTGCAGTTGTTTGAGAAACCTCCATACTGTTTTCCATAAAGGCTGTGCTAATTTACAGTCCCACCAACAGTGTAGAAGAGTTCCCCTTTCCCCATATCCTCACGAGCAATTCTTATTCTCAGTCTTTTTAATGATGGCCAGTCTAACTGTGGTGAGATGATATCTCAATGTGGTTTTGATTTGCATTTCTCTGGTGACTAGTGATGCTGAGCATTTTTTCATGTCCCTGTTGGCCATTTGTATGTCTTCCTATGAAAAATGTCTATTCATCTCCTTTGCCCATTTTTAAATTGGATTTTTTTTTTTTTTTTTTTTTTTTTTTTTTTACTGTAGAGTTGTTTGAGTTCTTTGTATATTCTGGATATTAATTACTTGTTGAATGTATAGTTTGCAAATATTTTCTCCTATTCATAGGATATCTTTCCGCTCTGTTGATTGTTTCCTTTGCTGTGCAGAAACTTTTTACTTTAATATAATCCCATTTATTTATTTTTTCTTTTGTTCCTTGTGCTTTTCGGGTCTTATTCATAAAGTCTTTGCCCAGTTCTGTTACCTGGAGTGTTTCCCTATATTTTCCTTTAGTAATTCTATGATTTCGGGTGTTATATTTAAGTCTTTAATCCATTTTGAGATGCTTTTGGTATATGGTAAGAGGTACAGATCCAATTTCATTTTTCTGCATATGGATGTCCAGCTTTCCCAGCACCATTTATTGAAGAGACTGTTTTCCACAATGTTGTTTTTGCTACCTTTGTCAAAGAGCAGTTGACTATAAATATATTGGTTTATTCCAGGTTTTCTATTCTGTTCCATTGATCCAAGTGTCTGTTTTTATGCTGGTACCATGCTGTTTTGGTTACAATAGCTTTGTAATATAATTTGAAGTCAGGTAGTGTTATGCCTCCAACTTTTTCTTTCCTCAGGATTCCTTTAGCTATTTGGGGTCTTTTGTTGTTCCATATGAATGTTTGGATTGCTGTTTCTATTTCTGTGAAGAATGTCATTGGTATTTTGAAGGGGATTGCATTGAATCTATAGGTTGCTTTGGGTAGAATGGATATTTTCATGATGTTAATTCTTCCCATCCAAGATCATGGCAGTTCTTTCCACCTTTCTGTTTCCTGTTTAATTTCTTTCAGTAGTGTTTTGTAGTTCTCATTGTAGAGATCTTTCACCACCTTGGTTAAATTGATACCTAGGCATTTTATATTTTTTGGCAACTACTGTAAATGGGCTTGCTTTCTTGATTTCATTTTCTGCTAGTTTGTTATTGGAGCATTAAAACACTATTGATTTGGGGGTGTTGATTTTGTATCCTGCAACATTACTGAAATTGTTAATCAACTGTAAGAGTTTTTTGGTAGAGTCTATAGGTTTTTCTCTATATAAGATCGTGTCACCAGCAAACAAAGACTGTTTGACTTTATCCTTTCCAATCTTGATGTCTTTATTTCTTTCTCTTGCCTGATTGCTCTGGCTAGTAATTCCAATACTATGTTAAATAGGAGTGGTGACAGTGGGCATCCTTGTCTTGTTCCTGTTCTTAAGAGAAGAGCTTTCAACTTTTCTCCATTCAGGATGATATTGGCAATTGGTTTGTCATAAATGGCTTTTATTGTACTGAGGTAATTTCCTTCTATACCTAATCTTCTGAGAGTCTTAATCATGAAGGGATGTTGAACTTTGTCAAATGCCTTTTCTGCATCTTTGAGATAATCGTATGGTTTTTCTCTTTGTTTTTGTTGATGTGGTGTATCAAATCTATTGATTTGCATATGTTGAACTAAACCTCCATCCCTGGGATAAATCCCACTTGAGCATGGTGTATAATCTTTTTGCTGTGTTGCTGTAATCTGATGCTAGTATTTTCTTGAGGATTTTTGCATCTGTGTTCATCAAGGATATTGCCCTGTAGTTTTATTTTTGTTGTTGTTGCTTCAGTATACAGTTTTGGCATCAGGTTGATGCTGGCCTCATAGAATGAGTTTTAGAGAATGGTTAAATTTTGGAAAAGTTGGAAGAGAGGTGGTATTAAATCTTCATTAAAGATTTGATAAAATTCAGCTGTAAAGCCATCCAGTCCCGGGCTTCTCTTTGTTGGAAGGTTTCTCATTACTGCTTCAATCTCATTGCTTGTTATTGGTTTGTTCAGCTTCTCTATTTCTTCTTGGTTCAGTCTTGGTAGTTTGCATGTGTCCAGAAATTTATTCATTTCCTCCAGGTTTTCATATTTGTTGGCATACAGTTGTTTATAATAATCTCTAATGATTCTTTGTATTTCCGTGGTATCAGTTGTAATGTCTCCCTTTTCATTTCTGATTTTTGTTGTATGGATCTTCTGTCTTCTGTTTTGTTGTTGTTGTTGTTGTTGTTGTTGTTAACCTAGCTAATGCTTTGTCTATTTTATTTATATTCTCACAAAAACCAGCTTTTTGTTTCATTGATCTTTTGGATTTTTTTTAGGTCTCTGTTTCATTTAGTTCTGCCCTGATCTTGACTATTTCTTTCCATTTACTACTTTTAGGATTGTATTGTTATTGTTTTTCTACTTCTTTGAGGCATAGTGTTAGGTCATTTATTTGAAATCTTTACATTCTTTTAATGTAAGCATTTATTGCAATAAACTTCCCTCTTACTACTGCTTTTGCAGTATCCCATAGGTTTTGGCATGATGTATCTTTATTTCATTAGTTTCAAGAAATTCTTTGATTTTCTATTTAATTTATTCTTGGACCCATAAGTCATTCAGGAGTCTGTTGCTAGTTTCCATGCAATTGAGTAGTATCCAAAATTTTGCACGCTATTGATTTCCAGTTTTAATTCATTGTGGTCTGAAAAGATACTTGGGATGATTTCAATATTTTTAAATTTGCTAAGACTTGATTTGTAACCTAGTATGTGGGTCTATCCTGGAGAATGTTACATGTGCTGATGAGAAGAATGTATATTCTCTAGTTGTTGGATGAAATGTTCTGTAGATGTCTGCCAGGTCCAATTGATCTAAGGTGTAGTTTAAATCCCGTGTTGCTTTGTTGATTGGTTGCCTGAAAGATCTGTCTAATGCTGAGAGAAGGGTGTTCAGGTCACCCACAATTATTGTCTGTGGGTCCATCTCTTTTTTTATATCTAAGAGTGTTTGTTTGACATATCCAGGTGCTCCACTCTTGTGTGCATACATATTTGTAAATGTTATGTCCTCTAACTAGGTCAATCCCTTTATTATTATATAATGGCCTTCTTTATCTCTTTTCATGTTTTTTGGATTGAAGTCTATTTTATCCAGTATAATAGCTACCACTTCTCATTTTTTGTTTCCATTTGCATGGTACCTCTTTTGTCATCCCTTCACTTTTAGTCTGTGTTTGTCATTATATGTGAGGTGGGTCTCTTGAAGATAGCATATAGTTAGGTCTAGCTTTTTAATCCAATCAGTCAGTCTGTGTCTTTTGAATGGGGAGTTGAATCCATTTACATTTAGGGTTATTATCAATAAATATTTTTACTCCTGTCATTATATTGCTTTTGGTTTAGATGTTTTAAACATCATTTGTCCTTTTCTTCCCCTTTTATGTTTTCACCTTCAATGGTAGTCAGATTTTTTAGATGACATGATTTAGCTTCTTTCTCTTTCTCATTTTGCATTTTGGTTTTAATGGTGAGCTTTGCTCTTTCTTGTGAATGCATGACATTGATTATTGTTTTTCAGATTCTGGATTCAGGAATCCTTCGAGTATTTCTTGCAGGGCTGGTCGTGTGGTAGTGAACTCCCATAATTTTTGTTTGTCAGGGACATACACTATTTCTCCCACATTTCTGAAGGATAACCATGCGGGATATAGGATTCTTGGCTGGCAATGTTTTTCTTTTAATCTTTTGAGTATATCATCCCACTTTCTTCTGGCCTGTAAGGTTTCAGTTCAGAAATCTGCTGTTAGTCTGATGGGGGCTCCCTTATAGGTGACTTGGCAATTTTTTCTTGCTGCTTTTAGAATTCTCTTTGTCTTCGAGTTTTGCAAGTTTGATTATCACTAGTCTTGGAGAGGATATTTTTGGACTGAATCTATTTGGGGATCTTTGGGCTTCCTGAATCTGAAGGTCTGCATCCCTCCCTATACCCAGGAAGTTTTCTGTTATTACTTTCTTGAATAAGATTTCAATGCCTTTTCCTTTTTCCTCCCCTTCTGGAATACGCATGATTTGGATGTTTGCATGCCTGAAGTGGTCTGCTAGCTCTCTTAAATTTTCTTCATTTTTTAAAATTTGTTTTTCCTTTTTCTTGTCTGCCTGGGTTATTTTTTTTAAGTCTTTAAGTTCTGAGATTCTTTCTTCAGTTTGTTCTAGCCTGCTGCTCAAGCTTTCTCTTCTGTTTTTTATTTCATTGAGAGAATCCTTCATTTCTAGGAGTTCTGTTACATTCTTTTTTAAGTTATTAATCTCTTTGTAAATTTCCTCCTTCATATCCTGCTATTTTTTCTTGCTTCATTGTATTCTCTAGTTGATTTTTCTCTTATTTCTTGGAGTCTTCTTAAAAATCAGTGATCAGAATTCCTTTTCAGACATCTCAAGGGTTTCTTGCTCTATAGGGCTTGGTATTTTAGAAATACCATACTCCTTTGGTGGTGTCATACTTTCTTATTTATTTGTAGCTCTAGTATTTTTACACTGATGTTTGGTTATCTGGTAGAATGCTTAATTCTTCTATCACTCTGGACTGGGTTATGAGGGGGGAGACTTCCTGTTCTGTTTGTAGGTTCTGCTGGTCACTCTTCTTTTATGAATGCAGTTGAATGTGCAGTGGGCTGCCTTGGCTCCTGTTTGGTCAGTGCATGGGTCCTGCACATTCTAAGCTATGCAGCACACACACTGGTTCAGTGGGGCCTCCAATGTCCTCCAGTGGTTGTGTGTGGGCAGGGCCTATGGCAGTGTCAGTCCCTAGGTACAGCTCAGGTCCCATCCGTGCTCACCTGCATGGTCTACATGGTTGTTCTGTGGGGCCTACAAGCCCCTCCAGTTGTCAAGTGTGGGCAAGGCCTGCAGCTGCATTGGTTCCCAGACACAGCTCAGGTCCTGCATACACTCACCTGGGAGGTCTGCATGGTAGTTTGGTGGAGCCTGCAGAAATTACATTTAAAACAAAGTTAAAATCCTTTGAAAGCTCGAACAGCCTGCTTTGGCTTCCCCATGGGATTTGCAAGAAAGGTACTCTAGACCATAGTCTAGTGGTTAGGATTTGGCACTTTTACTGCAGCTGTGACCCAGGTTTGATTCCTGGTCAGGAAATCAAATTCCTTTGATTTTCTTTTGGAAATACGAATTCCTTTGACTATATTTGTATGACTCTTGACTTTTTGGAGTACATTTCCTGTTGATCCTTTTTCTTCCCATAGACTGCTTTTGACTTCCTGCTTATCTTACCAACTCGACTGGCTTGATTTTCCATCTGTAGGAACACACAGGCAGTCAGGCCTTTGTAAGCAGTCAGCTGAGAATCTGGTACTGTAGAGAATACTGCCAGAGAGAAATGTGGATAACAGCCCATTTGTGACCAGCAAAACTTTCCCAAACTCTCCTTTCTTTAAGTTGTTATTGGAAAAAGCCTAGATCTTGGAAAGGCAAGAAAATTCTTACTTATTTTTTGGTTTTTGAGACATTTGTTCAAATATACCTTTGATTTAAAATTTTAGTAGTTTATATTGTGTTAAGAAACTTTTTGTTGTTTGTTTAGCATTCTCAAAAAATGAAAAGTCAAGAAACAGAAATGTTTGCCTTACTCAAATGTAATAATAAGTGATTTGAAAAGATTTTTTTTAGCTCTATGATCAAAATTCAGCTTAACTGAAAATTGATAATTCAAACTGTATGTATTTTTAAGGCTTCTCTATTTCTCTGTTGGATTTTTGCTTCTCCCCATGGGAACTTCTCAGTTGACTGAGCCCCTTTTTGTTGAACCCTTGCTAATTATATGCACTCCATCAGTCTGCTTCTCTTGTTGGCATGAGTTTTGGCAAGGACTTCTAGAAGCTTCAAGGCCCACTGAAGAAAACAGACAAGGCACCACTGACCTCTTTTTGAGATTGCTGCTTTACTGTCATAGCCCCAAAGTCATGAGTGAGATCAGCCCTATTTCTTAATAGGCTTCATCATTAGCTCCACAATCCAGTTAGGAAACATAAAGTAAGTTGAAAAAGCCACATGTTTAATTAGATTGGTCTCTAAAATACAACTTTCTGGAATTCAACTGGTTATTTTGAACAGACTTCTGAATTTTCTTCTAGGCTTATCTGTATATTTCCTTGTAAAATCTTGTTGTGAATTATGATTTTATGTTGCCTTGACATCCGTTTTTGAATCCTCCTCTATGTCTCATCTAATTAACACACCTGAACCTAATTCTTTCCCCCATTAGGGCTCTCCTAGAAATTGGCTATCTTGGTAAACCTGTTAGGCCAGGGCTAGAGTTTATATCCACTATCCAAGAAAAGTTTCAAGACAAAATTAGAATAAAATGCAACAGAAACATAAATCTGGCTGCACACTGAGAGGAGCCCACCATAAGCAGCCAGCAGCAGAACCAGACAGTGGAACTAGGCATCTCCACATGGCTCCCTCACCCCACCATCTTGGATCCAGGGGGGAGCTCCAAGCCCCACCCCAGCACCCTGAACTGGCATCTTGCAAGTGAGCCCACCAGTGCCAGCCAGCAGAACTGTGTGGCTCCATGCAGCTCCCTCACCCCACCACCTTGAACCCAGGCTGGGGGGAGCTCCAGGCCCCACTCCTGCATCCTGAACCAGTTCCACACAGGTGAGCCCACCAGGGGCGGCTGTTGGCAACACCAGCCAGTGGAACCACACAGCTACCTGCAGCCGCTCATCCTGCCTCAGACCCAGGGAGGAGCACCAGCCTATGGATCCAACCCACTGAGTTTGGCCCAGCAGAACTCCACATGCTAGGGGCACATTCTATGGCCACAAAATCTAGAAGGGGAACCAAGGTGGTTTAACATAACCACCACCACACCTACTGTCAAGCAAAGACAATTCACCCACCACAGTAGCAACCAAGGCCACTCCACAGCCAACCCTCGTGTACTAGAAGAAGCAAAACCCCTACCAAATGACCAAGCATCAGGGCAAAAACATGAGAAGCACAAACAATCAAGAAGAAATGACACTACCGAAAGGATACAGGAATGCCCCAAAGTTAGTCTCCATGGAACAGGGAATCCTTGAAATGTCTGAAAAAAATTTTTGAGCAATGATCTTAAGAAAACTTGAAGAAATAAAGGAAGACTCAATTAGAGAACACAATGAAAAAAGAAAAAACATCCAGAATATGAAGGAGGAAATCTACAAATAGATTAATACCATAAAAAAGTATAGCAGAACTTCTAGAAATGAAAGACTCACTCGGTGAAATAAAAAACATGACTGAGAGCTTGAGCAGCAGGGTAGAGCAAGCAGAAGAAAGAATTTCAGAGCTTGAAGATGGTCTTTTTGAAATAACTCAGGCAGATTTAAAAAAAGGAAAAAAGAATTTAAAATAATGAGGAAAACCTAAGAGAGACAGCAGACAACCTCAAGCGCTCTAACATCAAAATTGTGGGTATTCCTGAAGGGCAGGAGAAAGGAAAAGGTATCAAAAACCTACTCAAGGAAATAGTAACAGAAAACTTCCCAGGTGTAGGGCAAGATACCGACCTTCAGATCCAGGAAGCTCAAAGGTCCTCAAACAGATTCAACCCAAAAAGATGCTCCCAAAGACATTATAGTTAAATTTGCAAAGCACAAAGACAAAGAGAGAATTCTACAAGCAGCAAGAGAAAAGCATCAGGTCACTTATAGGGGAACCCCCATCAAAGTAACAGCAGACTTCTCAACCAAAACCCTAAAGGCCAGAAGGAAGTGGAACTAAAATACAAAATACTAAAAGAAAAAAACCTGCCAGCCAAGCATTCTTTACCCAGCAAGGCCCACCTTCAGAAATGAGGGAGAAATCATGCATTTCCCAGCTAAACAAAAGTTGTGAGAGTTCACCACCACACGACCAGCCCAGCAAGAAATTCTTAAGGGAGTCATTCATCTGGAATCTGAATAATGGTGACCATTATCACGAATACACAGAAAGAGCAAAACCCACAGGTAAAACAAACATGCCAGCAAGAAAGAGAAAGAAGCTAAATCATTCCACCTTAAATTCCCAACTCACATTGAAGAAGAGAAATAAAAGGGGAAATAATGATCAAAAGATATTTAAACCACCTAAACAAGTAGCAATTAAATGACAGGAATTAAACAACACTTCTCAATAACTACTCTAAATGTGAATTGACTAAACTCCCCATTCAAAAGACACAGACTAATTGACTGGATTAAAAAGCTAGACCCAAGTATATGCTGTCTTCAAGAGACCCACCTCCCCTGTTAAGAACTCATAGACTAAAAGTGAAGGGATGGAAAAATATATAGCATGCAAATGGAAATCAAAAATGAGCAGGAGTAGCTATTCTTATATTGGACAAAATAGACTTTAAACCAAAAAAACATTAAAACAAACAAACAAGGCCATTATATAATGATAAGGGGGACTATCCAGCTAGAAGACATAACAATCATAAACATGTATGCACCCAATACTGGAGCACCCAGATATATCAAGCAAACACTGTTAGACCTAAAGAAGGAATAGGTCCTAATAAATTAATAGTGGGTGATCTGAATACCCCTCTCTCAGTACAGGACAGGACTTCCAGAAAACAAGTCAACAAAGAGACACAGGATTTAATCTACACCCTAGACCAACTGGACCTGGCAGATATATACAGAACATTTCATCCAACAGCTAAAGAATACACTTTTTTCTTATCAGCTCATGGTACATTCTCCCAGACAGACCACATATTAGGTCACAAATCAAGTCTCAGCAAATTTTTAAAAATGGAAATCATTCCAGCAATCTTTTCAGACCACAATGGACTAAAATTGGAGATAAACAATAAGCAAATTGCTGGAAGCTATACAAATACATGAAAAATAAATAATAGGTTCCAGAATGACCTATGGCTTCAAGAACAAATTAAACAGGAAATCAAAAAATTTCTAGAAACTAATGAAAATAAAGATATATCATACCAAACTTGTGGGATACTGCAAAAGCAGTACTAAGAGGCAAATTTATTGCAGTAAATGCTTATATCAAAAAAATGGAAAGACTCCAAATAAATGACCTAACACTATGCCTCAAAGAACTTGAAAAACAAAAACAGTCAAAATCTAAAGGCAGTAAATGGAAAGAAATAATTAAGATCAGAGCAGAAATAAATGAAATAGACACCCCAAAAAACAATAGAAAAAATCAACAAAGCTAAAAGTTGGTTTTTGAGAAGATAAACAAAATAGACAAACCATTAGCTAGATTAACAAGAAAAAAAAGGCAAGAGAAGACCCAAATAACAAAAATAAGAAATGAAAAGGGAGCCATTATAATTGACACCACAGAAATATAAAGAATCATTAGAGACTATTATAAACAACTGTATGACAACAAATTTGAAAATCTGGAAGATATGGATAAGTTTTTAGACACATGTAAATTACTGAGACTGAACCAAGAAGAGATAGAAAACCTGAACAGACCAATGACAAGCAAGAAGATTGAAGCAGTAATTAGCAATCTTCCAACAAAAAAAAGTCTGGGTCCAGATGGCTTTACAGCTGAATTCTATCAAACTTTTAAAGAAGAGTTAACACCAATTCTCCTGAAACTGTTCCAGACAACTGAAACAGACACTATTCTCCCAAACTCATTTTATGAGTCCAGCGTAATTCTGATACCAAAACCAGATAAAGACACAACAAAAAAAGAAAGTTACAACCCAATATCTTTGATGAACCTAGATGCTAAAATCCTCAACAAAATAAGAGCAATTAGAATACAGCAATATATTTAAAAAATTATACACTATGATCAACTGGGATTCATCCCAGAGATGCAAGGATAGTTCAACATATGAAAGTCAATAAATGTGATACATCACATCAACAAGCTCAAGGACAAAGACCATATGATTATCTCAGTAGATACTGAAAAAGCATTTGACAAAATTCAACATTCTTTCATGATAAAGACTCTCAACAAATTAGGTACAGAAGGAAAGTATCTCAACACTGTAAAAGCCATTTATGATAAGGCCACCACCAGTATTACTCTGAATGGTGAAAATTTGAAGGCCCTTAAGAACAGGAACAAGACAAGGATGTCCACTCTCACCACTTCTATTCAAAATCATACTGGAGGTACTAGCTAGAGCAATCAGGCAAGAGAAAGAAATAAATGGAATCCAGATTGGAAAAGATGAAGTCAAACTTTCCCTATTTGCAGATGACACGATACTATATATAGAAAAACCTAGACTCTATCAAAAAACTCCTAGAGCTGGTTAATAACTTCAGTAACATTGCAGGATACAAAATAAATGCCCCCAAATCAGTAGCATTTATATACTCAAATAATGAATTAACAGAAAGAGAAATAAAGAAGGTAAGCCCACTTGCAATTGCCACCAAAAAAAATACGATACCTAGGGCTCAATTTAACCAAGGAGGTGAAAGACCTCTACAATGAAAATTGCAAACCACTTCTGAAAGAAATTAAAGAACACACAAAAAGATGGAAAGATATTGCATGCTCTTGGATTGAAAGAATTAACATTGTGAAAATGTCTATACTACCCAAAGTGATCTACAGATCCAATGCAATCCCCGTCAAAATACCAATGACATTCTTCACAGAAATGGAAAAAACAATCTTACCTTTCATATGGAAAAACAAAAGACCCCGAACAGCCAAAGCAAAATATCAAAGCAAAAAAATCAAAGCCGGAGGCATAACTCTGCCTGATCTCAAATTATACTACAAAGCTGTTGTAACCAAAACAGCCTGGTACTGGTATAAAAATAGACATTCAAACCAGTGGAGTAGAATAAAGAACCCAGAAATCACTCCTCAGTCTTATAGCCATCTGATATTAGACAAAGGAAACAAAAATCTACATTGGGGAAAAGATTGCCTCTTCAATGAGTGGCACTGGGAAAACTGGATATCCATATGCAGACGAATGAATCTAGATATGCATCTCTTACCATACACTAAAATCAACTCAAAATGGATTAAAGACCTAGGTATAAGACCGGAAACTGCAAAATTACTAAGGGAAAATATAGGTGAAACACTTCAGAAGTTAAGTCTGGGCACAAGCTTTATGAACATGAGCCCAAAAGCACAAGCAGCAAAAGAAAACATAAACAAATGGAACTATATCAAACTAAAAAGTTTCTGCACAGCAAAGGAAACAATCAACAGAGTGAAAAGACAACCCACAGAGTGGGAGAAAATTTTTGCCAACTATGCATCCGACAAGGGACTAATATCCAGAATATACATAGAACTCAAGCAATTATACAGTAAAATAATAAATGACCCAACTAAAAAATGTGCAAAGGAGGTGAATAGACATTTTTCAAAGGAAGACATACAAATGGCCAACAGATACATGAAAAAATGCTCAACATCACTAGCCATAAGGGAAATGCAAATTAAAACCACATCGAGGTACAACCTCACTCCAGTTAGACTGGCTATAATCAAAAAGACAGTGAATAACAAATGCTGGCGAGGGTGTGGAGAGAAGGGAGCACTACTGCACTGTTGATGGGACTGTAAATTAGTACAACCACTTTGGAAAACAATTTGGAGGTTTCTCAAACAACTACAGATAGATGTTCCATACAATCCAGCAATCCTTCTTCTGGGTATATACCCAGAGGAATGGAAATCATCATGTCGAAGAGATGCCTGCACTCCCATGTTTACTGAATCTCTGTTTACAATAGCCAAGATATGGAACCAATCTAAATGCCCATTGATGGATAATTGGATAAGGAAACTGTGGTATATATACACTATGGAATACTACTCTGCCATAAAAAAGAATGAAATACTCCCATTTGCAACAACATGGATGAACCTGGAGAAACTTATGTTGAGTGAAGCAAGCAAAGCACAGAGGGATAAATACCACATGTGCTCAGTCATATGTGAGAGCTAAGAGAGAAAGGAAGAAAGGAAATAAAGACCACAGTAGTGCCGTGGTCTTACATAGGGAGGGAACATTCCTAGGTCTACAAATTGGAGAGGAGGGGAGAGGGGGAAGGGGAGAGGGGTTGAGAGATAATTGGGTGGGGAACAAAGGGTGCAAAAGTAATTTCTGGTAATGGATATGACCCCAGTATGAATCTGGCCCCCACATCATGGGCTGGAGGGGGGACAATCAGCTTTGTATCTCATGAATATTCATAATAAATAACTAAATAAATAAAAATTAAAAATAAAAATATTTTTTAAAAAACGAATAAAATGCAACAAATCCAGTTTCAGCAGAAATGGATACTTGTGCAACACTCAGATAAGCTTTGGAAACATTCAGACCTAAAATTTATCCCATAGCCTCTTTGAAATTGATCTCTGATAATAGGCAATATGATCAAGCTCTTTACTGGAAAAACTTCCATTGCTTCTTTGTACCTTGATATAAAAATCTTCTACTTTGTTCCACAAAAAAAATAGTCCCTTTGGAAGTACAAATTTAGGGTTTCCCAGCTAACAATTGCTTAGGGCAATGGAACAGATAATTAAAGATTGATAGTCTGAGGGAGGAAAAGAAACTCTTTGAAAACTGACAAATAAAAACTCTTGATAAACGCTGAGAAACCTTTGTTTCTGTCTGTGTTTTTATATACACATATATCTATGTGTATATGGTATGTTGTGTCCACATGTACGTATACGTCTATACATGTATGTATAAGTAAACACATATACATGTGTTTGTATATGGTTTACATAGTACCAAATTGGCTTATAAATAAATGTACACTCATAAATCTAGTAAATAAACCCAAATGCTTTTAAGTTCATGTGACTTTAGTAATCTTTGGTAAATAAAGCTAGTTTTAAAATTGCTGGTAAAATAAAACACTAATGTTTTCGGAATTTAAACATTTTTTCCTAGGTTTATTGGTCATACAGATTTATGCTCTGTTTACTAGATGTTTTAAGGTCATAAAACTGCTGTTTTTTGTAATATTTTTGATATTTGTCTAATTTATCAGTGAGCTGAAGAATGGGAGCCGACTGTTGGGCTTCCCCAAGTGGTACACAAATCTTGCTGTGAACTTATATCTGGTTTTAAGCCTTTGAATTCTAGAGTCCAAACAGGTGGCCATGGTGAGGCCTAGGGACATGTGTGTCCACAAAGGCTGGGCCACCAGCTGCAGGGCTAAACCAGGCCCCATATGGCCTTGTCCTCCTTGTTCCAGGTCTTCCTACTGGCCATGCTGAGAGAGGTCAGATCGCCCAGGCATTGTCTTCGCAGCTCTGTTCTCTGTCCTGGACTCTATATGTGGTATGTGAATCCAGATGGGCTAGACGCGACATTAGGGAGGGTACCTGTGTCCAGTATCTCAAAGCCCTGGTTAAGAAAAGACTGATTGATGGTAGTTTAGCTTGGTTTTGCTTTTTCAAAATAAAAAAATAATAGTTTAAATGGCTAGCTTTATTTTCCATGAGCAATTCAAATATAATTGTTAAGAATGAGTAAATTAGGTAAATGTGAATGTGATAAATGTGTATAAGTGAACTTGTCATAGTTTCAAAGATCTTTTTGGTAATTTAAAAATCTTAAAAATCATGTTATGTTAAATTAAGTAATAGGTAATCATAAAATGTCTGAGTCATCTGTAAGTAAGTTAGAATTCTGAAATAATTATTATGCATAAATTTGAATTTATATACTTTTGATATCCTTTCATATTATATATGGCATAAAAAATCTAAATATATTTGGATTTATTAATAAAAAATTGAAAAAATATATCTTTCTAGAAATTTTGAAATGGTTCTCATCTACAAAAAGTGATATAAAACAGTTGCAAGTTGCTTACTTCCTAAGTTTTTCAGTAAGAAATAAGGTTTCTAAGGGCCAAAATTGTAGTTAATGTATGTAATTAAAATTACTAGATACAAGAGAAACAATTGTGTATACAGAATGCATAAGGAAAGCAGCATGTTATAAAGACGGCATGTGGTTTTTGTTGAAAGAAAAGCAATTTTGTCTACTTTAAAGGGTATTTAAGGGTTGTTTCAAAATGAAGGAGTAAAGAAAGAATTGCATAAATAAAACTGAATAGATATAGAAAGTTGGGGAAAGAAAGAGAATGGAAAAAATTGTAGGAGGTTATAAAAGCTTTATGGAAAAAAAATTTTTTTGGTGTTAAAAATTCAGGCTTGTTTTGTTAAATATAATTTCAAAATTTTTACTTATTCCTTGAGCTTTTAAAATATTTTTTTTAACTGTGATAAAATACACATAACATAAAATTTGCCATCTTAAGCGTTTTTAAGTTCAGGGGCATAAAGTACATTCATATTGTTGTGCAGCTGTCCCCACCATCCATCCACAGAACTCTTTTGATCCTGTAAAACTGAAATCTCCTTTCCCATTAAACAATAACTTTCCTTTCCCCTTTCTCCCAGCCCCTGGCAACTACCATTCTACTTTCTGTCTCTCTTTGACTACTTTAGGTACCTTAGATAGGTGAAGTCATACAGTATTTTTCCTTTTGTGACTGGCTTATTTCACTCAGCATAATGTCCCCAAGGTTCATTCATGTTGTAGCATGTATCAGAGTTTCCTTCATTTTTAAGGCTGAAGAATATTCTGTTATACATATATATACCTCATTTTGTTTATCCATTCATCTATTGATGGATACCTGGGTTGCTTCCACCTTTCAGTTATTGCAAATAGGTTTATGGAAATATTATCTTGTGTGCTCAAAGCTGATGGATTTACTTGTAAGGTTTTATTAAAATTGGCTTTAGTGTTAATAGTATGATGGTAAGAAAGTGAAATTTGGTTCTCTACTTTAGACAAGACTTTCACAGACACAAAAGATGTTCATGTAATGTTGATAAGAGATAGTAAAAGATTTTTGTTCACTTTTGAGTAAGCTGAAAAGAGAGAGAGAGAGAGAGAAGAGAGTGAGGAACAGATTCTGTGTCTTTATTAGGTCTTTTTGATTACTTAGGGTAACTGAATTAAAAATTTAAAGTTTTTTTCAAAATATCAAAATATGTAGATTTATATTTGTATAATATGTTATTAATAAGTTTCCAAAATTGTATGAAATTCCTAAAATTCTGATATATGTTACCAGTCATAGTTATGGCTGTTATTTAAAAAATTGTTGTAGACCACAGAAATAACCAAATTCCTTGTCAATTATGTCTTTAACCATGGCTATCTTGAGACTTATTTATATTTAATTGCTTTATTTTGATGATTTTTTTTTTCTAAAAGCCCTTTGCAAATCCTAAAGTATTGTTTCTCCAAGGAGGTTCATGGAAAAGATGAAAACACCTTTGAAAAGTACAGGTTTCTGACAACTTTGAGATTATTCAATTGGACTGGGTAAAAACTCCAAAACTCTAATGGAAAAAACCAGACTCATAAAACTGACAACCTATCATCAAGCAGAACAAGAATTAATTACATGGGACTGAACTGATAAAGGACTGAAAATGATATTTTTTTTACTTTTTTGGAAACATTGCTGATTCTTTTTATGTTTTGTCTTCCAGAGTCAAAAAAAAACCTTTTTTTCCCTTCTTTTAAGATATTCAGAGCTTTACAGCAATTTGGTAAAGTATACTTTTGTGAGCAATATTGAAACATTTACCTTTCTCTCTATCTGGTCCTACCAAAATTTGGAAACTATTTGTAAAACTATTTTTATTACATGGCAATATAGTTATTTCCATAAGTTCAATAAGAATCTTTTCTTCTTGTAACAGAATACAATTGGAAAGAGTAGTTATTTTACCAAGTCATTTACTGGAATGTCATATTTTCAGATATGACCAGACAGCTTTACAGAACTGAGATAGGCTTTACAAAGCCAACAGACTCAGAAAAAAACTGGTCTGGTATCTTGTCTACACTCTTCCCTTACAAGGTTCCTGGCCTTGTGGTAAGTTAAAAAAAAAAATCCACTTTCTGACAGGCCCAGGACTTCAATATATTTTTGAGACCTCCAGAAGAGAAAAATTCACACAGGTACTGCAGGTGAAACCTGATGGTGAATCTTTGGCTTAGCTTCGTTAGTCTTGAGAGGCTTTTTAAAAGTCTAATCTGAGATTCCTTATGAAAAAATTCCAGCAAAACCAACTTAAAAAGAGCCTATATAGTCAATCACCATTCTTGCCAAACTTTATGCAAATAATCAAGCCAAGTATAACAAGACTAAACTTTACTTTGCAAATATATTGGCTTACTATGATTTATCTTTGATAGAAACGAGGAACTAGAGAAAGAAAAATTGTTTCACAAGAAAACCTATAGTGCACCTGTTATAGAATTTAGCCCTGCTCATTGTTTCTGAAATTTTATTATCTAAATGAATCCTGAATTTATTTCCTCTAAATGGTTGTGACTATCCAGACTAATGATTCCAATTTTTCTCCCACCTTTCTGGTTTGGAGCCACTGAAGTTAAAACTGCTCTTTCCTGAAGACCTGCAAGCTGAAACTGGACCATTTGATATAGACTAGAGAAATCATCACAGCGGCTCATGTATAAAAAATCCCTCTGCCTGTTGCTGAATGGACTACTTAAAAAGTTCAATGGAACACCTGATGCAAACTGCAAACCAGGAAAATCTGTCAGATTGCCACTAATCTTCTCAATTGATGATCCTCCAAACTCAGAAACTAGCTTACAAACTACTCCAGACATTAACCTTTGTTTTTCTTTCTGTTTCCTTAGAAATCCCTCTTATTAAAGATTTGTTTACCTGCATCATACATAGAGGCCTAACTCTGAGGGTGTTGCGGACCCATCTGCAATGCCATCTTCTAGAAAGAGACACAACTCTTTAATTGGACTGACTTTCTCCCAGGAATAAAAGACTAATATTTGCCACTCAGCTACTAACTCGATTTTCCCTTTTCGTAGCCACCAACTCAGCTTTGAGCGTGTAAAATTTCTAGGGAAGTTTTAGATGGGAGAATGTTAGGACATAGAAAACTATTCCCATAATACAGCACTTTGGTATACTTAGTGCTTTGTGAATTAAAAGGCCTCAGAAATAAGCCTCAGAATCAAGGTTCCTCTAACCTTGCCTTGTCCTCCACCCATCCCCAAGTGCAGGGAGAGACTTTCTCAGCAATTTCCTTATCTAAGAAAGCTCCTTTCAATAGAAATGCAAGAACGGTATATGTTTCTCTACCCCATTGGGTTATTGGGCAATCACTCTCTTGCATTTTTCCTGTGCATTTCCACCACCCAGCACATTAAAATAAAATTTGTTATGCCTCTTTTTTCTATTAATCTGTGTTTCTTAGTGATTTCAGTGAATTTTTAGGGGGTTGAAAAAGTTCTTCCTTGGCCGCTACAGCAGCATCAATTCAAGTTACAAAAACATGAAAACAAATACATATAAGATCTGGTTTTAAAGGTCATTACATGCATTTGATAAACTGTTATGCAAGTGATTACAATGAGTTCATAAAAATTTGGAGGATGCCCATAATTTAATGCTAAATGAAAGAAAAAAGACACAAAGATTCTTTATTTCCTCTCTGCCATGAGTAGAAAATTTCTTTTCCAATGATACCACTTCTGTTGGAGTGAGCAGGACTGAAGCCATGTCAGGACCTAAAACCACATGGGCTCTAAAAGATTTTTAAAAGACACAGGTTTTTTCTTGGCATGCATTTCTCTGAGTTCCCTCTTTTCCCATGGTTATTTGATATTTTGTACCTTGGTTATGGGGCAAGATGACATTATCTACATGAATGTAAAGTTGCTTTCCAGCTAGCCTGAAGGTGCAGACTTGCGCATACTATCCAGACCTGGGAAACCAAGGAAGACATCAATAAAGCTAATGCTGATTCCACCCCTCTAGCAGGACCCTGAGATAACAGCAAGGATGGGAGCAGAAACCAGAGGGAGCCTTGGTGAGATGTTGCTTGCTCCTGAGACTATGTATGAAGCCCTCAGTCCTCACATGCCTCTCTCTCAGGCTTTTCATTTCCCAAGTTCCATTCCCTCATCCTCCTCTTTAAAAATTTCTCAGTAAACCTGAGTCTTTGAGATGGATTTAGCCCGGCCATTCTCCTTTAGGTTTACTGTGGGAGATGGTTTTAGCCTGTCTGTACTCCAGGCTTACCAGAGAGATGGGTTAGCCTAACATCTGTCCTTAAGTCACCGGTATTCCTGAATAAAAGCTGACTTTCATTTTCACCAGCATTTAACTTTTGTTTGTTTGATTTTTTGTCTGGGGGAAGGCAGCCAGACCTGTGATTTTGGTTTCAATTTGGGGGAGCTTCAGTCAAGAGCGGAGTGACCCCTGTTAATACTTTTAAACAAGTTCATCCTGTACTTAAACTATTTTTTATCTCAACAATTTAATATACTGAAAAGGCATTGTCTATATAAGTTTTATTTAGTTTTATGATGATCCTTATCATGTTGGATATGATTCACTCACATTAATTTTCTCTAGGAATGGGACAGATGACTCATTGGAACTTTGATTGGGGGGCTGGCCGATTAACTCAGTTGGTTAGAGCACAGTCTTATAACACCAAGGACATGGGTTCAGTTCCCCATAACAGCCAGCTGCCAAAAAAAAAAAAAAAAAGAAGGATACTTTGATTGGAATTCAACACAGTAGCAGGTTAAACATTGTCCTGTTATGCAGTAGTCTACAAGAAATTTAGAGCTTTTAAATAGTCCAAAGTTCTCGATCATTGCCTTTAGTCCATTTGTTCTAGCAAATTCAGTAAAAAGACTTTTTTTTTAATTGAACTACCAAAGAGATTTTGCATCAAAGTCATTTGACCCATAAAGCCATCAACAGTAAAGACCAAGGACATTCTGGCAGGGAGACTGCAGTCTGCTGGTGTTAGCTCTGGCATGAAGAGCTGCACTTCAAGTTGTACTTCATCATTAACTGGTTAGTCCCCGTTATCTGAGCAGTGTGCAGCCAGAAGTGAAGGTAATGGCTTTATGTTTTATACAAATGTTCCAAAGTAAAATTCACAGTGAGGTACTAGAAACACAGAAATGCTTTTATTACATTTCTCTGCATTTCTAGAGCAACAGTTCTGGAGGGAAGAAATGCCCATCAGATAGCTTGGTTTGTGACTTACTTCCTTAGTCACAAAGGATGAGTTTAATACATATAAAAGTCTATTCTTTTACCAGAGCAGTACTTGGAAAATTACTTACACATGACCAAGAAATGTGTTAATTCTCAAACACTTTGAGTATCTTTGTTTTGTTTTTTCACATTTTAAACAAGCAAATCTATGTCGTGAGAAATGTACCATCTGTCCTCTTTTTGTATAATTTTGCAAAAATTACTCCTAATGTGTTAAAATATCTTAGATTTTGAAATAGAAGTTAATGGTTTTCTTATTTTATAGACTTGAATTTTATTGCCATATTTCTTCTCATTGGGATATGACAAAAGCAATTTGTTAGAAAAAAAAGGAAAAAAGCCTTTTTCTTTACAGCAAATCCATTTGGCCTAAGTGACACTCTTAATATTCAACAGAATATGCAAGGATATGGAGAAACTGATATTCTCATTGATTGCTGGTGGGGATGTAAAATAGTACAACCACTTTGGAAAACTGTGTGGTAATTTCTTTAAAAGTTAAATGTATACTATATTAGTCCATTTTGTGTTGCTATAACAGTATACCTGAGACTGGGTAATTCATAAAGAACAGAGGTTCATTTGGCTCACAATTCTGGGACAGCTGCATCTGGCATGGGCCTCAGGCTGCTTCTACTCATGGTGGAAAGCAGCAGGCAGCTGGTGGGTACAAGCAGATCACATGGCAAAAGGAAGCAAGAGAGAGAGGGGGGAGGTGCCAGGGTCTTTTTAAACAACCAGCTCTCGTGGGAACTAATAGAGTGAGATATCACTCAGGACTCCCACCCCCCAAAGAGAGCATTAATCCATTCATGAGGGATCCACCCCCATGACACAAACAGCTTCCAGCACTGCCACATTGGGGATCAGATTTCCACATGAGTTTTGGCAGGGACAACACATCAAAACTCTATCATATACCTACTATATGTTCTAGCCATTCCACTTCTAGGTATTTATTTAAGAGAAATGAAAGCATAAGCTCATACAAAGATTTGTACACAAAAGTTCATAGAAGCTCTATTTGTAATAACCCAAAACTGGAATCACTCAAATCAGAAGGTGAATGAATAAACAAATTGTGATATGCCCACAATTGTACAATATCCACAAATTGTCAATATCAGCAATTTAAAAAGAATGAATTGTTGATACACACAACAACATGGATGAGTTTCAAAATGATTATGCTGAGTGTTAAAAGAAAAACTGTATACAAATCAAGTTTAACAGAGTTTAACTGAGAAAAAAAAAAGATTCACGAATCAGGCGCCACCAAAATAGTTTTGGAGCAACTCCAGGGCTGCCACATGGTCAGCTAAGACTTATAGACAGAAAAAAGAAAATGACATACAGAAAATGAAGGTGAGGTACAGAAACAGCTGGATTGGTTACAGTTTGGCATTTGCCTTATTTGAACACAGTTTGAACAGTTGGCTGCCTGTAATTGGCTGAAACTAGGCCACTTGTTACAAGAGTAGGTTATACTGTGTTTACACATCAGGTTGGGTTACAGTTCACTATATCTGAAGAAATCCTTAGATCAAACTTGGTTTACCATGAGTAAAAGAAGCCAGATAAAAAAGAATACACTCTGTTTGATTTCATGTATATAAAATTCTACAAAATTTAAACTATTCTAGAGTGACAGAAAGCAGATCCGTGGCTGCCAGAAAGTTAGGTATAGGGGAGAGGCAAGAGAGAAGAATAACAAAGGAGCTTAAGGATACTTTGGGGGCTGATAGATATGTTTGCTTTCTTAAGTATGTTGATAATTTCAGCCATGTATACATATGCCAAAACATATCAAATCATACTCTTTAAATAGGGCAGTTTTTGTATGGATAGATAGGATAGACAGAAATATTCTAGATTATTATATCAACAATTATGTAGATTAAAATATCAACAACAACACAACGATCAGAGATTTGGGGAGAGCAAAGTAAGATACTGAGAAAGTAAAAACCTGGTTCAAATATAATCTAAAGTTTCTCCATCTAAGAGAGAAGGATATAAAAAATTAAAAGGCTCCTAGGATACACAGCAGGCACTCGCCTGACAAATTATAGCCTATTACATAGTCCAGAAAAGGTGATAGGAATGCATGTGAGGACACATACCATCCTGCAAAATCTCTTCCTTTAATAAAACTTCACACATGGCCAATTTCCCCATATGTCCATGAGTATCTAAAACTTAAACCCAATTAAAAGATTTCACATTTCCCTTAGGAATAAACCAAGGAGAGAGAGCAAGAAACAGAGAGAGAGAGAGAGAGAGAAAGCGCAAAGAAAGGTTAGAGGCCTGGGGGTCTGCTATCCCTGATTTGATGTTCCAGGAAGCAGATATCCTAAATGAGTTAGGATTATTGGATCTGCCTTCCTCCTTGAAGCAAGAGAATAATCCTATTGAATATATCTTCCCTCCGAGGCTACTTTGGAACTGCTGTTTCACCTTAAGTCTTCTCTGGATCCTCTTGGCAAATGGCTTTGAGATGACATAATGAAAATGGACTTTGGGTCTTGTTTTTAATGACCATCATATAAACAGAAAGATAGAAAGACAGTACCAAGAGTTGGAAGTAATGCAAGTACCAAACAGGCAAGAAGTTGAGGAGAAAAAACAAAAATACAAGTAGAGAGGAGAGAAGAAAAGAAATGCCCTAGATATGATTATTGGGGTTAGAGGAAAGAAAGAAAACTAGATTGCCTAGAAGGGCAGACCCTTGAAATTACTGGGAACCACAACATTTACTGATAGATATAGCTTTATAGGGAAATAATGACTAATTAAGCCTAGAAGAATGATTAAGAATTATCCAGGTAAAAATTCATGTAGAGGAATAATGAAGTCCAGGGAGCAGCACAAGCAACGGGTGACATTATGAAACATTGTGCTGCTGTTGCTGGTGCCTAGAATGTGTGTGTGTTGAAGGTGGAGAATGGGGCAGGTGGAGAGGGGAGTGGAGGGCCAAAACCGGGAAACTGACATTAGGACAATACAATCAACTTGACTGCAGATCTTACTCAGATTTTACCAAGTAGCAATGTTTTTAAAATTGAAGTGCTGGCACTTCAATAGTGATAGATATATATTAGGCGAGTATGGTTGCTAATGTCTTATGTGGGCCATCATTCAGAAATAACTTCAGTGATGCTGGTGAGTATGTACCAAACTATCTAAGTACATCTCCTGATATGAGAGACAAAAAGCCCCTGTCTTATAGAAGGGTGCAATCCAATTGGGAAGCTGACATAGGTGAGGAAAAATAATTTTCTCTCTATCCTATATAGTTCTTAGTTGGGATGAATTCCTGTAACAAAACACAGATTAATGAGAGAATGAGAGAATAATACAGAGTTCAGTTAACATGTATACCTCATGTATGCATGGGAGATACTCGAGGAAATTAAGTAAATCTCAAAGAGGTGACTTCAAATTTGGGCTTAAATACTATCATTCTCTGAAACAAAGAAAGGAGAGTGTGGAGGAAGGTCAGTTAAGGGGAGATGCTGTAAGACTGGCCCGAAAGCGTGAATCTTACTTGTTGGGAAGGCTCATCTCACAAAGACCAGGAGACAGAGATCGCTGCAATCAAGCAAGAGGTTTTTATTCCAGCATGCTGTGGTCGCTCTGTCTTCAGGACAGAAGCGGCCCCGAGCTCTTAACACAAGCACTTTTTATACAGTTTGGTAGGCAGACTTTGGCAACAGGATGAGTTGTACACAGCTTATTGGTCATCTGAGGTGACTTTTAATTTCATTGATGGCCTTCAGTGGGGTGGTACAGAGACGAGGAACTGGGGAATTGACCAATAGCCCACCCCTTTTGTGGTTAGGCCCTTCCTGGAACTGGGTGAACTTTGGGCTCTTTGGAAAGTCCCTTCCCCCTGGCAACGGAAAGTCCTTATCTTCTGGTAACAGAAAGTCTCAAGCACCTGGTAACGGAAAGTCCTAAGTACCTGGTATTTTTTACCCAAAAAGGTTGGGGGTTATCTCTACTTCTACAATGCCCAGGAAAAGCAAATAAGTAAATAAAAAAGTAAATAAGGGAAAGGTTTCTTATACAGATTTAAATTGGTGCCTTCTCCACTGATGAGTCTCTAGTGATTCAGAATCATCCTTCTCCATACAGAGAGGGAGATACCCTCACAAATGGATATTTCCTTTATGGATGTAAATTTCTCTTACAAAAAGGTAACATCTACTCTGTTTTCAGACCTTCTCCTGTAGCTGGTTTCTCAAAATAATCTTTATGCCAGAGCCATATTTTGGTGTGGCATATTCTGGTCTACATTGAAAAAATGCAAATAAGAGATGAATACACAATCCAAGTTTTTAATAAAAGTTTAAGGTAGAAGCAGTGCTGTTGAAATGACTGGAAACTTGCCTGCGGTAGTGACTCCATGTAACCCAACAAAAATAGGGCAGAAAAAAAATTTTAGATCTAAGTTTTGAAAGAGCTGTTTGCTGTTGCTTCTGGGATAGCAGGTATTTCTAAGCAAACAATGACTTTGATCAATTAAACTAGGCAGTTTTGTCATTTGCTCTTCAATTATAAGAAAGTGAGGATTCCAAAATGAAAACAGGAAAAGTAACGGAGAATGGATTCTTCTGTTCCCCAGGGACAATGCTCCTAGAAGCACTTTCCATGAAGTTACTCCCTCCTGGACTCATTCAAAGGGCGCTGACTAAAGTGGTCATTGGGATCTAAAAATCAATACAGACAAATTTTTTGATGATTTCTGAGTCAAGGATGATTGTTTAAGGCAGATAATCATAGAGATTTTTCATAAGTGGAAGCTAAAAAAAGCAAATAAACAAAAAAAGAAAGAAAGATACAATAATCACAATAATTCATTAAACTTTCAAAAGAAGAGAACAAAACTGAGGCCATCAGAGGTGGGAAAGGGGGTTTGGGGTAGCAAGAAATTGGTAAACGGCTACAAAAAATGAGTACATTATGTAATGATAAATATAGAAATTATCCTAATCTGAAGAACCCATGTTGCACACAGGAATTGATATTCAATGCTGTACCTCACAGTTATGTACAATCAATTGTGTTACAATTAAAAAAAAAAAAGAAAAGAAAAAGAAAGACCTAATTGTTACAATCACTAAAGAAACTTTAGCATTTCAGGGCATTCATATGCTGAAAGACATTAAAAATAAATGAGATATATAATAAATTGATCTTTTAAAACTGATTTTTGAAAAAGATTTTTCTGTCATGAAACTTTGGCAGTCTGAATAATAATGTTTTTAAATGAAAAAAGTAAAAGATCTAAGATTACAAAGAGAACTAATTACAGTGAAACACAGTTATCAAAGTATTTTTTAAGATTTATACAATAATATGTGTGATTCTTATTAGAACATTAAATAGCAAGGTCTAGCAGTGGGCTTTACAGCAAATGATGAAGTAGTGAGATGAGCATAAAGGATTTTCAAAATATCTGCAACAATTGTTATATGATAGGACAATGCTTTTGTTGATGACAAAGTCACAGGTACTGCTAATACTACTTACTTTCATAATAAAGAAATGTTAATTTTAGTTACAAATTAGTGAAAATTAAGTTGTAATTTTTTCCTTTTCAAAATCTTTTTTTTTTTTATGGATGACTGAAGATACTTGGTCTGAGCAAATCTTTCATGTGGTAGATTAAGCTGATTTTAACTTTGTACCTTTATACCTTTATTTATTTATTTTTTTGCCTGTAATTTATTTATTTTTCACTTTTATTTATTAGGAATATTCATGAGATACAAAGCTGATTGTCATCCCTCCTGCCCATGATGTGAGGGCCAGATTCATACTGGGGGCATACCGATTACCAGAAATTCCTATTGTACCCCTTGTCCCCACCCAATTATTCCACAACCTCCCTCCCCCTCACCTGTTCCCCCAACTCCAATTTGTAACCCTAGGAATGTTCCCTCCCTATAAGACCACGGCACTACTGTGTTCTTTATTTCCTTTCTTCCTTTCTCTCTTAGCTCCCACATATGAGTGAGTACCTGCAGTATTTATCCCTCTGTGCTTTGCTTATTTCACTCTACATAAGTTTCTCCAGGTTCATCCATGTTGTTGCAAATGGGAGTATTTCATTCTTTTTTATGGCAGAGTAGTATTCCATAGTGTATATATACCACAGTTTCCTTATCCAATCATCCATCGATAGACATTTAGGTTGGTTCCATATCTTGGCTATTGTAAACAGAGCTACAATAAGCATGGGAGTGCAGGTATCTCTTCGACGTGATGATTTCCATTCCTCTGGATATATGCCCAGAAGAGGGATTGCTGGATCATGTGGAAGATCTATCTGTATTTGTTTGAGAAAACCCCATACTGTTTTCCATAGTGGTTGTACTAATTTACAGTCCCACCAACAGTGCAGTAGTGTTCACTTCTCACCACACCCTCGCCAGCATTTGCTATTCATGGTCTTTTTGATTATAGCCAGTCTAACTGGAGGGAGGTGGTATCTCGATGTGGTTTTAATTTGCATTTCCCTGATGACTAGTGATGTGGAGCATTTTTTCATGTATCTGTTGGCCACTTGTATGTCTTCCTTTGAAAAATGTCTATTCACCTCCTTTGCACATTTTTTAAATTGGTCATTTATTATTTTCCTGTATAATTGCTTGAGTTCTATGTATATTCTGGATATTAGTCCCTTGTCGGACTCATAGTTGGCAAAAATTTTCTCCCACTCTGTGGGTTGTCTTTTCACTCTGTTGATTGTTTCCTTTGCCGTGCAGAAACTTTTTAGTTTGATATAGTCCCATTTGTTTATGTTTTCTTTTGCTGCTTGTGCTTTTGGGCTCATGTTCATAAAGCCTGTGCCCAGACTTAACTGCTGAAGTGTTTCACCTATGTTTTCCCTTAGTAATTTTACAGTTTTGGGTCTTATACCTAGGTCTTTAATCCATTTTGAATTGATTTTAGTGTATGGTGAAAGATGCATATCTAGTTTCATTCTTCTGCATATGGATATCCAGTTTTCCCAGCACCACTCGTTGAAGAGGCAATCTTTTCCCCAATGTAGATTTTTGTTGCCTTTGTCTAATATCAGATGGCTATAAGCCTGAGGAGTGATTTCTGGGTTCTCTATTCTACTCCGCTGGTCTGAATGTCTATTTTTATACCAGTACCAGGCTGTTTTGGTTACAACAGCTTTGTAGTATAATTTGAAGTCAGGCAGAGTTATGGTTCTGGCTTTTTTTGCTCAAGATTGCTTTGGCTATTCGGGGTCTTTTCTTTTTCCATATGAAAGGTAAGATTGTTTTTTCCATTTCTGTGAAGAATGTCATTGGTATTTTGATGGGGATTGCATTGAATCTGTAGATCACTTTGGGTAGTATAGACATTTTCACAATGTTAATTCTTCCAATCCAAGAGCATGGAATATCTTTGCATCTTTTTGTGTCTTCTTTAATTTCTTTCAGAAGTGGTTTGTAATTCTCATTGTAGAGGTCTTTCACCTCCTTGGTTAAATTGATCCCTAGGTATCTTATTTTTCTTTGTGACAATTGTAAATGGGCTTTTCAAAATCTTGAATTCAATTAGTTGACCCCAAGTTAAGAACGTCTTGTCTAGAAATCTGTGATCTTATTGCATACCCCCCACACTGGGTCTGCTGGTGTGTCCCAAGAAAACCCTCATTATATACTAAAATACATGCTCAGAGACAACAGCCAAGCCTTTCCAGATCCCTCACCTCTTCAAATCACAAGGAGTGGTTCAGGAGAAGGTGCAGGGGCTGGCAACTCTGCTCCTTGCATACTATCTATTCATGTCTTTTTATCCATAAATCCCTTTGTTTCCCCTGTCTCTGATGTCCCTAGGGAATTCTCGGTTGTTGTTGTTTTTTTTAATTGTAGTAATTAATCATGGTTTCAGCATTTTGTTCCCTCTAGAGAAAACCTTTTTTTAAAAAAAAATTATATATATATATATATATTAATATATCACAGATGTAAACTAGAAGGATTTCCACAGACACAGGTGCTCTACACTTGTGGTTAAGAGCTGTTAGCTCCAAATTTTTATTCCAAATATGAAAGCAATTGAAAATAATGAGAGGCTGACTCTTGCTCTTATTTACCAACCCAAACTGTTCTAAAGGATTTTCACTTTCACACAAAAGGCCCTGATGATTGATTATACATGTCAGGTCACACTTTATCCCTTTAAAACACTTTTTTCCAGCTGAGCAAATTTAAAATGGTATATTCACCGTGCATATACACTGTGATTACAACCTCATTTTTGAAGTATA
Source organism: Cynocephalus volans (assembly GCF_027409185.1). NCBI lineage: Eukaryota > Metazoa > Chordata > Mammalia > Dermoptera > Cynocephalidae > Cynocephalus > Cynocephalus volans. The sequence goes on from NC_084478.1 coordinate 60,402,317, forward strand.
TTTAGGGAACTCATTCAAAATTACAGCATACTGTTGGGGCAAAGGGAATTTTGTTCAATTTGAGTCTATAAAACAAACTGACAATAGATAGATAAACAGGAAAAAAAGGTATATAAATTTATTAACATGCATAAACACAGGAGCCAAACAAAATATGAGACTCAAAGAAAAGCCAGATGACTGAAGTTTTTATACCATTCTCAGGTAACACAGTGAATAGGGGCTTGGAGCTTCTGGGGGGAAGTAGTGTCACTGGTTACAGGAGATCTAAGGCAAGCAAAGGCTATCTTGTTATTCAGGTGAAGCCTCACAGATAGCACTTCTGAGAAAGAATAGACGGTATCCTGTGGTTAAAAGTTTCTTTGTCAGACCTTTAAAAGTGTCAGACTTTTTGTCTCTTTATCCTGTGAGTTAATCTTTCCTAGATTGTGATAGGGCGAATAAGTCGGGGGGGAGGGGGCTCAGAGAAAGCCTGTTCGCATCCACTGTTTACTTCACTAATGTAGAGCTCCAGTATAGATAGAAATTTTCTCCACGAAAGACAGCTTTTCAAAACTATTCTTGTGTCTAAAGCCCTCTGAATAGCCATCCCAAAATATGCCAAAGAAGTATATTGTGGGGTGGCATATTTCAGTTTCCTTCAATAGAATGTGGACATCACCTCGAAGTCTTGCTTATTAGTTGCCCTAGTAAGTCATATTGACACAGTTGACGATCAATCAGGGTCTTGATAAGAAACACATGATAAACTCACCTGGGATTTTTGAATAGGCTTTTAAACAAGAGAATATTTACAAAGGTGTGAGCTGGATTAAGGGAACAAACAAGGGATGCTAACGCACTCAGGGACTAGTAATGGTGGGAAGCCATTTCTTGGCCTGACAGGGCATAGGGATGATATGGTGTTAAAGGATCCCAGCTGAGCATTGGAGCTGTGGAAGATGACAGGACAGAAGCTGTAGTTAGAAGGAGAATATCATAGCCATGACTTTAGCTAAGTGGGGGGTCGGGAGGTGGAGATGTTGATGGAATAAACAGCCTGACCTGTCTTTCCTGCCCTTCAGTCTTTTGCCAACCCCATTCCCATTGCTGAACCCAACCAGAAGCTAAAAGTCAGGGGTGCCCAGGTGATGCATTCCGTGGGGGTCAGAGTAGGGCAGAGAAGAATGGAAAATCAATGTGGAGGAGAGAGTGGAGAATAACCAGCACATGCCCTCAGCCCTTTTGAACAGTGTTTATACAAAAACAGGTTGAGAAAACTGAAGACAGTTATCTGGTTTATAATTCAAGTCCCTCTAAAGATGATGCTTTTAAGGAAGGTCTTGTTTGCCTAGCATTCCATATTGATTCAATTGTGTAGATAATTGTTTGTTTACCTTAACATTTTACTTTGCCTTCCTGGTCCCAGTCAGTGGGAGTGCCTAGAGCTGCATCTCTTAAGTGAGGCTGATTTGAACTTAATTGCTTGTCCACTCAAAGGAGAACACTGCCTGGCTTTTTTATTTATTTATTTTTTAATCATTCTTGTTGTCCAAATTGTGTCTTGAAATATTGAAAGTTAATGGGATGATTTAAAGAAGAGGCTGGACTTAAAATTGCCTAGAGCTACATGATTCAGAGGATTCTCTAAGTATTCTCTATTTAGGTGAAGGGAAGAGTAAACACATTTGTAAATGTCAGACTATTGATGCAGACAGCCAGAGCCAGCATTAAAAAAAATTTTTAAAAAGCTTGATTTAATATCATTGCTAACCAGAAGTCTGGGAAAGAACTGAGGTTGATGTGCTTGGAAAGCCCTACCATTCCCTGATCTTCTGTCCCTGCAAACAAGAACCTCTTTAAAGGGGCAGTAGCTGTTGTGGTTGGAATATAGAAGCTTTACCTTCAACCACTGAGCAGCTGGAATGATGTACTTCCCACCACAACACTGTACACCCAGTGCCTCACTCTGTCTGAGCTTAAGTCACCTGTCATTTATTAAGAAACTCAACCACTTACACTTATACTTCTTGTTGTATCTGGGAGATTCTTCTGAGAATTTAATTCAGTTCGCATGTTACGGAGATCTCAAAGGTCCATTTGCTTGCCACTCAGTAGCCAATAATTGAGAGACAAGTGCTGGTATAAGGAAAGGTAGCCTTTAATCAGGAAGCCAGCAGCGTGGGGAAATGATGGACTTATGTCTCAAAGACCATCTCCGCCTCTTCCAGGTTGAGTGTTTCAGAAAATCATCAAGGAACTTCCCGGGTGGGAGTTGACCAGCATCATACTTCGTCCTCCATGGGTTCAGTTCCTGTTATTCTCAAATAAGATCAGGTTAGTAAGCTAGTAAAGAATAGCCATCTGGGTTAATAATTTTTCTCTCATTATTTGTGTACAATGTGAGAGCAAGAATCATTGTGTTCTGGCAGTTAGCTGCAGGCTATGTGGTTAGGGTTACAGGAGAGAACAAGTTTTTAAATTCCAAGGTTTAACAAAATGGAGTCACTTCTGTTCAGGCTGTTACACCCATACATCATATCTCAGTGATACCATCACTGGTTTTCACCATGGATAATCAGTTCAGCTCCTTCCCACAATGGGGTATACTTCAAAGTACTATTCTGGTTGTTTTCTGTGTTTTTCCATCCTCCCTCTTCTCTTTTACTGATGCACTAAAGACTCATTTCACTCTTTCAGTCTACATTGAAGACGAAATAAAGGTAGATAAAAAAATATTCGAAGAAACATCTAACTTATGCATCAAATGAAGATTCTTAAAAATGTGTATGCCAGCTTTTCCTCTCCCAGAGATTAGATGAAACAAAGTACAGGCAAAGTAGAAAGAGATGGCAAAGTAGAGACTCAGATGGGAGAGGAAGGACAGAAGAATGGGAAGAATAAAACTTCTGTCACAATAACCAGAGAACTGAATAAGGAAGTTTCGAAGGAGGGGCTGTTGTTGAGTGCAGATTCCCCTTCCCCCACTCCCGCCAACTCATAGTATCTGGACAACCCACCTTTCAATAATATTGAACATCTGTGAGTCTCTTCCACCCACCTCTACCCCTGACCAGAACAGGGAGATAGGAGGCATGAAAGGAGAACCTCAGCCCCTGGCAAGGACCAGTTGGGAGTATCCTCTGTTGAGCAGAGCAACAGTAGGCACACATTTTCGTTCCACATTCATTTAAAGAACTATATCAGAATGCTTAAGTTCAGCTGCTTGTGACTGAAAACCTCAAATAATAGTGGCTTAAACAAAAAGAACTATATCTCATTTAATAGAAGTCTAGCAATGCACATACTACTAATTACTCTGCCAGCCACTTTCTAACTCATGGTCTCAGAGGACAACATGAGTTCTAACCTTTCACATCTGTATTCCAATTAGCAGTAAGGAGGAAGGAAAAAAGAGAGGACAATCCTTCCCTTTAAGAAAACTTGCTGGGAGTTTCACATGACATTTCCAATGATACCTGTTGATCTAGCACAGCAAGGTTGCTGGCTCAAAGACAGACTAGTTACTAACTGATATGTAAAGATACTGAGAAATTGCTATAAGAAGGAATGTTTGCCAAGATCAAGCTTTTGTTGGTGGGCCACTTAATTTCCTTAATGGAATGTCATCTGACTTGTTTTTACTGAATGTTACCAGCTTCTATTGTTAAACTTGTTAAAACTTTAACCCCACTTATGTTTCTTCCTGTAACTTCCTGGGCTGGAGAATAAATGCAGGAAGAGAACCCGAATTTGGGGTTAATTTCCTGGGAAAGGGATGCCTCTCACTTGAGGGTTCTGGGAGAGATTAACCACTTTGGGGCTTCTCACTGCTCAGAAGAGATGGGCTTTGAGTAATCCTTTGTGGCTCCATCACACAGGGGAAGAGGGGTGACAAATCCATGGGGGGCAAAGCAACAGCCAGCCAAGAATGTTATACCCAGCAAAGCTCTCCTTTAGAAATAAAGAAGAAATAAAGCCTTCCTTGGACAATCAAAAATTAAGAGAATTCATTACCACTAGACTGGCCTTATAAGAAACATGTAGGGGAATCCTACATTTAGAAGAGAGAGAATAATAACAACCATCATGAAAACACATAAAATATAAAACTTACTGGTAGAGTAGACACACAGATTAGAAAGAGAAAGGAGTGAGACCTTATCACAGAAAAGCCCCAAGCTGCAAGGAAAAGCAATAATTGAAGATGAAAGGAACAAAGGATACACAAAACAATCAGAAAACAATCAACAAAATGGCAAGATTAAGACCTCACATATAAATAATAGCCTTGAATGTAAATGAATTAAATGCCCAAATTAAAAGACATAGACTGGCTGAATGGATAAAAAAAAGAAAAAGAAAAAAACAAACAAACAAATATGACCCATGCATATGCTGTGTACAAGAAACACACCTTACTTACAAAGACACAAATAGACTGAAAGTGAAGGGATGGAAAAAGATATTCCATGCAAACAGAAAACAAAAATGAGCAGGAGTAGCTCTACTTAGATAAAACAGACTTTAAATCAAAATCTGTACTAAGACAAGGAAGGGCATTAAATAATGATAAAGGGATCAAAATAGCAAGAGGATATAATCATTATAAATATACATACACTCAACATTGGAACACCCAGATATATAAAGCAAATATTATCAGATGTAAAGGTAGAGATAGACAACAACACATAGTTAGGGACTTTAACACCCCATTCTTATCATTGGACGGATCATCAAGATAGAAAATCAACAAGGAAACATCGAACGTAAATGGCACGGTATACCAGATGGACCTAACAAATATTTACAGAGTATTTTATCCAACAGCAGTAGAATGTATATTCCTTTCATCAGTACATGGAACATTCTCCAGAACTGACTGATGTTAAGCCACAAAACAAGTTTCAACAAGTTCAAAAAAATCTAAATCATATCAGGTATTTTTTTCTGACCATAATGGAATGAAACAAGAAATTAATAATAAGAGGAGCTTTCAAAACTACACAAGTACATGGAAATTAATCAAAATGCTCCTGAACAACTAATGAATCAATGAAGAGATTAAGAAGGAAACCACTTCTTGAAACAAATGAAGACAGACACAACATACCAAGATCTATGGGATATAGCCAAGGCAGTATTAAGTGGAAAGTTTATAGCAATGGCCACCTGCATCAAAAAAAAAAAGAAAGAAAGAAAGAAAGATTTCAAATAAACAATCTGTGTATCTCAAGGAACCAGAAAAACAAAAACAAACCAAACCCAAAATAACTAGAAGAAAAGAAATAATAAAAATCACAGCAGAAATAAATAAAATGAGACTAAAATATAATACAAAAGATCCATCAAATAAAATATATCAAATATAATACAAATAAAATGTATCAAATATAATACAAAAGATCTATCAAAGAAAAAGTTGGTTTTCTGAAAAGATAAACAAAATCAACAATCAGCTAGACTAACCAATAAAAAAAGACCCAAATAAATAAAATCAGAAATGTAAAAGTAGACATTATAACTGATACTTCCAAAATGCTAAGGGTCTATTATGAACAACTATACATGAATAAATTTGAAAACCTAGAGGAAATGGAAAATTTCCTGGACACATATGACCTGTCAAGACTAAACCAAGAAGAAACAGAAAACCTGAATAGACCAATGATAAGTAATGAGATTGAATCAGAATTAAGTCTCTCATCAAAGAAAAGCCCAGACCAGATGGCTTTACTACTGAATTCTACCAAACAGTTAAAGAACTAATACCAATACTCCTTAAACTATTTTAAAAAATTGAAGTAGATGGAATAATTCCAAACTCATACTATGAGGCCAGCATTACCTTTATACCAAAACCAGGAAAGGGCACAACAAAAAAAAGAAAACTATAGGTCAATATCCTTAATGAACATAGATGCAAAAATCTCAATAAAATATTAGCAAACTGAATTCAACACATCAAAAAGTTTATAAACCATGACCAAGAGATTTATCCCAGGAAGGCAAAGATGGTTCAACATATGCAAATCAATAAATGTGATACATTGCATCAACATAATCAAAGAAAAAAACCATATGGTCATCTCAATAAATGCAGAAAAAGCATTTGAAAAAATTCAACATTCTTCATGATAGAAACTCTCAACAAATTAGGTATAGAAGGAAAGTATATTAATACAATTAAGGCGATATGTGACAAGCCAACAGTTAACATCATACATAATGGGCAAAAGCTGAAAGCTTTCCTCCTAAGAACTGGAACAAGACAAGGATGCTCACTCTCACCACATTTATTCCATTTAGTACTAGAAGTCCTAGCTAGAGCAATTAGGCAAGAGAAAGAAATAAAGTGCATCCAAATTGGAAAGGAGAAAGTCAAATAATCCCTGTTTGCAGATGACATGATTTTATACAGAGAGAAACCTAAACACTCTACCAAAAAATGCCTAGACCTGATAAACAAATTCAGCACAGCGGCAGGATATAAAATCAACATACAAAAATCAGGAGCATTTCTATACACCAACAACAAACTAGCAGAAAAAGAAATCAAGAAAACAATCCTATTTACAATTGCAACAACAAAAAAATAAAATAAAATACCTGGAATAAATTTAAGTAAGGAGGTGAAAGATCTCTACAAGGAAAATTATAAAACATTGATTAAAGAAATTAAAGAAGACACACAAAAATGGAAAGACATCCCATGTTCACAGATTGGAAGCATCAATATTGTCAAAATGACCATACTACTCAAAGCAATCTACAGATTTAATGCCATCTCTATCATACTACCTATGACTTACTTCACAAAAATGGAAAAAAACAAAATCCAGAAGTTTATATGGAACAACAAAAGATCTGGAATAGCCAAAGCAATTCCTAGCAAAAAGAACAAAGTGGGAGGCTTCACACTTCCTGATTTCAAATTATACTACAAAGCTATAGTAATCAAAACAGAATGATACTGGCACAAAAACAGACACATAGACCAATAGAACAGAATAGGGAATCCAGAAACAAACCCACATACTTACAGCCAACTAATTTTTGACAAAGCAGCCAAGAACATACATTAGGAAAGGACAGTCTCTTTAATAAATGGTGCTGGGAAAACTGGAGATCCATATGCAGAAGAATAAAACTAAACCCTTATCTTTCACCATATACAAAAGTCAACTCAAAATGGATTGAACGAGCCCCGCCAAGTGCACACTGATCAGAGAGGCGCCCAGGCAGAGAGACCCAAAATCCTCAGAGATTATGTGCCCTGTGGTGCCAGCGCACGACCCAGCAGGTAGGCCTTGCCAGCGCCACCCAACTCCATCCCAGCCCCACCGAATGCATGCCAGTCAGAGAGGCACCCAGCAGGAGAAACTCAAGATCTTTGGAGACCACACGCCCTGTGGTGCCAGCAGGCGACTCAGCAGGTAGGCCTTGCCACCACCACCTGACTCCATCCCCAGTCCCGCCAAGTGCGTGCTGATCAGAGAGGTGCCCAGCCAGAGAGGTCCAAGATCTTCGGAGAGTATGCGCCCTGCAGTGCCAGTACGCGACCCAGCAGGTAGGCCTCACTGCCACTGCCTGACTCGATCACCAGCCCCGCTGAGTGCACGCCAATGAGAGAGGTACCCAGTGGGAGAAGCCCAAGATCTATGGAGACCACACGCCCTGTGGTGCCAGCGTGCAACCGAGCAGGTAGGCCTTGCCACTACGGCCTGACTCCATCCCCAGCCCAGCTGAGTGCATGCTGACCAGAGAGTCGCATCCCCCGAGAGGCCCAAGATCCGAGACAACCACGCACCCGAGGCACTAGTGGACAACCAAGAAGACACTGAGGCAGCCATACCAAATTGACAGTCCCACCAGCATCCTAGCCAGACAATAGTGTCAAACCAGTGGACTGTGAAATCCCCTGCCACAATGACTAAACATCAAAGGAAAAATACCAGAAATATGAAAAATCAAGAAAGTACACCACTAAAGGGTAATAACTCTCAAGCTCTAGATCCTATAGAACAAGAAGCCCTTGAAATGCCTGACAAGGAATTTCGAGTGATAATTCTAAGGAAACTAAATGAGATACAAGAAAACTCGGCTAAACAACACGATGAAATGAGGAAAAGTATACAGAACCTGAAAGAAGATGTGTACAAGGAAATCAATGCCCTGAAAAAGAATGTAGCAGAGCTTGCTGAGGTGAAGAATTCATTCAATGAAATAAAACACACAACAGAGAGTTTAACCAGCAGGCTTGCCGAAGCAGAAGAGAGAACTTCTGACCTTGAAGATGGGCTGTTTGAAATAACACAGGCAGAAAAAAAAGAAAAAGAATTAAAAACATTGAAGAAAATCTAAGCGAGATATCAGACAACCTTAAGCAGTCAAATATCCGAGTCATGGGTATTCCAGAAGGGGAGGAAAAAGGAGATTGCATTGAAAACATATTCAACAAAATAGTGGCAGAAAACTTCCTACGTATAGGAAAAGACATAGATCTTCAGATTCAGGAAGCTCAAAGATCCCCAAACATATTCAACCCAAAAAGGTCTTCTCCAAGACACGTTATAGTCATATTGACAAAACTCAAAGACAAAGAGAGAATCTTAAAAGCTGCAAGAGAGAAGAGTCAAATCACCTCTAAAGGAGCCCCAATCAGACTAAAATCAGACTTTTCATCACAAACCCTAAAAGCCAGAAAGGAATGGGATGATATATTCAAAATATTAATGACAGAGATTGCCAGCCAAGAATTCTCTACCCCGCAAGGCTATCCTTCCAAAATGAAGGTCAAATAATATATTTCTCAGACAAACAAAAACTGTGGGAGTTCACTACCACATGACCAGCCTTATGAGAAATTCTCAAGGGAGTACTAGTTTTGGTACCTGAAAGAGAACTACCCCTGTCATAAAAACCCAAAAAAAATCAAAACCCTCTAGTATAATAAAAATGGCATCTGTGAAGAGAAAAGAAACATAAAAAAGGTTATCTACAACTTAAAGAACCAACAAATACAGAAAACAAACAGTAGATCAGAAAGAAAGGAACAAAAGACACCTAAGACATCCAAACAAAAATCAGTAAAATGCTAGGAGTAAATCAACAGCTTTCAATAACAATTCTTAATGTAAAAGGATTAAATTTCCCCATCAAAAGACACAGACTGGCTGACTGAATTAGAAAGGAGGACTCAACTATATGCTGCCTTCATGAGACCCACCTCACCTATAAGGACTCACATAGACTAAGAGTGAAAGGATAGAAAAAGATTTACCATGCAAACAGAAATGAAAAACGAGCTGGAGTAGCTATTCTATATCTGATAAAATAGACTTTAATCTAAAAACCATAAAAGGAGATATTGAAGGCCACTACAAAATTAGAAAAGGATTGATCCATCAAGAAAACATAACAGCCATAAATATATATGCACCCAATGTCAGAGCAGCCAGATTTATAAAACAAACTCTATTAGACCTAAAGAAGGAAATAGACACTAATATCATAATAGCAGGGGACCTGAACACCCCACTGTCAATATTGGACAGATCATCTAGGCAAAGAATTAGTAGAGAAACACAAGATCTATGCAACACTCTAGACCAATTGGACTTGGCAGATATCTACAGAACATTCCATCCAACAACCTCAGAATATTCATTCTTCTCATCAGCACATGGATCATTCTCCAGGATAGATCACATGTTAGGTTACAAATCAAGTCTCAACAAATTCAAAATAAACGGAATTATCCCATGTATTTTTTCAGACCACAATGGATTAAAATTAGAAATCAATAACAAACGAAATTCTGGAAACTATACAAACACATGGAAATTAAACAGCATTCTACTTAATGACATATGGGTCCAAGAAAAAATCAAACAGGAAATCAAAAAATTTATTGAAACTAATGAAAACAATGATGCATCATACCAAAACCTATGGGATACTGCAAAAGCAGTAGTAAGGGGTAAATTTATTGCATTAAATGCTCACTTCAGAAGAATGGAAAGATGGCAAATGAACAACCTAACACTTCAACTTCACCTTAAAGAACTAGAAGAACAAGAACAATCCAAACCCAAAGTTAGCAGACGGAAAGAAATCATTAAGATCAGAGCAGAACTTAATGTAATTGAAACCCAAAAAACAATACAAAAGATCAATGAAGCAAAAAGTTGGTTTTTTGAAAAGATAATAAACTTGACAAACCATTAGCATGGCTAACTAAAAAAAGAAGAGAGAAGATCCAAATAACAAAAATTAGAAATGAAAAAGGTGATATTACAACTGATACATCTGAAATACAAGCAATCATTCAAGACTACTACAAACAACTATATGCCAACAAATTTGAAAATCTGGAGGAAATGGATAAATTTCTGGACACACACAAGCTCCCAAAACTGAGCCAAGAAGATATAGAAAATCTGAACAGACCAATAACAATAAAAAAGATTGGAGCTGTTATCAGAAGGCTCCCAACAAAGAAAAGCCCAGGACCAGATGGACTCACAGCAGAATTTTACCAAACATTCAAAGAGGAATTGACACCAATTCTCTACAAACTATTCTAAAAGATTGAAACAGAGGCAAATCTCCCAAACTCATTCTATGAAGCAAACATCACCCTGATACCATAACCAGGTAAAGATACACCCCAAAAAGAAAACTACAGGCCGACATCCTTGATGAATATAGATGCAAAAATCCTCAAAAATAATAGCTAACAGAATACCAGCAACACATACGCAAAAGTATACACCACGATCAAGTGGGATTCATCCCAGGGATGCAAGGTTGGTTTGGCATATGCAAATCAATAAGTGTGATACACCATATTAATAAATTCAAACCCAAGTACCATATGATTACCTCTATAGATGCTGAAAAAGCATTTGATAAAATTCAACATTCATTCAGGACAAAGACCCTCTATAAGTTAGGTATAGATGGAAATTATCTCAACATAATTAAAGCCATATATGATAAACCCACTGCCAATATCATCATGAATGGGGCAAAGGTGAAAGCTTTTTCTTTAAGAACAGGAACTAGACAAGGATGCCCACTCTCACCAATTCAACATAGTGTTGGAAGTACTAGCCAGAGCAATCAGAGAAGAGAAGGAAATAAAGGGCATCCAGATTGGAAAAGATGAAGTCAAACTGTCCCTGTTTGCAGATGACATGATCCTATATATCAAACAGCCTAAAGCCTCTACAAAAAAACTGTTGGACTTTATAAATGATTTCAGCACAGTAGCAGGATACAAAATCAACACACAAAAATCAGTAGCATTTCTATTCTCCAATAGTGAACATACAGAAAAAGAAATCAAGAAAGCTTGCCCATTTATAATAGCCACCAAAAAAAATAAAATACTAAGGAACTGAGTTAACCAATGATGAGAAAAATCTTTATAATGAGAACTACAAACCACTGCTGAGAGAAATCAAAGAGGACACAAGAAGATGGAAAGATTTCCCATGCTCTTGGATTGGAAGAATCAACATTGTGAAAATGTCCATACTACCCAAAGTGATATACAAATTCAATGCAATCCCCATCAATATTCCAATGACATTTTTCTCAGAAATGGAAAAAACTATCCAGTCATTTATATGGAATTGCAAAAGACCACGCATAGCCAAAGCAATGCTGAGCAAAAAACAGTAAAGCTGAAGGCATAACACTACCTGACTTTAAACTATACTACAAAGCTATAATAACCAAAACAGCATAATACTGGCATAAAAACAGACACACTGATCAATTGAATAGGACAGAGAATCCAGAAATCAACCCACACACCTACAGCCATCTGATCTTTTACAAAAGCACCAAGCCTATACACTGGGGAAAAGATTGCCTCTTTAGCAAATGGTGCTAGGATAACTGGATGTCAATATGCAGGAGAATGAAACTAGACCTGTACCTCTCACCATATGCCAAAATGAACTCAAAATGGATTAAAGAATTAAATATATGCCCTGAAACAATAAAACTTCTTAAAGAAAACATAGGAGAAACACTTCAGGAAGTAGGACTGGGCACAGACTTTATGAATATGACCCCAAGAGCATGGGCAACCAAAGGAAAAATAAATGATTGGGATTATATCAAACTAAAATGCTTCTGCACAGCAAAAGAAACAATTAACAGAGTTAAAGGACAACCAACAGAGTGGGAGAAAATATTTGGAAAATATACATCTGACAAAGGATTAATATCCAGAATATACAAGGAACTGAAACAACTTTACAAGAAAAAAACAAGTAACCCAATTAAAAAATGGGCAAAAAGCTAAATAGGCATTTCTCAAAGGAAGATATACGAATGGCCAACAGACACATGAAAAAATGCTCAACATCACTCAGCACTTGGAAAATGCAAATCAAAACTACACTGAGATACCATCTAACCCCAGTTAGGCTAATATCCAAAGGACTGTGAATGATAAATGCTGGTGAGGTTGTGGAGAAAAGGGAACTCTCATACATTGTTGGTGGGACTGCAAAATGGTGCAGCCTCTATGGAAAATGGTATGGAGGTTCCTCAAACAGTTGCAGATTGATCTCCCATATGACCCAGCTATCCCACTGTTGGGAGTATACCCAGAGGAATGGAAATCATCAAGTCGAAGGTATACCTGTTCCCCAATGTTCATTGCAGCACTCTTTGCAATAGCCAAGAGTTGGAACCAGCCCAAATGTCCATCATCAGATGAATGGATATGGAAAATGTGGTACATCTACACAATGGAATACTACTCTGCTATAAAAAAGAATGAAATACTGACATTTGCAACAACATGGATGGACCTTGAGAGAATTATATTAAGTGAAACTAGTCAGGCACAGAAAGAGAAATATCACATGTTGTCACTTATTTGTGGGAGCTAAAAAAATAAATAAATAAATACACAAAGAACGTGGGCAGGGGGGAAGAAAACACAACAATTGCAATTCGTTGAAGTTGACATAACAAGCAAACAGAAAGGACATTGTTGGGACGGAGGAGGAGAGGGAGGAGGGGGGGAGGTTTCGGTAATGGGCCACAATAATCAACCACATTGTATATTGACAAAAAAATGGATTGAAGTCCTAAATGTAAGATCTGAAACTATAAAACTTCTAGAAAAAGCTGGCTGATTATCTCACTTGGTTAGAGCACAGCCTTGTAATACCAAGGTCAAGGGTTCGGATCCCCACACTGGCCAGCCACAAAAAAAAAATAAAAATAAAAAAACTTCTGGAGGAATAAGGAAAACACTTCAGGATATAGTACTGGGCAAAGACTTTATGAATAATATCTCTAAAGCATAGGCCACAAAAGCAAAACTAAATAAATGGGATTATATCAAACTAAAAAGTTTCTGCATAGCAAAGGAAACAACCAACAGAGCAAAGAAACAACCTGCAGAATGATAGAAAATATTTGCAAACTATGCATCTGTCAAGGGATTAATATCCATAATATGCAAGGAACTCAAACAACTCAATAATAAAAAATCAAATAATCCTATTCAAACATGGGCAAAAAACCTGAAAAGACCTTTCTCAAAAAGGAACTTACAAGTGGCCAACAGGTATATGAAAAGTGCTCAATATAACTAATTAAGAGAGAAATGTAAATCAAAGCCACAATGAGATATCATCTCACCCCAGTTAGAATGGCTATTATCAAAAAGACATAAATAACAAATGCTGGCTAGGATGCAGAGAAAGGGGAACTCTTACACACTGTTGGTGGGACTGTAAATTAGTACAGCCACTATGGAAAAGAGTGTGGAGGTTTCTCAAAGAACTACAGATAGAAGAACTACCATGTGATCCAGCAATCCCAATACTGGGCATACATCCAAAGCAAAGGGAATCTATATGTTGAAGGGATACCTGCACTCCCACGTTTATTGTGACTCTATTCACAATAGCCAAGATTTGGAACCACCCTAAAATGTCCATCAACATATGACTATATAAAGAAAATGTGGTATACACAATGGAATATTACTCAGCCATAAAAAAAGAATGAAAATGAAATTCTGCCATTCACAACGACATGGATGAGCTCAGAGAAAATTATGTTAAGTTAAATAAGCAGGCACAGAAAGAGAAATACCACATGTTCTCACTCATATATGGAAGCTAAAAAAGTTGATCTCACAGAAATAGAGAGTAGAATAGTGGTTTCTAGAGACTGGTAAGGGGAGGCAGAGATGGGGAGAGAGAGGGTGGTCAGTGGACACAAAATTTTAGACAGATAGGAAGAATAAGGTGTAGTATTCTACAGCAATATAGGTGACTACAGTCAACAGCAAATTACTATATAACTTCAAGTACCTGATTGAGAGCATTTTGAACGTTTCCAACACAAAGAAATGACAAATGTTTGAGGTGATAGATATGCTAAATACCATGTTATGATCATTGCACACTGTAGAAATGTACCCAAATATCACATTGTACTCCATAAATATATAAAATTATTATGAATCAATTTAGAAAAAATAAAAAGACAAAAAAAAAGAGTAGAATGGTGGTTACCAGAGGCAGGGAAGGGGAGGGAGGAAGGGGGGATAAGGATAGGATAGTAAATGGGTACTAAGTTACAAAGTTACAGTTAGATAAGAAGAATAAGTTTTGGTGCCCAAGGGTGACAATAGCTAATATTATTGTATTGTGTATTTCAAGATAGGTAGTAAAGAAGACCTTGAATGTCATAACCACAAAGAAATTATAAATGTTTAGGTGATATATATGCTAACTATTCTGATTGAAGCATTATATAATACATGCATGTATTGAAACAACAAATTGTACCCCATAAAAATGAATAATTTAAAAAATTAATTAGTTAATTAATTTTTTAAAAGACAGGGAAAAGAGATATTGGGGGATCACTAACTGCCTCTTCCACAAAAATAATCACAGTGCTCTTTTACTTACAATGGAACAGGAGATGGGTAGAAGATTAGAGGGAGAAAGACAGATAAAATAACAGAAATAATGGATAAATTCTTGGCATTTATGCTTTTTAAGAGTGTAAGTATTCTAAAAATATCAGTTCCCCATAATGTGGCAACAGATGTATAACAGGTAACTTTAACATATTTGTATTACTTGCAGTAGAAGGTGTAGTACCCATAGGAGGACCTGGGGATGGACATTTATTCAGGACTGGAGCCTGGTCAAGGAGGGCTGCTGTCAGGGCCAGCTACATAATTTGCACGGCCCAGTGCGAAATGAAAATGCAGAATCCTTTGTTCAAAAAGGTCATCGCTAACACTATGCTATATGCAAATAGGGCAACAATAGGGTGACAAAGAACAGAGTTCATACATATGTGCATCTCTTCAGCTCATGGACATACTCCATTTCCCAGTGAAGTGTCATTGGGCTTCTTTTGCAAAATGCAGGCTCAAAGATAAAATGATTAAGAATTTCAAGAAAGTGACAGTGGGGTATTAAACCAAGGGCAAGACCCTTCTGAACATGGGGCCCTGTGTGTCTATACAAGTCACATGCCCATGAAGTCAGCCCTCAGTACCATGGCAGGCACGGAGATGCATCACTCATATCCCCCTTCAAGAGAGGATTGTCTGACAGATGTGAATAAGTGTGGTTAGCTGACAGCCTCTAGCTGTCATTTTCTTAGAATCTACCTCAGCTTTAGAGCCAACTTCACAATATTCTTGGGGAAGCACAAGCCAATGACTAAGCAAAACAGTCTTCTTAGGGCAATGCCCAGTGAGTGACTAAGCAAGGTGGCAGTACTCAGGGCCGGCCATTTCTAACTATTGCAGGGCTCCTCTGATGGGTACCCTTTGTTCTGAGCTGTTGCTGGGCTGGCAGAGATGTTTCAGATCTTCATTGCAGCCTGATGGCTCCCCCTGCCCAATCCTACTTCCTCTCTGTCTCCTTTCAAAGGTGCTAATCCCCATAAACCTTTTGCCTTCCTAGCTCTATCTCAGCTTCAGCTTCCCAGAGAAACCAGTCTGTGACAGCTTCATAAGGAGATAATGATTTAGCCTAGAAAAATGAATAGGAAAGATCCATGCAAAAATTTATATAAAGGGAGAATGAAGCCCAGAGAACAGCACAAGTAAAGGAGTGACCTTATGAAACACTGTGCTGCAGTTGCTGGTGCATAGAATGTGTGCGTATTGTGTGTTGGGGGTGGGGGAGAGAGAGATGTAGGAGTGGAGAGAGAATGGACAGCCAAACCAGGAAATTGTCATTGGTATAATACAAGTGTTGGGAAAATAGAATAATTTAATCAGGCTCCCCTCGCCTTAGGTCAGGTTGGGGGTGGTGCAGCATTCTTTGTAAGCAAGTTGTGTGTGGGTGGAGTTAGTGCGCATGTGCGGCACCACAGGTTTGCTGGTGTCTGCCTCAAGCTTCCACTCTGCGGGCCATGCTTTCCAACCTACGGCTTCCAAGGACCTGTTTGCCGGTTACCTAGCTCATAGACCTGTGTATGAAGGGTCTGGTGACCCATCCTGGCATGTGAGGGGTCTGGGGACCCAGCCTGGCATGTGAAGGGTTTGTGATCCAATCTGGACAATGGGCTTGAGGGGCCTGTGAGCTCCAGACCCAGCCCTAGCACTACAATTGGCCCAGTCAGCAGGATTACAGGCAAGTAAAAAAGCTTTACAACAAGTATCTTGACTACAGATCTTACTTGGATTTTACCAAATAACAGTGATGGATCTTGGACATGACTGGCGCCATTTTACACACAATAAGCACAAAGTAGCCACCAGCATTTTCCTTAACAGAAACCTAGTGGTTTCTGAGAAATAGAAACTACTCTACTTGGGCATGGGCGCAACTTTCCACCTGATTGCATCCGCCAGCCTTATCTCCCACTCCAGCACCAAACCCCCTCCCTGATTACATCAGCCTTCCCTACAATTTATATAAACTCTCCCACCCCCAGGCCTGGTGCTGCCATCCATTTTGAGTGCAGCCCAGCAGACTTTCTTCCTTTAATAAAGCTTGATCGGTATCCGGCATTTCAGCTCACTTTCTTTCATACAGTATTTAAAAGTTGAAGTGTTAGCATTTCCATAGTGATATGTATGTGAATCAAGCATAACTGCTAATGGCTTATGTGGACCATTATTCAGAAATAACTTCAGTGATTTGGTGACCATGTACCAACCTATATAAGTACATTTCCTAGTTTTGATAATATACTATGTTTATGTAAGATGTTACTGTTGGGAGAAGCTGGGGGAAGTGTACATGGGATTCCTCTGTTCTATTCTTGCAAGTTCCTGTTAATCTATAATTATTTCAAAGAAACTTAAATTTTTAGATTAATGTTTCAGTGATTCTCCTTCACACTATACATTTCACTTTATAAATTGAGACCACACTCCATTTAAATTTTTATTATACTTTAATCACTCAGTCTTACATAGTCATTTTCCTATGCCATGAAAACATTCCTTGTCAACAAAATTTTTGAAGCGTGAATGATCTCCAAAGGCATACTTGTGCCATATTTTTCCTATCTATTTCTTTATTGTTTTCTGTGTCATTGTCTGTCCGGCCTTAAAAACTAATGCCACCTTAAGTGACATTACAAGCGGCGCCATTATGGGCCCACAAGGGCGTATTAACATGGCAGCCTAAGATGGGGCCAGGAGGAAGTAGGGTGGGAGTGTCTGCGGGAACCTTGCCTTAGCCCTTATTGGCCAAATATGCGCTTTGGCGCTCATGAACACTGCGTGATTGCAATAGCTAGGCACTGAGACAGGATGCATGCTCTTGTAACCTTTAAGCTGATTGGAGGATGTAAAAAACCTCCCTTCCCTATTTGCCTTTAAAAGCAAGTGCTTGTGTGATAATAAATGGAACTGCTCGACAGAACCCCCACCGTGTCTTAGTGTCCTTTAATGGGCTGGTTGGGGCCAGCGGCTGTGCTCACCTCTCTTCATGGCTCTCTTCCCCTGTCTCCTCCCAACGGGGATGGAGAGAAAGAGGAATCCGGGCGATTCGCTCGCCCACCTAGGGAAAGACTGATAATGAGGCGTTTTTTCTAGGACTGTTCGGGTTGGCCGGTGGCGGACCCGACAATTGTCCTGAGTTTTAGGATTTTGGAAGGGGTTTTTATAAAGATGATTGAAATAAAATCTTTGTACAGAAATCTTTTGCCTGTGTTTGTATTTTTATGAAGGATCCTGAAATGGAAGTGGTTGTCAGTAGTAGTGAACATTATTAAGGCATTTGATATACACGGCCAAATGATTTTTTTTAATAAGTTTGTACCAGTATACCCTCCCAAGAGTTAGGTATGAGAGAAACTTTCACTGCATTTTAAAATTGCCATTGCTGAAAGAATATACCAAGTGTCACATTTAACAGCAGATGACTAGAGAATTTGGGAAATGAAGGTTAATATAGATTTTACTGGCTCCTTCAGTGCTAGCTGACACCATTTGGCCACACCTAGATATTTTGTCTTTGCCACCTAAGATTATTATAGGATATGAGTGGCAAACAATCAGAGACTGAGGCTGCTTGCAAGTTAAAATATGCTTATTTAAAGAGCCATATAGTTAGTATAATAAGCCTGAAAATGGCAAAGATGATGCTTTGTTGTGAAAAGCAAAGTACCTGACTCATAGTCTTGCTTTAATTGTGTTAGATGCCTTCTAGTTACCCCTCAGGATCTATTTTCCACTCTTCTCTACACTACTTTCTGCTATGGGAGGCTGTCCTGTATGGTCTTAACAGGGACTCATACATTCTGGCTTCTGATTGAGTCCATCAGATGGGGAGTCGTTGTTGAATTCATCCAATGGGGAGTCCAATGGGGAGGTAACAGGGAAAATGCAGTAAGTTTGGGGTACTTGTTCTGTGGCTTTCTTCCTGTGAGGTCTCTGAGGCTACCTGTGTCCCTCAGCCAGTGGTCACAGCTCCTCTCAAGGTGGTCCTCTCCACATGACTTTAACCACTCCCTCACTCCATTTCTTCTGGCCCTGTGTAGGGGTAGTAACAGTTCTCATTATCTTTTGTTGTCTCCCTCAATCCTGCCCACACATTGATAAATATGCTATTTACTAAACCTTCCTCAAATTATTCTAAGGTGTATGTGCCTTTGTTTTCCTGGTGGGGTCCTTCTTCAAAGAGTAGCCAACTGTGGTAGCTCTGACAGGGATGGGAGTACCCTCTTACTTCCAAAGAAGTCATGGACCCTGTGACTGTAGGGGCTGTGCTTCCATTGGAGGTACTGTTGGATGAATATTGGCAGGAGGAGAGTGGGCAGGTGCAAGCTATAAGGTCGGTTTGGCATCCATCAAGCAAGCTTGCGTTAAATATTTTCAGCAGGTAACTGCCTCTACAGAAATGACACAAAGACACTGGGACTTTGCAGGCAATCAGCTCTCAGATTATTTCCATGACTTGCAATGAAGTGCTCCAAATAACAGGAGGAGGTCAGTGGGGAAGTGTAAAATGAATGACCTGAGAAGTTGAGGAAAGCTCAGAAGTAATGACGGTGTATAGTGAAACTGCATAGAGTGGCCCATATGCATCATCTACCTCCTGAGATAAGCAAAACTTAGCCATCTGTATTATTCCATTTCTGTTGCTCATAACAGAATACCTGAAACTGGGTAATTTGTAAAGAAATATAATTTATTTCTTACAGTTTCAGAGGCTGGAAAGTCCAAAGTCTAGGGAACACATCTGGTGAGGGCCTTTTCTTCGGTGGTGACTCTATACAGCAATGCAAGGTATCACATGGCAAAATGGTTGGGCAAGAGAGAGCTAACCTGCTCATTTACTCTCCTTTGAGAGCCATTAGAACGACACCCATTACTCCATGAATGGATCAATCCATTCACCAGGGCACAGTCCTCACAATCTAATCTTCTCCTAAAGGCCCCACCCTTTATTTACCATAATAGAATTTCCCACCCTCTTAACATTGTTACAGTGAGGATTAAGTCTCAGTGAGTTTCGGAGGGGCATTCAATCCACAGCATCATCCAATGGGCATACTGGGAAGCCCCAGAGCAGTGCTGTGCCTAGCCATACTTGAGCCTGAAGGCAAAGGAAAACATCAGAAATACTGATCCTCGGGCTGAGCCCGTGGCTCACTCGGGAGAGTGTGGCGCTGGGAGCGCCGAGGCCGCGGGTTCGGATCCTATATAGGGATGGCCGGTTTGCTCACTGGGTGAGCGTGGTGCTGACAACACCAAGTCAAGGGTTAAGATCCCCTTACCGGTCATCTTTTAAAAAAAAAAAAAAAAAAAATAGAAATACTGATCCTGTCCTTATTTAAAACTTAATGTTTTGTTCGTTGTGGATTTTTTTTGCATTAATTTTGATTTTTTAAAATACTGAATTAAAATATTTATCTTGACTACTGAGTTTTTGATGCCCCCTTCAACTTTGCACCTGAGAAAAGTGCTTCATTTGTCTGACCCTAGTCAGCCAGGACTACTGCAAGGAGTCATCATTGACTCTTCTATTTCCCTCACACCACACACCCAATCCTATTGGCTCTATTTTCAAAATATTTTCAGAATCTGATTACACCTGACTACGTCCACTTCTACCACCCAAGTTCTAGCCACCATCATCTCTCACCTGGTGTTCCTGTTAACTATTCCTGCATAACACATTACCCCAAAACATAGTAGTATAAAACAACCACTTTACTTTGCTCATGATTTTGTGGTTAAGACTTCAGGAAGGACTCAGCTGAGCAGTTCTTGCTTGGAGTCTCTCATACTGTTGCAGTCGGGTGTCAGCTGGGGCTGTAGTTATCCGAAGGTTTGGCTGGGCTGGACATCCAAGGTGGCTATGTCATGAGCATGGCAGTTGATGGTGGCTTTCAACTTGGGCTGTAGTCTGGAATACCTAACACATGACCTCTCCAGCATGGCGATCTCAGATAGTTGAACTTCTTCATGGCAGCCAGCTTCTACCAGAGCAAGCATCCCAAGAGAATTAGGTGGAAACTTCATGACCTTTTAATACTGTGGTAGTCCAATCCGGCTGCTATGACAAAATACCTTAGACTGGGTAAGTTATAAACAACAAAAATTTATTGCTTACAGTTCTGGAGGCTGGGAAGTCCAAGATCATGGTGCCAGCAGTTTCAGTGTCTGGTGAGGGCTTGTTCCTCATAGACCGTCACGTCTACGTGTCCTCACAAGGCAGAAGGGATGGAAGAGACAAATGGGCTCCCTCAAGCCTCTTTTATAAGGGCACTAATCCCATTCGTGAGAGTAGAGTCCTCATGACCGAATCACCTTCCAAAGGCCCCACCACCTAATACCATTACCTTGGAGATTAGGTTTCAACATATAAATTTTGGGGGGACACAAACACTCAGACCATAGCAATGAACTAGCCTCAGAAGTCGCATAGCATCATTTCCCCCAAACTCTATTGTTTGAAGCAGTGCCAAGATCACCCATATTCAATGGCAAGTGCCCCTACGGCCTTCCCATCACAAAGCAGCCAAGGCTTTTAAAAAGGACAGTTTTTTTTCTCGCCACTCTTTCTTCCCATCCCCTGACTTTCTTATCTTGCTTGCTAAGTAGGAAAACAAGGCCAAGAAGCTAATTAGTACTTTGCAAAGCTAACAGTTCTTTCTTTGAGACTATAGAGTTTTGAGAAATGATCAAGGCCAAATGACTGAAGCTGACCTTGGGCACCAGCCAAGTACACTGGTGCAAATCAAAATCTTGCAGGGTCCTGAGAGAACAGCGAAGATGAGAACAGAAACCAGATGAGGCCTTGGCAAGACCCCACGTAACTCACATCTCCTTCTTTCCCGCTTTTCACTTCCCACATTCCATTCCCTTAACCCTTCCTTTAAAAACCCCTCAGTAAACGTAAAACTTTGAGATGGGACAGCCTACCATCTCCTTCAGCTGAATACATCTGCTTTTCTAACTCCAACCATTTGACTTTTGAGGGGTTTTTTTTTCTTTCCTTCTCAAGGGGGCAGGCAGCCTGACCTGAGTCCTGTAACACACACAAATAAAGGTACGCCATATATGGTCTTTCATATCTTGATTTTATCATTTGACAATATATCCTGAGAATCACTACATATCAGTTCATGGAGAACATCTCTTCATTCTTTTTTTGTTGTTAATGGCTGTATAGTGTTTCATTATGTAGACATATCGGAGTTTATGCAACCAGTTCCTTGTGAATGGGCATGTAAATTGTTTTGAATATTTTGGTATTAAAAATAATTCCACAATAAATAACCTTGTGCATATGTTTTTCCTGTTTGTAAAAGTGTACCTTTAGGGTATACAATCCTAGAAGTAGGATTGCTGGGTCAAAGGGTGAATGCATAAGTGATTTTGTTAGACATTACCAAACTCCTCACCACAGGGGTTGTACCATTTTGCTCTTGAGCCAGCAATGTATAAGAGTGCCATATGTGTCTGTAGACAGAGAATAGCATTTTCAAAAACAGTTGATGTTGTCTCCAGAAACTAGGTCTCTGTGAAACAAAATCAGGAAGTCATAAGGAGAAAATACACTGAGATATACCTGGCATAGCGAAAAGTGAGCTGGCTGAAATAATTTAAAAAAAAAAAAGCCAGAAACCTAAAATGAAATGACACAGTTAAGATCTGCATTAGGAGCAGTAAAAATAGAATTAGAACAGTGGAAAATTAAATCAGAAATATGAAGGATAAATTTGATTAGCTCTCTCAGAATTCAGAGAAAAGAACAAAAAGATGACAACAATGATAAAAGACACAGAAAGGTGCTTCAGTAAGATTATTATAGGGTTTTTTTTTAGGAAGAAACCAAACACTTAAAATAGAGGCTATCATCCAAGTTAGAGTAGAAGAAAACTGTCCTAGCATAGGGATTAATAAAAACCCCAAATTAAAAATCCACACATTGAAAGGATTTATGATACTAAACACACACAAACACACAGACTCATCCTCACAAAATTGTTTTATTTCAAAGATAAATAAAACAATTTCCTATAAGTATTCTGGAAATGAAGACCTCTTTTAGAAGCTATTAAATGAGGCTGCCAAATATAAATTCCCCAAAGTAATGTTTAGAAAATATCATCATTCCAATTAAATTAACCAAGAGAGTTTTTCATTAATGAAATGATTCTGAAATACATATATATTTTAAACATGTGAGAATATATTAATGGAAGGAATATGTAAAATATTGTAAATAATTTGTAAAAAAGACTATCGGGAAAGGATTAATTCTTCCATCTGGTCAGATCTACTGTAGAGCAACAACAAGCAAATCAATGTGTCATTGATGGCAGTGTGGCAAGAATAAGCAGGTCAGTATAACAGAAGAGACAGTTCAAAAACAAATCTCAGTATTTATGGTCTCTAACGTAAATTAATCAGTGGAGAATAGCAGGATTTTTCAACAGACAGTTCTGTTCTGATTGGTTAACTTGGGGGAGGAAGGATCCATTTAGATCCTCACCCTACAGCAGATAACAAATACATACCAGTAGATTAGGATTAAATAATTATATTTAAAAATATCAAACCATCAAAAAACTATAAGAAAACATAGATTTTGTTCTTCAGATCTCTGGAGGACAAGGATCCTCTAAGTTTAAAAGCAATGGAAAAAATCACTAAAGAATATACAAGCACATAAATTAAAAATTTCTGCATATCTAAAATGTCAAACAATACTAAAATATAAATCGAAATAAACTATATTCAGTGAAATAGACAAGAGGTTAATGTCTTATTATATAAAGCACTTACAGAAATCAACTACAGAAATGGCTAATAAATATATGACAAAAGTGTTTCATCAGCAAAGAAATACTGATTTAAATAGCAATGCCATGCTGATTTTTCACCTTTCAAGTTAAGCAAGGTTAAAAAATTAACTTGCTTAATGTTGGAGTGGGTACAGTAAGAACACAGCCATTCTTAGACATTGCTGATGAAGTATAAGTTTGTATATCTTTTGGGCAAGTAATTTGGCAGTTTCAATCAAAGAGCTTAAAAATGCTCCTACCCTCTTACCCCATAATCCCATTTTTAGGATTCTATTTCAAGGAAATTCTAAGAAATATATACAATATTTCATGCACAAAAATGTTCATCCCCATTTTATGTATTATATTAAAAATTGGAAAGTACTAAATGCATAATGTTAGAGGATAATGGTTAAGTAAATTACAGCACATGACACGAATAAATAATGTAGTTTTAAAAAATTAAAATGTGGGGCCGAGCCCGTGGCGCACTTGGTAGAGTGCTGCGCTGGGAGCGCAGCGACGCTCCCGCCGCGGGTTCGGATCCTATATAGAACTGACCGGTGCACTCACTGGCTGAGTGCCGGTCATGAAAAAACGACAAAAAAAAAAAAAAAAAAAAAAAATTAAAATGTGAATATGTATCAAGTAATTTTTACATGCCAGTGTAAGGTAAATGCTGGACACAGACTTATATCCCCCCTCCCCGTGCATACCAGAGTTCCTCCTCCCCACTGGGAAACTACCCCTGGCCTAGGTAGTTTACACAAGAAAAGGCATGTCTCCCTTAAGACAAATGGAAGACAGTAGGAAGCAGGAGCCCTTAGTAAATCAATTGGCATGTAAATGGAATTAGAACAGTAATGTTAACTACTCTGGTGCCAGGAGGGGTTAACTTATCTACTCAGCCAGATCTCCTGTGAGCTCTGAGTTGGGTGAGGGTCTACACACAAGCACATGAATGATTTACACCCTCCTTGATCTGTTCACTATATAACTGCTGTATGTACCCTGTGGTGGTGCAGATTTCTAGTTGGCCGGCCACCACCAGTACCTCCCGTAAGTCTAATAAACCAATATCTCCATCTATTGCAATACTGGGTGAGTTTCTTTGAATAGGCAAACCCTAAGCGAGTGCCCTTTCAGATTTGGGGCTCCCACAATACAGCCAGGTACTAAACTAAGTATTTTATATTTATTTGCCACGTAAGCTCACTTCAGCCATGCTGGATCTCTTCCCTTTGCCACCCACCTTACTCCCCACCGCCCCCCACTTCTTTGTTCTTTCGCCTGATGGCTGACCTGTATGGACTACATCAACAGTCTCAGTTGCCCTCTAGCTTCTGGGTGCCTTAGGTCAATGGAGAGAACCAGCAGGAGACTGCAGGGAGGGAGGCCTGGGAGGTTGGGCATTTATTCTCCAGGCTCCCTCTCTGCGGGTTTCCGGTGGGCTGGTTGCCTTCCTGAATTAAAGCCACAGCCCTTTCCAAACAGCTCTATTGCCAGGTTCTGAGGACTGCTCTGTCCCCTTACCCCTTCAAAGTGATGCCTTCTTGCTCTTACAGCCTAGGGGTACTGCATGATTCCTTGTGGCTTCTCTCCATCTTGCCCACACAATTGAAACTAGTTCTTTGACGATACTCTCTTCAAATTATTTAATGTGAGTGTGCTGTTTCCGGGTGGAACGCCTACCGATTAAACAACTTAGGAGATTCTAAGGTTGAGGAGATAGGCACAGAGAGGTGAAATACTTTACCCAAGGTCACACAAGGGAGGAAATAATACTTGTAAGATATTTCACAATTATTCCTTTATTTAAAAATAACTTTTATTGTTTTTATTACAAGATATATAAAATACACAACGAAAATAAAATGAGGAAAGAAAATATTCATATTTCTTCCCATTTATTCCATTCATTGATTATTTAATAAGACTTTCACATTTTCATCTCCAATCAAACTCCTGCTTTGAGCTTCAGGCTTTATGTCCAGTTGTCTATTCTATAACTTTCACCTGGATGTCTCAAAGGCACTTGAAACTCAACTTGTCCAAAAATACTCTCATGATCTTCCAAATCCTAGCCACAACCAAGTCCTGTCACCTTTACAAGTAAATGTCTCTACTATATCCACATTTCTCCAGGTCCACTGCCATCACCCACCTTAGTCTAAGACAGTGTCACCTCTTTCTTTGAAGAATTCCTAACTTTGGCCTTCCAATATCTATTTACTCTTGCCCCTTCAGCCCATTATTCACATAGCAGGCAGATAGACCTTTTCAAAATGCAATCTAGGCATATTGTCCCTAGCTTAAAATCTTGCAGTGTCTTCCATTGCTCTTAGGATAAAGACCAAGGATCTGTTCCTGGCCCAGCCAGCCTCAGCTGCTTTGTCTCCTGTGCTTCTCCCCTTGCCCTAGTTCCACTGGCTGGCTTTCAGTTGACCCAATGAAACATGCTTCCTTCTACCACAGGGCCTTTGCCCACATTGTTCCCTCTTTCTGGAACATATTTACACTCTCCCTCCCAAAGTTAACCTCCGGAGTGGTCAAGACACCCTAACACTTTCTTATCACTATGGATCTTTCCAACGTAATATTTATCAGAATTGTATTTACACATCAAGCATGTAGTTGTCTATATCCTCTACTGGCATCTCCACAAGACTGTGTGTTTGATGGTGAGGGTGTGTTGCTGGCACCCCCAGTACCTTGCCCTGTGCCTAGCACATAGTGTGAAATCAAGTATTTGAATGAAAAGAAAGCAGTGGGAATAAAAAG
This sequence comes from Cynocephalus volans, assembly GCF_027409185.1. Taxonomy (NCBI): domain Eukaryota; kingdom Metazoa; phylum Chordata; class Mammalia; order Dermoptera; family Cynocephalidae; genus Cynocephalus; species Cynocephalus volans. Next base: position 60,428,852 of record NC_084478.1, read on the forward strand.
AAAGGCGGGCAGAATCATATCAGAAAGAGCTGAATTCTTTTATCTATTATTTCTTCTCTCTATGCTTCAAAGTCTATCAAGATATAAATGATTCTAATCTAGTTATAAGTGCCAAGTACTTTTCTAGGAAGTAAAAACTATTAAAACAGGATAAAGAAAAGACTAAATCTATATTTCCTTACAGTTTATCCAGCAAGATGTTTGATACATAATGGAGGGACGGGAAGAGAAATGTTTATAGGTGGGAACGTTTATCTAGTTAATTTCCTAGTGTTCTTATCACACACCCTGAATTCATATCATAATATCTATTTTTGAGGGTTTCAGTGACTACAAATTCAGCTTTAGGATAAGGAAAAGTGGAAATTTAAGAAATGGATAAAACTAGCAAGATAAAAGGCTGGCTGCACAGTAAAATATACACACTAAATATCACTCTTCAGTAGAGTGGGGAAACACATGTTTGGGTTTTTGCTTGTTTGTTTCTGGGCCTTAGCCATCCCTTGACCTTTGCTTTTAAACTCAGTCCCACTTAATCCGTGATAGTTATTTTTCTTGCCTACTTGCTTCGACTTTGGTTAAGCACCTCAGTCGAAAAACCCCACAGAAAGCCAATAATTGCCAAATGCCCCCCAAGTAACAGTTCCCACTCCATCCCGCCCCTCCACAGGGCAGCGCGCGGCTGCGCAGATCTCGCCGGGCCCTATGTGACGTCACAAAGGGGCTAGACCAAGTGAGGCGCTTTCTTCAAATACCTTCTTCCCTTAGCCCACCCCGGCCAAACCCCTTTCAGTTAAAGAGTAAGAGTTAAAACACTAGGTTGAGACCCCCCCCACACACACGCACTCCCCCACTCTCGCTTGGCCTCCGCGCTCCCGCCAGCAGTGGTATCGCCCGGCCACGCCCAGCAGAGTCCTCCCGGAGCCGCAGGCAGGCGGGAAAGGCGGAGCTAGGCCGCACCAGTGCCTCATCTCCCCGCCTCCGAATGGGCCGGGCTCCCGGAGAGGGCCTCAGTGAGTGCGGAGCGAGACAGCTGGCGCGAGAGGCTAGCGCCCGTGGGGGAGGGACAGAACGCCACCCCCAGCGCCCAGAGTGCTTTAGAACCGTGAGCCCATTTAGCCCGGTCGTCTCCCTCGGCAGCGGCGGTGGGGGGAGGGGTGCACGGCGGGGAGCGGGGGGGTGCGGGGGGGCGCCCGAAGCCCGGGGCACCGCTGCCCACGTCCCAAACACGTACGAGTGGAGCGTCCGCTCTGAGTGGCGGACCCTCTCCCATCCGTTTTCCAGTTCCCAATCGAGCACGTCCACAGAGGACGCAGCCAACTCCCAGAGCTCTAGCGAGCCCTCCCACCACAGCAGCAGTCCTGGCCAGAGGACTGACCCCGACTCCAAGACTGGCCTCGGGGACTTCAGCCCAAGCGATCGGATCCCTATGTCTGCCACCCGCCCGAACGCCTCCGATGGGGCCGCCCCAGCCTCCAACCCGGACACCAGCTCCTCCCCGGTATTGGTAACAGGATCTGTCCCGCCCTTGGGCCCCTCCCGAGTGTCGGTACCAAGGTCCGCCCAGTCCTCAGTGCCCAGCTTCCCCCAGGGTTTGGTAAGAGGACCTCTCCCGCCCTCGGGCCCCCCTCGAGGGTCGGTGCAGGGGTCCTCCCCAATCTTAGTGCCCGGCTACCCCTGGATATCTGTACCAGAATCTCCTATACCCACTAACCTTTCCCAAGTGTCGATACAAGGACCTCCTACACCCAATAACAACCCCCGAGTGTCAGTACAAGAGTTCATCACGCCGTCAGTGCCTGGGTACCCCTGGGTATCGGTTCTAGTACCTCCTCCACCTAATACTCTTTCCCAAGTGTCGATACAAAGACCTCCTGCACCCAATAACTCCCCCCGAGTGTCAACACATGAGTCCGCTACGCCCTCAGTGTCCGGCTACCCCTGGCTATTGGTACCAGGACCTCCTACACCCAGTACTTCCCAACTGTCGGTACATGGACCTCCTCAACCCAGTAACTCCCCCCGAGTGTCACTACAAGGGTCCGCCATGCCCTCAGTGCCCGGCTCCCTCTGGGTATCTCTGGAAGGATCGGCTCCGCCCCCGGGCGCTCCCCGGGTGTCAGTACAAGGGACCGCCCCACCCTCAGTGTCCAGCTCCCCCCGAGTACCAATAGAAGTAGCTCCACCTCCGGGCTCCCTCAGAGAGTCGGTAAAAAGGTCCTTCCCGCCCGTCGGCGTCCCCACTCCTACACTCACGCCCTGGGAGAGTGACTTCCAAAGCATGGCGAGTCGGGAGAAGACGAGTAACTCGGGCCACATGTTCGACGTAGTCGTGATTGGAGGTGGCATTTCAGGTCAGTGTGCACTGTAGCGGTAGCCTGAGGGGCCCCGACCAGAGGTGGCCCTGAGGGGTGGGGGACTTGCAGTAGCTGTGGCGTTTGGGGGTCTGTCGTGCATGCGAGAGTGTAACAGTGGCCGGCTCGGCTCCTGCGAGGTGGAAGTGGGGGTTGGGCCACTTTTGCTGGTTGGTGTGAACTGGGGGAGGCAGACACAGTAATTTTCCTACTACTATTATTAAATACCAATATTTAATTAGCTGTTCCTGTGCAGTTTAACACTTTGCGTGGATTTTCTCAGTCTTTAACAGTCCTGTGAAATGGGTGCTAAATTCAACCTCCGTTTTACAAAACCCAGAACTTGGGGTCTGGGGAGTTTCAATAACTCTCCTAAGATCAAATCGCCTAGCTGGGAAGTGGCTGAGTGATTTTTCTCCCATTTAAGACCCGCACACTTAATTCCTGAGGTGGGTGCTTTGCCTTCCTGATTGCACAGCCTTTGCGCTAAACAGAATATCAGCACAGGAACTTCTGTAGTATTGAGTAGTAGTGGTACTATTCCAGTCTTCCTCTTCTCTAGCCACTTTTCCTTAGAAAATCTGGTAGGTGAAGAGGAAAGGGGCAGAATTCTTTAGGAAAAGATATTTTATAAAGAAAAAAAAGAAAAAGGAGGGCTGAGCTCTTAGTTTGAACATACTCCTGCTTTTTTAGAACTTGAAGCAAGGTATAGGGCATTTATGGCCCAAAGGGAGTCTTTTATGAAGCAGGGGCTGAATGCCCTGTGTCCCTCCTCCTTTCTCTAAGAGCTCCCACTGCCTGAATCTTGTCCTCTGATGAGCCACTTGTGGACCTGGGTTCCCCTGGTCCTGGCTTGGGTTTGTGGCTGACAGAGTGAGTGGTACATGAGGCTTTTCAGAATCTTCCTGAAAGCCTCATCATGATTGATATGTTAAATTGTCGCTTATATTGTCATAATTGGTAAAATGTTTGAAATTTAGGAGTTATGTTTCAGCCTTAGCTAGAATCTCATATTGAGCTGTCCGCTCCCCCACCTCAGGTGTTGTTAATTTCTGAAATATACTTGCAGGTAGATGTAGAAAGAGAAAGAAGGTGGGAGGGAGTAAGTACAGTGGCCCCACAGTAGCCATTTTTATGTACAATCCTTTAGAGGAGACTCTGAACATGCTTACAAACTAATTTTGGGTGGAGTTAGCTTTTGACTTGGCCTGTTCAGGATAAACAGTTTTTATCACCAGAGCAGAGATTGGCATGAACTGTTGCTTTGACAATTCCAGCCAGTGCCAGCAAAAGCACACATGTATGTTGGAGCGTCAGAAGAAAGCCGATCCTGATGGAGAGTAAGAGAAAGGAGTATTTCCCTTGTTTCTCTTCATATATTTAGTTATGTATTCATTCAGCAAACACTTGTGGAGTGCCTGCACTGCAGTGGACTGGTGTTTCCAAAAACCTGGTCCTCCAAGGCAAGCCTCCTAGTAGCAATTTGATTGTTGATCACTGGAAAATAAACATGATGATAATGGGCTGTATAATTGATTAGGATTTCCATCTCCTCTCCCATCTGCATACCATCTATATATTCCACAATTCAGGGTTCTTTCTGGGATTTTATTCTTGTCTTTTTCTTGTTCTGTCTCCAGTATTCCTTAAAGAGCGTTTTGTCTTTTATTTTCCTCTGCTTGATTACCCGCTCTTTCTCCCTTTCCACACTTTACTCTGAATACTTGGTCGTTAGCAGAGGTGGATTTAACATGTATCAGATGAACCTTATGCTTTATGGCCTTACAACTCCAGATCCCTTCTGGTTTTCATCCTAAATAAATAGTTTCATACTGAATCTTGTATTCCCAATTTTGCTTCCTTATTTCTTAAGGAGAGCACCCAAATTATACAAGCTTCAGGCCCCACAAAACCTGGGTCTATCCATAGTCACTATTAATTATCAATTTGTTCATTTCCATTTGGGAGAAGTACAGGGCAATTTCTTGCACAGTAGTTCACACCCCCTGTTCCAGAAGCCAGTTTCCAGTCCATCAGGGACAGTGGAAAAAGCACTTGGCTTCCTCTAATGTCATCTCCATCAGTCAGATTGGAGTGATTTTAATACCCAAACTGACCAGAAACACTGCTTTCTGTTTGTGGTGGCTTCCTAGATGGTTCACTCTGGCTCATGTTAGCTTCTAGACATAGACTGGGTGTTTCATGAGCATGTGAGAGGCATTGCCTCCCAAGCATTCCTGTGAACTCAGAAACACATCATCGTTGTGTCTGCTCAGCAGTATCCTATAAGTTACTTAATAGTCCCTGTGCCAGTTTTAAATGCTTTTGAATATTCCTTACAACTTTCGTCAGGAGTTGCACACTTTCATATGTTATCCACACATTTATAAAAATGGCCAATACTTAGCACCTGCAGCATTATTCCTATTATATAGCTTCCAGAAGAATATGTAGTCTAAATGACATTACTCAAAATCGATCCATATTGACAGAATTATCTTTTATTTTTATAACTATCTTGGCACAAAGAATAGCAGCATCTTGGTATATCTCCTTTTTGTGATTAAAAAACAGAATAGAGCATGTCTTACAGCCATGAAACCCTTTTTTCTGTCCACCCACCAATTAAATCATTTTATATACTCTATTAGTAGTTGAGAGAGGAAACAACCGCTCTTTTGCAAGTATAGTGGTGTCTTTAACATGCTCCAGTCCTTATCCATCATCTATCATCGATTCCTTTTTTAAACTCCTTTCATGTTTTCTGTAACACTACTGGATCTTGAATTTTTATCCAACACTGATTGCTCCTTTTCCATTCCTTTTATTGTGCTCATACTCTTGTGAACTTCTAGTTTTGAAATGACCTCCAAGTTCTGCTGTTTGTCACCTGTGGGCTCTTACCTACTCTCTTCCTCTCATTCTCATTCTAGGACTTCAGCTTTCCCTTATTTGTGGAAAGCTCTAACATCTCTAATTTGGATCCTTTTCCTTCTACAAATTTCTATCCCATAGCTTATCTGCTCCTGGGTATTTCACATTTGAATACTTCAGATTCAACATGTCCAAAAACTACTGTGCCCTCCAATCCAGATTCTCTTCTTCAGTTCCTTGATTCTGGTTTTGTCACCACCATCTTTTCCATCTTTTTTGTGTGTGTATGTGCGTGTGTTTGTGTGGCTAGCCAGTATGGGAACCTGAACCTTTGACCTTGGTGTTATCAGCACCACACTCTAACCAACTAAATTAACCAGCCAGTCCCTTTTGCATCATTTTTGACACCCTCTTCTTTCATCCACTACACCCTTTTAGCAGATCCTTCTAATTCCTCTTTTGGGCTGTACCTCTTCTCCATTCCCAGTGACTGCCCCCTCCACTGCTCCTGTCCCCAGGACAGACTCTTGACTCCTAAGAAGCCTACTTGGTTATGACCACATTCCCAGTGGCCACCCTTTATAATAATGTCTCTCCCTTCATGTCCATCCTGCATGCAGTGTTCTCTCAGACATGACTTTTCTTAAACATTTCTTTTATTATCTCGCTTCTCTGCTCAGGACCTTCAATGGTCTCCTATTACCAGCCTCTCAAGCTCTCACCTCCACCTCCCCAATTATCTGGCCCCACTTTTTTGGACAAGTAGCATTTCCCACTATTCCCCAACATGGACATGAGCTTTAGTCACACTGCCTCTTGTCCTCAGTGCTGTGCTATGTTTATTTTGTCCCTTCATGCCTTCCCTGTTTTGGTCTTTCTTAGCATGGAAATGCTTCTCTCTAACCATTTACATCCTGTCCATCCTTCAATACTGGGTTGAAGATCTTTTCTTTGCTCAGTCTGGCTCTCGTTCATTTTTCTCTTCTCTTGTAGAGCTTGTAATCTGTACTTAACAATTCACGCTTACTTTCCATCTCTTATTTCTTGATCTGATTTGAAGTACAGCAGTTCAGTCGCTGACTTTAGATGCTGGTTCTTACTCATGAGTTGCCACAGATATAACAAATGACAGAAAAACAGTGGCAGAAGATTTTAAAATCTGCCCTTAACTGACAATTTCTGAAATGGCTCTCTTTAGGGAGAGAAAAAAGGCAAAGAAGAAAAAAAGCCCACCTCCAGGGGACAATGTATATTTCCAGTGCTTGGAATTTCAGAGTCTTTGGGTTGAAGGGGTTTTAAAAGGCAATCTAGTCCAATCGCCTAAGACTTTAATCCTCTTTACAGCATCTCCTTAGTGATTATCTGGCTGTAGCTTTGAACACATTTAGGGAAAGGGAGTACTCTATCCCTCGAAGCAACTTACTGCAAGTAGAGATAGCTTTGGCTCCTGGACTTGTTCAAGCATTTTGGGAGCCTTTACCATATGCTAGGCAGTGGATAGATCACGGGGAAAGAGGTATACAAACATGAGTACGTAGCATCCCTCCCCATAAGGTGGCTTATCCTCTTGGAAGAAGAGATCAAGTGGGCAAATAATTGACATGAATACAGTGAGATAGATATTAATGTTATGAATATGAACAAAGTGCTGGGACCTTCAGAGATAAGTAGTATTTTAACAGATAAGAGGATGGAAAAAAGACATGCCAAACAGGAGAGACGAGAGGAGCACAGATATAGAGTCATGAGGATGTAAGCCAGACATAAGCAGTGCTTAATTTAAGCCCATGGACAGAGTTCCAGGGCAGGAAAATAGTTGCCTCTAGGGATGTGATCCTGAGCTATTGAGATGATACCAGTGTGCCAGGTCTGCCCATGATTTTTGTGCCTGTGTGAACTGTGAATGGTTAGCAAGTGTACGGCAAAAACACCTTAGTCATAACGCTGGCTGGTCATGGCTGAATAGTTTTTCCATGTTTTTTTGCAAGTAAATTCAGATTCAACACGCCATGTAGAAAGAGCTCTTAGTGTCTGAGTAATAGAACTCCAACTCTATTTTTGCCAAGAATTGAGAGCCACCCAGAACTTGGTCCTGCTTAAAACTAGCAGAGATTGAATCTTTCTCATCATCAGAGAGAAAAGCCATTTTGCAAGAAGAATGTCTAATGTTCTTATTTCCGATGATTGAGTCCACAACATACTACAATTTCCCTTTTTGCTGAAATATATCACCCTTAAGAATCATTTCTGTTAGGACCATTTTAGGCATTTTAACCCAGAACTTGGCAAAACATACAATGTGGTTTTGCAGTGATTACGAAAAGCCTCCTTTTAAAAAATGCTGCTTATTTTTGGTGCCTTAGCAGGCTGAGAATTAACTGTGTGCCTTTTAGGACACTTCTTTGCTTCTATTTTGTTGTTTTTTTTTTTTTTTTTCCTCAAAAATAAGCTAGGATACTTTTACTTTATACATTTTTTTAATGCTAAACACAATACAAGAATTACATTTATTTAGGTTTTGATTTTTTTTTTTGAAATCTACATGATTGAATGAGTTTTGGGGTTTATCTCGTATTTAATGAGCAATTTTAGCATTTTGTCAATACTAATTGATTTGAATTTATACATAATCCTCAGCTAATGTAGAAAATGTATTTAACAATAGATGTTAGTATAATAATATAGATCACAGAGACCAGTAATGGAGAGAAAGAAATGTGGAAGCCCATTATTGGAGAATATTGGGTCATATATGATCTTTGTGCAGTTGTGGGATAGAAATATTTTAACATATGAAAAATCTTGCAGTGTTTGGATTCAGGTGTACCCAGAAAGACTGAGGTCATATTGTAGTTTTACATCACATATAGAGGCTTGTAGGAGTGTCCAGCCCGGTGATTTAGAAAGTGTAAACACCCATAAGTACTTGTCTAAAGAATACACTTGCATGTATGAGATGAATCGATTGCATAATGACAGGGTTTTTTTTTCCATTTTAAGTTTTTAAGTTTTTCCATTTTAAGTAATTAGAACTTCACAAAATGAATCAAAACATTTTCTAAATGTTGTGAACATTTGAGACAAAGTGATGGTTGGGACTGTTTTACCCCCTTTACTATGACAAATATTTTATATTTTTACCGGCAGTTTGTATTTTCCTTCGAGTGATCTATTCCCTGTTATGTTGTCATTTAGCATTTGTGTATTAGGGCAGTTTAAAGTCTTTGAACAGTGGTTTCGTCACCTAAGAGGTTGGATTAAGTTATATATGATATATCTTCAGTATCATTTTTAGTACTTAGCTTCATGAAGGTCTGTCTCTTTAGTTTTCTTTTTTGGACCCCTCCTCAACATGAGTTTTTCTTCCATGCTTTATTCTGGAAATGGTGTGCATTCTCTCTCTTATGGGCATCCTTCACTAACTTAAGTCTGGGCCTGGGTCTCTCCACAGGTGTTCATTCACACCTTATGCCTGGCTTGTCTGAGTCTTTGTTTAAAAGCCCTTTAAGTAAACAAAACCCCACTTAAAAACTGTATTTAATTGATTGATTAAATAAGAGTGTTAATAAAAACATAAAAACCAGATAATAAGCTTTGAGAGTGGAGTTCATTACATATTAACCATGCCTCAGAATGGTCACAGAATGGCAGCCTGTAACAGCCCAAAGGGACCAAACCAGAGGCTCAGAGGTGTCAAGTGAATTACCAAATGCGACAAAATTTTTTGCCACATAGCTTGACATCGGACCCCTAAAATATTGACTTCCAGGACAGTGCTGTTTCTATGAGGGTACTTCAAAAAGATCATGAGAAGTTTCGTATTATCTTTGCTATATAAGCTCAGGCCATAGATCTGCAGTAAACCTCATTATTGCTTTACTTTGAGGCTTGATGCTCTAAAACCTATTGACTGTTGCTTGACTGATTTAGACATTAGAATATATTAAACAGAATGTTATTGCTTTGTTAATATTTAAATTTAAAAATATGGGGTACCATATTAGGTAAATGACTTTTATATGACAAGTTTACTTTCTTATTGAAAAGTCCATTCCTAGTACATTTTAGGACAATGTGTAGAGATTGTTTGAATAGTTTAGATCAGTGGTTCTTAGCCTTTTGGATCAAATGTTCCTTTGAAAATCTGATTAAAACTATTGGACCTTTTCACCAAAAAATGCATATTTTTACACACAGACATCCCCCCCTGCCCTCTGCACCAGGCCAACATTCAGTGTTCTGGAAATCTCTTTGGTGTCACTGTTCCTGTAGTGTAATTATTTTGGGCTGATACTGAGACTTCACAGAAGTGGTGCAAAATAAGGATTCAAAGGATTCATCACATCATCAAACAGTTACCAGTAATGAAATTAGAAATAGGCCATGATGAAAACAGTTAAAACATTTAGGCAGAAAACTAAGGTACCTACATTTCCTATATTAAGCCCACAATAAATAGAGAAGTAAACCTGATGTGTTTTGAAAAGAAATAAGTTGGGGAGAAAACCTTGGTGAAGGAAATAGAAGCTTATGGTGGTTGATGTAATTTCTTTTCATGGTTTTCCAAGACAGGTATTTAAAAATTTTACATATTGAAATGAAGCCATTGACATTAAATATGCATTTCTGATTTAATATGCATTTGAAATAGCTTATAAAGAGCATTGGCCATTGAAGGCATTTGACAAAATTTGGACCCAAATGAGAGGGAAGTTTTGGTCTGAGGGTGTTCGCTAGGTATCAGCCCATTTGTTATCCAGTGACGTGTTAGTCAGAGGATCCTTTTATGTCTCAGGGGTTACAGTTATGAGCCTGAAGTGCTTTTGGTACTTTAGGTTGGTTCAGAGGTCCAGTGGCCTCACAGAGAAGGGAGCAGTTCATTCTACTTGGAGAAAATGACAAGGAAAGGATTTCACTGAGGACAGAATACTTGACAGAATTGTGGATTTTGGATAAATTCTGAAATGTAATAAAGATGACCTTTAAGGTGTCCATTTCCAGATTAAATGAGTTAGCTAGGAGCTGTGGCTTAAATTAAAGACCTTTTTCTTGCATGCCTGTATGTATTTGTTCGTTCATTCATTCATTCAGTAAATATTTGTCAATGGAGTGTTTACTATGTACCTTGAATAAAATTTGTGGATTTTGCTCTCTGCTTTCCTTTCCAAGAACGTTGCCTTGAAAGCTTCAGTATGAGTTGATGTTTGACTATACATTTTGTTGTCTTTGGAGTGTTCGCTTCAAGAGTCCAAAAGGGCAGTCGTGTAAGAATTCTGTTGCCAGAGACCACTTAACTGAATAATAGAGAATTAACTTAAAAAGTGTATTATGCAATGTACTCTGTACACATTTGTAGGTGGTGAGGAATGTCAAAGTTGAAGAAAAATGACACTTTTAAGAGGAAGAACTAGGAGAGACAGCAGAGCATATGCCATAGCTACACCAAAGCCTTGCTCCAACACTCTCAGCTCGTGCCCTAGGCATGGTTCACCTAGGACCCTGTCTATGAGAGTTTAATATATAGTGTGTGTGTGTTTGTATACACATTTTTTAAAAAAAAATACAGTTAGAGGGTGGAGAAATGTTGAGTTATATAGTTCTCTTTGTTGCAGGACTTCTCAGGATCTTGAATATGCCAGTGTGTACTGCATATTTCCCAGAAGGAGAGATAGTATAAGGTGTCCCAACTTCTGTGAACATCTTGCTTGAGGACTAGTGTTAAAAACATTTTGGGAACTACTACTTTAAACCGTAGCCCATCCTAGTGCGCATAATCCTAGGACAGCAGTGTGGATTATTTCTTTCAGTGAAAGAATGGGGCAAATAATGAATTAAGGAGTAATTGCATTCCCTAACTTGAGTGAGATCCATTTATCTAAAATGAAGATGAATGCTGAACAGTAATCAAATAAATTAGGACTGTCTAGACAACCAGTCTGTCGAATTCAGGGCAAATTGAAGTTAACTGTTAGCTTTCATCTATTTGTCATTTGAGACAGCCTATCTTTTTAGCTTCTCAAAGGGATTAAAAGATTTATCTTTTTCAAAAGCAGAGAATTATTTCTCTGAAAGGAAGCACAACATATAGATGGATATAGGTATAGAATAGATAGATAGGAATAGTTGTATGTATCAGGGACAAGTTGGTGTGCACATTGATATTCTCTGTTCTCTTCTGCCAAAAAGCACAATACTGGTTCAATCAGAAAATGTACTGATCTCAGAAAATATACTAGCAATGTTTAGGATCTGCTGCCTGACATAGGCATAAAGGTTAAAATGACCTGGCACCGCATCCTTTTCAATCCTTTTAGTTGCTCGAAATAAATATAATCTAAATAGCATTAGAGACTTCCCTGTTGCCCTCATCCACATGAGCATGATTTTGTTTTCCTAGTATGTGGTTCCTCTATTCATTGCAACAAGCATTTGGGCACCTGCAACATGGTGGGCTCTATTCTAGGGAAGCAAAGATATATAACACAGTTGTTTTCAAGAAGTTCATAACATACATTTATCTCAAAATTAAATACATCTAAAACAGGACACTTGGAATTTCTCCATAACTCATTCTTCCCCTGGCCATTTCCAACTTAGTAATGGCACCATCATTTGCCCAGTTGCTAAGGTCAAAAATCTTGGAGCCATTCTTGACTCCTTTCTTTTTGTCATACACCACATCCATTTCAGTGCCAAGTCCTATTGACTGTATCCTCAAAATATGTTCTGAATCTGACCACTTCCTACCACTGCAACCACGGCCACCCTCATCCAAGCATTGTGGTTTTTTGCTCTTGTTCAAACCACTGTGATCTCTTTCCCAGAGATCTGCCTCTTAACTGGTCTCCCACTCATTCCCTTTTGGCTGTGCTAGCCTCATTGTTTTTTTTAACACATCAGCTTTATGTCCATTTTGCTGGGATACTTGCATGGCTGATTTCCTTTCTTCAGTAGGATCTCTGCTTTGTTGTAATGTCTGAGATGCTTTCACTGATGACCCTATCTAAAAGGATACTCTATATTTCCTTAATGTTTTCTAACACTTCATATTTATTTCTTTATCTGTCTGCCTCCCCCGTTAGAATGTAAGCTTCATGAGGACTTAGTTATATTTACCTCTGTATCACAGTACCTAAGATGGTGCCTGGGACCTAGTAGGAGCACAGTATTACTTGTTGGGTGAATGGATGAAGGAGTGAATTTAGCTGGGGATTATGATACTTGTGAAGGTGTTAAAAAAAGTACTTGCTAAAAGATTCATTTGCTATTCATGCCCTAGATGCTTCTCATGAAGACAGCCCACATTTCATATATCTGTAGGGTATATTTGAAACCTTTTAAGGGGAAAAATAATTTTGGATGGAAAACATTCTTAATGTTTCTGTCTAGTAGTTTTCTCTTTGCAAATACAATGGTGTTCTATATGAAACACATGCATGCAGTAGATTCAAACAAGTAAATATTGAAAGATGACTCTTCCTTCCACTCTAGACCCCTAGTAGTACACCCCAAAAGATAACTGCTATGATAGTCTTTTGTGTACCCTTTCAGATATTTCCTGTGCAAGTATAAAGTATAAATATTATTTTTTTTATTCTACAGTGAGCACATACTATATACAGGGATCTGAACCTTGCTTATTTCACCTTACATATTTCAAAGAACTTTCATTCTTTTAAATGATTGTGTAGTATTTCACAGAATGCTTCTACCATGTCCTTGTATGTAGCTCTTTGAGCAATGTGTGAGTATACGTGTAGAAGAGCTTACTACGATGGGACTGCTGAATCAAAGAGATGTGCATTTAAAGTTTTCATAGGTAATGCCAATAAAGTTGGATCACGTTACATTGCCACCAGCAGTGTGAGAGTCTGTTTTCCATATTCACGTCAATACTGTATTTAATTTTTTTGTTCTTCAATTCAATAAGTCAAAATGGCATCTTATTTTAATTTACATTTCTCCAATTTTGAATGAAATCAAGCACATTTTCATTGAAAGACATTTACATTTCTACTGTGAAACTTTACATTCACATTCTTTACCCATTTTAAAAGTTTGGTTAATCTTTTTTCTTATTGATTTATGAGAACCTTTTATATTTGAAGAAAGGAATCCTTTCTCAAATGTTGCAGACATTCTTTTTCGGTTATGGCTTCTGGGTTTTGGTATTTTGATGGGGATTGCATTGAATCTGTAGATCACTTTGGGTAGTATAGACTATTTCACAATGTTAATTCTTCCAATCCAAGAGCATGGAATATCTTTGCATCTTTTTGTGTCTTCTTTAATTTCTTTCAGAAGTGGTTTGTAATTCTCATTGTAGAGGTCTTTCACCTCCTTGGTTAAATTGAGCCCTAGGTATTGCATTTGTTTTGTGACAGTTATAAATGGGCTTTCTTTATTTCTCTTTCTGTTAATTCATTATTTGAGTATATAAATGCTACTGATTTGGGGGCATTTATTTTGTATCCTGCACCGTTACTGAAGTTATTAACCAGCTCTAGAAGGTTTTTGATAGAGTCTTAAGGTTTTTCTATATATAGTATCATGTCATCTGCAAATAGGGAAAGTTTGACCAATGACATTCTTCACAGAAATGGAAAAAACAGTCTTACCTTTCATATGAAAAAACAAAAGACCCCGAATAGCCAAAGCAATCCTGAGCAAAACAAACAAAGCCAGAGGCATAACTCTGCCTGACTTCAAATTATACTACAAAGCTGTTGTAATCAAAACAGTGTGGTACTGGTATAAAAATAGACATTCAGACCAGTGGAGTAGAATAGAGAACCCAGAAATCACTCCCTAGGCTTATAGCCATCTGATATTAGACAAAGGCAACAAAAATCTACATTGGGGAAAAGGTTGCCTCTTCAACAAATGGTGCTGAGAAAACTGGATATCCATATGCAGAAAAGTGAAACTAGATATGCATCTCTCACCATACACTAAAATCAACTCAAAATGGAGTACGTATAAGACCCGAAACTGTAAAATTACTAAGGGAAAATATCAGTGAAACACTTCAGCAGTTAGGTCAGGGCACAGGCTTTATGAACATGAGCCCAAAAGCACAAGCAGCAAAAGAAAAAATAAACAAATGGGACTATATCAAACTGAAAAGTTTCTGCACAGCAAAAGAAACAATCAACAGAGTGAAAAGACAGCCCACAGAGTGGGAGAAAATTTTTGCCAAAAATGCATTTGACAAGGGACTAATATCCAGAATATACATAGAACTCAAGCAATTATACAGTAAAAAAATAAATGACCCAATTAAAAAATGTGCAAAGGAGCTGAATAGACATTTTTCAGAGGAAGACATACAGATGGCCAACAGATACATGAAAAAATGCTCAACATCACTAGTCATCAGGGAAATGCAAATTAAAACCACATTGAGATACCACCTCCCTCCAGTTAGACTGGCTATAATCAAAAAGACAGTGAATAACAAATGCTGGCGAGGGTGTGGTGAGAAGTGAACACTACTGCACTGTTGGTGGGACTGTAAATTAGTACAACCACTTTGGAAAACAATTTGGAGGTTTCTCAAACAACTGCAGATCTTCCATATGATCTAGCAATCCCTCCTCTGGGTATATACCCAGAGGAATGGAAATCATCATAGCAAAGTGATACCTGCACTCCCATGTTTATTGCAGCCCTGTTTACAATAGCCAAGATATGGAACCAACCTAAATATCCATCAATAGATTATTGGATAAGGAAACTGGTATATATACACTGTGGAATACTACTCTGCCATAAAAAAGAATGAAATATTCCCAATTGCAACAACATGGATGAACCTGGAGAAACTTATGTTGAGTGAAGCAAGCAAAGCACAGAGGGATAAATACCACATGTGCTCACTCATATATGGGAGCTAAGAGAGAAAGGAAGGTAGGAAAGAAAGACCACAGTAGTGCTGTGATCCAACAGAGGGAGGGAACATTCGTAGGGCTACAAATTGGAGTGGAGGGGAGAAGAGGAAGGGGAGGGAGATTGGGGGATAATTGGGAGAGGACAAAGGGTACAAAAGTAATTTCTGGTAATGGCTATGCCCCCAGTATGAATCTGGCCCCCACATCAAGGGCAGGAGGGGGGACAATCAGCTTTTTATCTCATGAATATTCGTAATAAATAAATAAAAAATTTAAAAATTAAATAAAAATAAAAGTTTGGGCTATTTATGCTGCTTTTTCAGGAATTTTCTGGCACGCTGAGCATGCTATTTTTCCATGTAATGTTTAGAATCAGGCTTTCTAATATATAGAAAAATAATATTATTGTTTTAGTTGAAATTCCATTACATTTGTAGTTTTATTTGGAGCAATTAAGGTCTTTATAATACTGTTTCTTCCTATCCAAAAATAAGGACTGTCTTTCCATTTAAATCTTTTATTACATCTTTTAGTGATTTGGAAGGTATTTTTCATGTAGGTTCTTCACAGTTCTTGTTGAGTTCATGTTGTTGTAAGAAGTAAGCTATTTTCTTTCATTATATTTTCTAACTCACTGTATGCAGGGTAGGTATTTATATGTTAATATTAATTTTTAAACTAGAAACTTTACTCCTTGAATTTTCTTCTTGTTTCTCTCCCTCCTTCTCTCTCTCCTTCATTCCTTCCTTCTTCTTTTGTTACTTCTCCTCAGTTTTCCAGGCTAGGTTTCTACTATCTATGCACCATGATAATTTTCTCTCTTCTCTAATTTGTATGCCTCATTTCTCTCTTACATAATGGTATTGACTAGTACTTGCTATATAATGTTAAATAAAAGTGGTGATGGTAGGCATCTCTGTCTTGTTTTGGACTTTAATGCTGCTGTTGTTTCACCATTAAGCATGATGTTGCAAGCCAGTCACTCCAAAAGCCCTGGAAGCCTTCCCAAATCACCCCAGGCAAGCTGGTTTAAGTGCCCCCATAGCACCTTTTGTTTACCTTTATTATCATCTGGAACAAAATGAACTTGATAATGTGTTTATTTGACTGAAGAACTCTGAGAAATTCTGTGTACATCCCAAGGAAGTACTTTAAAGAAATCAGGACCATGGAAGTATTGAAAGTTACAAATAAGTAATCAGCAATACCAAGCATAGCATAAAGTAGTTTAAGGATTGAAACAAAACCACGAGCCTTAGGAAAAAGCAGTTCATCAGTGACCTTAAGGATAATGGTGATGATGACAACTGATACTAAAGGGACATTTACCACATACCAGTCACTTGTCTGTGTTGCCTTGTTTAATCTTCACATCAGCCAACAAGGCAGAACTATTATCTCCTTTTACAGATGCAAAAACAGCCTGAAGGAACTTTCCTAAGATTATCACACAGTAAATGGCAAAGTATGATTCCAAAGCACACTAGCTCTATAGTGGGAGCTTTTCCACATAATATTAGGAGAATCAAATGGGAGCCTGCCCCAGGAGTGTTATTTTTGGCCAGTTCATGAAGGGATTTTTTTAACAGTGAATGTTCTTCAGTAGGACAAATATCATTGAATTAGTGAGGGTTTTTAAATTGCAGTCTCTGAAGTACACTCCATTCATTAATAAATTATTTTAACAAATATTTCCTGAGTATCCATTGTGTTCCAGGCACTATGCTAGGCTATGGAGATATAGCAGTGTGCAAAAACTAGGACAGACCTTACTTTCACAGTATACAAAAAAATCCTCTGTATGTGTGTGTTGTATGTGTGGTGCCAAGTGGTGATGTGTGCTAAGAAGAAAAATAAATTAGGGTAGCAGGGACAGAGTATAAGAGATGACTATGTTGCTTGTCTACATTGACAGTGGGGTCACTGGACAGGTTTCTTGAGGAATACACTACATTTCAAGGTTTGTTCCAGTGAGGAAATGGAGACACCAGATTGTGTTGTAGAAGGAAAATCAGAAATCACACAGGAATTGGAAAGGGTGGCACAAGTCAAACGGAGGAATTTTTTTTTTTTGTATGATACAGTAATGTGGATATGCTTGATGAGGTAAAGTAAAGCGAAGGGCCTTTGGCAAGGTAGAGAGGACAGGGATAAGTGTGGAAGCTAGGTTCCATGTGGACAGGATGCCTGAGATTTATACCCAGGGAAGCAAAGATCATTTTCTTGAAGGTTTCATCGCAGATATTATTAACTCCCAGGGTATGCTATGTGGGTACAATTATTTCCTATACCATTTCTCTGGGGACAGTAACCATTTTGGGACATTGGAAGCACAGCAGACTCATTGGTAACAGTTTCCCTGGGCAGTAGCTTTAAGAAGCTGGAGCTTGGTTTGAGGTTGCCATGGCAACTCTGCTGCTGTCTGCATCCAACATCTTGCCCAGGCTCTCTTGATCTAATAACCAGAACTAACATTGCCTGAACTCTCAAATGAAGTGTGCTTTTAGCAGACTTGCTCCCCCCCCTCCTTTAACCTCTCTAATAAATCTATTAGCCTGTTTTATTTTGGTTTCTGTAAAACCCAAATGATTTGAAGAGAGAGAAATCAGGAGAGGAATTTATTGCTTTAAACTCATCATCCCTATTTAAATTACTCATTGGAAAATGATTAAAGATTTGCCTGTGCCATGATCTGCTATTTTCCTGTTTTCAGGTTTCTGCATTTGGAAAGTGATCAGATCCCCTTATTCACGTAATAAGGCCTTAACAAACTCTTTGTGAATGTAGCTTCTCCAGGCTCTTTACTCATAGGAAACCACAGACATTTGGGAGTCCCAGGCTCTTTTCCTCCTAATATGCTTTGTTTGTCATGGTTTGGGAGAGAAAGAGCCCTGGGTGTAGGAGATGGGAGATTTTACCAGTGCCCACTTGGACCTCTTCCTTTAAAAAACTCATGTGGGAGAATCACAGACAATTGACACTAGGCCACTTGAGAGTCTGGCCCAATGGCCCCTGTCCAAGGTGGCCCCTCATCTCCTATAACCCAGTGAATTTCATAAACACTTGATTTAATAGACATTCACGTTAGTAAGCTGAAATCACAGTGGTAGTTTGAAATCTGCACTGGGTGTGTATATATACCATGGAAATCCAAATGCTGCAAAACAGTTGCTCCCCCCACCCCCTGCTGGTTTTTAATCATTCACCAACAAATCTGTATCAAACCCTTTCCTTATCTTGGGGAGGGAAAGCAAGTTTCTTATCACTCTAGAATTCCATGTGGCCATTAAATGGTGGAAAATGAAAGATAGGAAGAACTATAAATGAAAGAAAGGAAGAATAATTAATGCTTTTAGTTTGGGCTTAATAATTTAGATTAGTAAGTAATCTTGGTAACCTATATTACTTTGGAACAAGATGAAATAAGAGCCTTAAGATGAGATTTTTCTCTTTTCATAACAAATAGGAAAATAAAAAATATTTGATTATAAAAGCTATTTTTTATAGTAATCACATTTTTTTCTTTTTCTTTTTAAAAGAAAATGTAATTTTATTAATATTATTTTTTTACATTCTGGGATGTTGTTGCGGAGCAGTTGGGAGGGAAGGGGAGAGGAGAAAGGGGAAGGAAATGTGATAGAAGGAGGAGGGGTGGGACTGAGGCCTGTGGCACCCCCCTCATTCCCACAAGGGAGACCGGAGGGCTTCCAGCAGTGGCTTGGTCATTGCCAGGGTGGGTGCAGATGTCAGGGGAATGTGGCAAAAGCCCTCACCTCCCACCACTCCAACTTGGGAACCCAGGGCCCTTCTTTCTGTGCTCAGTGGTCACCGCTGGGCTGGTATAGTAACCACATTTTATTTGATGACTTGTCCTCAGATTTAAGAACCTTTTCTAACAATTTTATCCCATTTACACGAAAATGTTAAATAAATATTTTGAAAAATTATGGCAAAAATCCTTTAAGCTAATCTGTGGAGTTGACAACTGAGATAAAATTTTTTTCCTATAAATGGTCATTGAATTTTTTAGTGACGAGGTGAGGGTAGAATGCATAGTGATACACAAAATATGTACAAAAAAGACTTAAGGAGTATAACCTAAGACTTAAATAACTTAAAGCAGACATCATCTTTAGTTTTTTCCATTCAAATCAACAGATAGCACCGCTATTATATTAGAAAAGCTTTTCTGGACTACAGGTGTTTGTTTGTGCTTTATTTATGACTTACTGAGCATTCAAAAATAACTATTTTCCTAACAGCATCTTACTTTTATTTTCACGTTGTATATTTTCTAACCTTGTAATCATGGAAGTTCCTTATCAGGGTCTTCATAATAAACACAAAAACAAACATTGGAGCTCATTTATTCAGCATCTTAGTAGAAATACGCTTTGCATATAATGGAGTTTTCTAAATAACTTAAATCTTCCTGCTTCAAATTCCAAGACCTTTTTAAAACCATTATTCTGAGATCCTTTTTAAATGTTTTAAACATATTTCTTAAACTAAGAGTTTAATTTTTTTTGCTGAAATAAGAGCAATAATTTTCCTGTAATGTAAAAACAATTACTTTTGTCAGCTTTTAAATTTTATTTTATTATATCCTTAAACACCAAACTGCAAAATGACCTTTGTCACTGGTGTGGTCGTTGTACTGGCTCAGGTAACCCTGCTCTCCCCTCTGCCTTTAGTCTCCTGGGTAGTGCTTATTATTGGCTCTGAACCCCACTCACCAAACTTGCTTGGAGTTACACGCTAGATTAGATTTTATTAAGCCTTCAAGTAAGGGTGTGAGAAGTAAAATCCTTTGCTTTTCAGGAGAATTTGTTGTGGTTATCAGGAACTTGGTTTTCTCATTTGGAATGTGGGGATAATGAAATCTATTCCAGTGGATGGAAAGGCACATGAAATGCATCTGTAGGGTGTTGCTGCAAGGTGCCACTGTGAGGTGCCTCCGTGGGCATGACTACTGCAGGTCCCACTGCTGCTGGCGTTCAGAGCCACCTGGGCTTCCCCTTAGGTGGTGTAGACAGGGCAAATTTCTTCTCCTTTGAAGAGGAGTTGCCAGAGTAATTCTTGTAGACCCTTGGATATACTTATCTATCTAATTGGTTTATAGTTAGATTGACTAAAGGGACTAGGAAGAAATGAAATTTTTAAGTACAGAGTAGTACTTTGAGCCTCAAAAAATGTTCATCTCTTTTGACTTAGTAATCTCGCTTCTAGAACTTAACCCTAAAGACATAATCAGACATAAGAACACAGATTTGTGCATAAACATGTTTTTCATCTCATCTTCATTCCTTTTTTTTTTTTGGTGGCTGGCCCGTATGGGGAACTGAACCCTTGACCTTGGTGTTACAAGGCTACACTCTAACCAGCTGAGCTAACCAGCCAGCCCCCTTCATTCCTGTTTTTTTTTTTTTTTTTATGTCACTCAGCACAACAAGCCTTTGGCTTTGTCCTAGAAAACAGATTGCACCAAGATTGGCAGACATTGGGTTGAGTGTAACTGTCATAGGATGCCTTTCTTTGTGAGCAGATTTCAAAGATTCATTGCATACCTAAATCTTTGATAGATGTCAGCAGTGTAATGGAAGTGTACTCAAAGGGGTCAAAATTGCTACAAACGTTAGCAGATAGCAATGCTGGATATTATAGTTTAGACTCCCAGCATTTTAGGTCTTATAGACCCAAACTCATCCTTGATTCTGACTATGTATATTCCATGTTGTTCTGTATATGAACAAAATGCTTGTTATCCTGAGTTCTCTGAGAGTAGGCATCAAGACAGAAAGAACTAGCTATCTAAGAGATTTATTGTAGGAAAAGCCTGTGAAGGATAAAGGGGAGAGAGAGCAGGAGGAAGCAAATAAAAAATATAAAGCAGGGTAGTCTTGTATAATTTCCTGCAATCTGGATTTTGTTGATTAAATCCCAGTAGTGTTATTTAACATGTTCCTCTATCCCCTAAGTATCAGATGTAGAGGCTTAATCACATTAGAATTCCCTTCCTCCCTCCCTCCCTCCCTCCCTTCCTCCTTCTTAGATGGTGGTGTGTGCTTCCATCAGGAGGCAGATACCATCTGGTTGTCTCTTTTTTTGTGTGTGTAATGTCAGCAGCTGTTGATGATCATTATGCTAAATCTATTCATTAGGAATTGCAAAATGCTTTCTTCACTTACTATCTAGTATTCTTTTATGCAGAAAAACCTCCCCTCATTAGCTATTTGGTTGCTTTGGGATTCATTGCAAATAGGAAAGGTAGGATGAATGCTAGATTCTTTTCTTTTGTTTATCATTTTTCAAATTGATAAGTGATTCTTTAGCATTCTCCAAAGGTGGCCAATCAGAGTTTTTGTGTTTGTTTGTTTAGTATTTTTATAAACTTGTGAATTTAAGCCATTGCAGTCGTTATCTTTATTTGATACTCAAATTGTTCTATCTTTGGCCAGTGGGAATTTATGTAGGTAGGCTCCTGAGTCTCTTTGACATAATCCTAGTAGTCTCTGACATTCTCCTTGCTTTACAGTATGACTTAATATCCCAGGTTCATCTTGCACATTTCCTGCCTTAGATCTGGAGTAGGTCACAAGCCATTGTTCATTGTAGTGGAAACTGATTTTTTAGAAACCACAATCTGGGTGTTGTTAGTGTTCATTGCTACTGGGTAGGTTATTTTTTCTGGGCCTTTTCATTGGACAGGACTTAGAAATATGTTTTTTTAAGGATAAAATATATCCAGAGATCATATCAATAATTCTAATTCATATTTAGGACTACAGGGTTTTTACGTAATCTCACTGTTCTTACATCTGAATTTTCTTATCCCCGTGCCAAAAATCTTGCTCTTCAGTGACACCAGCCTGATTACTTACTCACTTGCTTCATCCCACACTACGTACATAAATAACAGTCCTGAGGCTCTTACAATACTAGTACTAGCACCAACTAAATGATTATTGAAAAAAAAAAGTTTGCAATTGTTTCTGTCTTTAGGGTATATACCATTAGAAATGAACTATCAAATTACTGGGTTTTAAAATCACTTGGAATAGTTCATCTCAACCACTTGTAAACATATCTAAGTATCATTTGTATCATTTTCCTAATCTTATCCCTGGTGCCATTCTTATTCTCTTTTATGCTAATATTCTAGCATTTTTCCTCCTTATGTTTATCTCTGTAGTCTGTTTTACTTTTTTTTTTATAATTAGGAGTATAAAGATAACTAAGTAGTACTAAGATAGACTTTGAAGTACAAAAATAAATGTAGATTTAAAAGTGTGTATACACATATATTTCCTTACTGTGTCAGCTGAGTGATCCTAGAAGCAACGACATCCCAGTAGCAATTAGCACACCTAGAGCCCAGATCTTAGTTTCTGATACCGTCCTCCAGTAAGAGCAACCAAGGGTCATTGGAGAAATGGCTGATTCTAAGGTTGGGTTGGGGAAAGACAAGATGAGCCTGGAGCATCTTGTAGTATCAGAAAGTAAGGAAGTGCTCAAACACACACACACACACACACACACACACAAAATGATGGGGGCATGTTAAAGGGGCACAGGAGCTAACTGAAAGAGCTCCCAATGACCAAAGCTGGAACAATTTGAACAACAAAATAATGTAATGTTAGATTATAACCTAAGGTACAATACAAATATCTGTGAGTTCATGCTGATACAAATAAATGATTGAATAAATGAATAAATGGGGAGACAAAACAAATCTCTAGTACAGAAAAATTCTAAATAATTTATGTAGATACTCCACCCTCAAGGAGGTGAAACATAATTTCTTATTCCTTAAGTGTGGTCTACACAATAACTTCCTTCTAAAGAGTACAGTATGGAAAAAGGCAGGGGGTGGGGGGTGAGAGTAACTTTATAATGGAGAAATCTGACAAACACTTCTTCAGCGAGGTGATCAGATCAGCATCAGCATCAGTGACAAATCATGTTGATAGCATGCACCCTTGATGTAATGTTAATCTACAATATTTTCTCTACTGGTATTACCATGTTGGATTCAAAATAGTCTGTTTTTTATGAAAGCTTTTATTTACTGGTGAAAACCTGTTCTCGGCTTTGTTTCAGCCAATGAGTAAGATAAGGAGTATAGTTCCTACTTTTTAGTAACTTACAGTCCAGTGAGGGAAAGAAGATCTAGCAAGCATGAAATCCAGGTGTAAATCATAGTAGGTGATTATATGGGATTTTTAAGTTGAGAAAAGCATAGATATACTGAGGCCTGGTGGAGCTGGGGAAAGTTTTCAGGAAAACATACGCTTCTGTTTATACTTTCAGTATTTTTGACAGAGAGGCAACAATAAAGGTTGATTTATGGGCTTAAAAAATTATCTAAATATGATTATCAACAGAAAACAAGGTATACATTTAAAAAATTACATTTTGTATCTGTCAACCAACCTGGAATCCCTTATGGTAATAAAATTGGTGGTTGAATTAATCACGGTGTGGTCAGAATTTATTAGAAAGAGAGCAAAATCAGTAGATTGTGTATGATACCCTGCATTTATTTTATTTTTAGGCCTGGTTATAGCTTGAATGTCTAGCATTTAAATGTTAATATGTTCCTCTCTTTTGTTTTCTCTTTAGGATTATCTGCTGCCAAACTCTTGGCAGAACATGAAACTGATGTTTTAGTTTTAGAAGCCCGGGACAGAGTTGGAGGAAGAACGCACACTGTGAGAGTAAGTGATTTTAATACTTACAGATAATATCTTACTCAAACTACAAGTGGGGCATTGAAGTCACAGGGCTAGAGGAGATCTCAAGACTTCATGCAGTTAAGCCATTCGTCCTCCGTAGCCTAAACTACTCCATCAAATAAGTGTTTATTCTCTTCAGCAAACACTCACCAAAAAGTGACAGCCTCTGACCTTCAGTCACTCACATTCTAGTGAAGACAGCAAATGAGAACAAATAACTTCAGTACAGTGTCCTAATTTCCACACTAGAGACCTAAATCAAGCGTGTGGTGTCTCAGGTGGAGTTATAGTTTGGCAGGACTGGAAGTGACTATACACCCACAAAACGCACCCGCGTTCCCTCCCCCGCACACACACTTCTTGTTTATTTATCCAATATTTCTTGTTTATTTATACAGTGATGCACAGCTTAATAGAAGTGTGGTGGCTACAGTAAATAGAAGCAAATATAGCATATTTTTGTGAAACTTTTACCTGGGCCCTTTGTCCCTAAGAGGTGTGCTGCTACCAGACACACTCTTTGCTCCACTTGGGTCTGGCTAGGTATGAGAAGGAAGCTCAGTTCTTGCTCCATCACTGCCTTTTTATACATGGGCTTTCATCACCATTCTGGAAAAATGCATGCTAACTATTGTTTACTACTATTCAAGGAGTGGTTGTAGGTGGTTGAATATGTGGAAGCAGATGAAAGTACACAGGGTGAGGATGTACAGTAGGAAGGAAATAGGGCCAAAGGTGGAAGTATGAGGAGCATGCAGATGGGGGGGGGGGGGCGTGCAGAGTCAGAGGAACCAGAGAGAAGCAGTAGAGGCTGAGGAGGAGGACCAGACTAGAGTAAGTCAGTGGAGGAGACAGGAAGGGATGCTCAACAGAGTCAAATGACTCAGGATGAAGGCAGAAAAGAGGCCCTTGTGTTTGGCAGTTAGGTCATTAGTGAGACCCTTTGTTAGAGCACACAAATAGAGTGGTAAGAACTGGGGATTGGCAGTAAGAACAAAACCAGACTATTGAAGTAACTGGAAAGAGAGGAAGCATCTATCTAACTAGAAGATGTTTCAGTTAGACAAATAACAGAATGGCTTAGGCAGTGATACTAACAATGGTTTAAGCAATGCAAACGTTTAATTATTTCACATTAGAAGAAGTCTGGCGATAGGTAGTCCAGGCTGGTACAGGGGTTCAACTCTGTCATCAAAGCTTCAGCCTCTTGCTATCTTTCTGCTCTGCCATTCTTTGCATGTCGGCTTATTGCCTTGTGGTAACAAGATACATGCTGCAACTCAAGTTCTCACTCAAGGCAGGAAGGAGAGTAAAGGGGTGGCACCAGTCTGGCCTCCAGCAAAGCTTTTCCTTTGCCAGAAGACCCCGGCAGACATTTGCTTTAGTCTTACTGGTCAGAGTTGGGTCACATGGCTACCCTCAGTTGCTAGAGTGCCTGGGAAAGCAAGTATTTAACATTTCCAGGCTGCATAATAAAAGCAGGCATGGGAGAGGGAATATGAATGAATATTTGCATAGCCAACAGACAACATCTAAACTAGGATATTGTACCAGATCTTTCAGTCATACCATGCCACGAAACCCTCTGTCATTTGCTTCCTGCCTTTTTAGATATACAGGGTTGTATCACATGCCTGTTTTACTTTGCTCAGCTCTAAGTGTGCTCTACAACCTTGCTACTCAAAGTGTGGTCTGTTGGACCAGCAGCCTTGGAATCACCCAAGAGCTTGATAGAAATGCAGAATCTCAGGCCCTTTCTCAGACCTGCTGAATCCAAAGGTGGATTTTGACAAGATCCCCAGGGGATGCTACAGAAGTGCTGCTCTATGGCATATGTTGCTTGCTTGCTTTAAATTAATGTCAATCCAGATTAAATTTACTGGGAGAATTTCTGAAAACTCCCTCAGTCTGCTGGGTGGCTATTGGTCTGGTACTGAGGAGACTAAGATTCTAGCCTCTGTACTGGCCTGACACACTGTCTTGGGTAAGTCCTGTACTTCTCAGTTTTCTCATCTGAGCAATAAGATACAATCTAAATGTACTCAAAAAAGCTCCCTTCCATCTTCAAATTCTAATTGAAGGCAGTGTGTTGTAGTGCAAAAAGAAGGCTTGCATATTCTCCCTCTATGCCCTCATTAGATATGATTCTTCTGTCATTTTCTGAAAAATATTCCTTCATTTTGGAGATGGTTATTAAGTTGTCCCTTAGCCTTACTTTTCTTATCTCTAAGACCTTTTGGTTATTAAATAGGAGCATCAGTCATGTTGCAGATTTTCAGTTAAGAACATGTTTCTTTGTATAAAGGAAATGAGAATTCCAGCATGCTTGTCCCCTTCCATGTTATTGGCCCAGGCTGCTTTGCTGTGCTGCATCATTTATATATGTCAGCACCACGCAGGAACTATTACTCCTGTGCTCAGCATGATATTATACTCCCATTTAGGTGTGTGAGAAAGGAATCTCTGAAATGCTTCAAAATTAGGACTTAGCATTGATGTTTCTAACTACTAGGAGAAAAAGAGAGCTTTAAGAAGCAGGACAAAAAGGGTGTTTAATAAGAAACTGAATCAAATACTGTTAGAATTGCTTCTAAACATAATCAGGATAATTTGGGGAAGAAATGCTGTAAAAACTACTCTGGATCTTTAAGTAACAAAATGTCAAATTTGGTATTGTCATCTGGAAGCTGTTCAGATGGATCTTCCATTAGTTTAGAACTTCCCAGTTTTTCCTAATGTGATTCATCTGTAATTTTTCAGAATCAAATTAATAAAGTTGAAATGCCTGCAGGGCCACTACAGGGGTGGTATATTTGTTTCCTAATATAGTTTTAGGTTTGTGGCCTCTTCAAGGGCTGAATCATGAGATCTAAATCCAAGATCCTAAAGACTGAGGTGCAGCATAGTGGAATACTGTATTACACTTCTAGTGTCTTCATGCTGAACCTCATTCAGAATGTTTCCACTTTGTAAAGAGTGTGCAAAGGAGAAACATTCTGTTTTATGCCTCACTCTTTTTACTACTTCACTTAGGATTATTTGTTTTAAAGACAGTGTCAGTGCTATAAAGACATCATGTTCGGAAACATTCGGGAGTCCTCTTGCTGTCTTTGTTAAAACTCAGGAATACCAACTCCATTTTTGTTCTTCATATCTTAAAATAGATGTTGGAGACTAGAGATGGTTTGGAGGATAGCACCAATGGTTAGTAAAGAGATTTTAAGGATTATATGAGGGACAGATTAAAGAAGTCAAAGAAGCACTTCATTTCTGGTATTATAGCAGAATGAAAACCCTGAATAACTCCCCCTGTTGAAATAAGATGCTGAATAAAATATACTGTACTGAGCTGACAGGGAATTTAGAAATTTACAGATCTCCTGGATGTTGAGCACAAATCTCAAGCTTAACACATCCAAAACTGAATTTCTGATCTTTCTCATCAAGGCTGCCACTCCTACAGCCTTCCGCATGTCAAAGGATGGCAACTCCAAAAAAAGTCAGGGTCATGCTCAACACTACCAGACCCCACATTCATTCTGTCAGAAAATTCTGTTGGCTTTGCCTTCAAAACATATCCAGAATTCAACACTTCCCACCACTTCCACCACTACCACCCGGTGGGAGCCACCATCTTCTCTAGGGCAGATTACTGCAAAAGTCCTGACTGACTTCCCTGCTTTTACCTTGTCCCCTATAACTTATTCTTAGTGCATCAGCAAAAGTGAGCCTTTCAAATCTAAGTCACATCTTAGCACTTCTCTGCTCAAAACCTTCCAAAGGCTCCATTTCTCACTCAGTAAAAGCCAGTGCTGTTGGGAAAATAGAATAGTTTGGTCAGGGCCCTTGCCTTGGGTCCAGTTGTGGTTTTAGCACATCCTTTGTAAGCAAATTATGTGTGTGTGTGTGGTGTTAGTGCACATGCACGCCAATGTATCTTTTTAGTTTTGTTGCTGTTCTTGTGTTCTTCAGAAAGAGAGAGAAAGAGAGAGAGAAAGTTTTAGTGAAGCAGGCAGGTGGGCATCTGCCTCAGGCGTCTGCCTGGCACAGCCATGCCTTTCCAACCTGCACCTTCCAAGGATCTGTTTGCCAGTTATCTAGCTCATAGACCTGCGTGTGAGGGGTCTGGTGTCCCAGCCTGGCATATGAAGGGTTTGTGACCCAGTCTGTGAATGGGCTCGAGGGATCTGTGAGTTCCAGACCCAGCCCTAGCTTGGCAATTGGCCCAGTCAGTACAGGATTACCAGCAGGTAAAAGAAGTGCTTTTTGAGGCTTTACATGGCCTGCCCCCCAATAACTTCTCTAACTTCATTTCCAGTTCTCTTTTCCTTGATCACTTTGTTCTAGTCACATTGGCCTCCTTGCTATTTCTTGAATATACCAAGCACATTTCTGTCTTAGAGTTTTGCACTGCCTCTTCTTTCTGCCAGGAATGCTCGTGTCCCAAATATGCATATGGATTATTCCCTCACCTATTTCAAGTCTTTATGCAGATATCACCCTTTCAAGGAAGTCTACATGTCCATTGTATTTTAAATTGCAATCCTTTTTTCTCTCCTTAGCTTCAGTCCCCCCCTTTCTCAGTTGTTGTTACCAACTTCTAAAATATTTATTATGTTTATTGTTTATGTGCTCGCTTTCCCCACTGAATGTGAGCTCTTCTAAGGCAGAGATATTTGTTTTGTTCACTGATATAATGAAGCTCCTTGAACAGTACCTGGCACCTTGTAGGAGCTTGAGATATGTTTGATGAATGAACAAATGAATTCCCAAAGCAAAGTAAAAATATGAAACCTCTAGGAAGTAAGTGAGCTCAAAATTTGACTTTCGCCCTGAGGATCTACTGATCCCTAAAGACTTTGAAGTTCCGCTATGATGGCTGTATGCCATGCAGGGAACGGTAGATCAAACCTAGAACCTGCTGAAGATAGAGAATTTTAATAAGAAACCCTCCAAATTGGAATCCATTGTTTTGTACCATATATATGGAAGTTAAAGTGGAATAAACCTTATCATGCAGAAGGGAAAAAAAATAAATCTTGTTTTCCTTCCTTCATGTTTTCCATCTAAATTTACACTACCTTTATGGTATGAAAAACCTTAGGCAGAAAATTTACCATAAAGTTCCAGGAAAATGAGCAACCCACAGTCAAAAATCATAAAATATACAAGCAAACAAGGCACCAAAATAGAATAAGCACAAAAAATGATCCAGAAAGGTTTTATAATAGTTTAATTATACACAAAATATAAAATTTTATTATTCAATATGTTTTAAAGAAAAGAAGTGCTTAAAACTGGAGCAGGGAAAAGAAACTAAAAACATCATCAAGTAGATTAAAATATAATTTCTAGAAATGAAAATATACTAATTAAAATTTTTAAAACTCAGTGGATAGCTTAAACAGTATATTAGGAATAGCTGAAGAGCAAGTGAACTGCTAGATCTAAGGAAATTATCTAGAATTCAATTCAAAGATAAAAATATGCCAGGGTTAGCTAAGACAGGGAAGATAGTATTACAATGGTATAAAAAATTAGTAGCTTACGATTTTCTTGCATTGTTGGAAGACAACAAGAAATCCAACAAGTCCAAAGTATGATAAATAAAAAACTCCCACCCAGATACAGAGACACCACAGTATAAAAAGAAAAGAGAGCTCAAAAGCAATTGTTTTTCAAAAAAAGGAAAAAAGGCAAATCATACATACTCTGAAAAAATCAACAATTAGACTTATGAGTGACTCTTTAACAGCAAAAATAGATTCTACAAGGTAGGGGGATAACGTCTTTACTGTTCTGAGAGAAAGAGAAAGAGAAATTCTAACCAGAATTCGTTACCTGCTAGAACTGTCTTTTCTGTTAGACTGACAAAAATAGAGGGTTTAGGACCCAGATTGGAGGAAATGATAGAGGGTATGTTTTAAGCAGAAGGAAAATGATTACAAATAAAAGGTCTGAGATTCAAGAGAAGACAGTGAGCAAACATAATAAATCTTTAAATAAAATTAAGCAACATCAACAACAGAATAAAACAAAATTAATAATGTCAAATTTGTTGGGAAACTGACAAACCTGAAACAAAGTACTTTTATAGCTTACAGATTGGAAGAAGGGTGATTATAATTGAAGCATGAAAGTTTGTGTATTTTTCAGTAGAAAGAGAATATATTGATAAACTTTAGGCTATATTTAGTATGCATGTTACTTATAATATATTGGTAGACTTTTAACTATATTAAGTATGCATGTTGCTTATATGTTATAGCTGAGAAAATTGTCTAAAAGAATAGGCCTGGCTGTATAACTTCTAAACAAGTAGAAGAAAAAACAAAAAGAGAAGAAGAAGAAGAAAACCCTTAGTCCAAAAGAAGGAAAGAAATCAGGGGGAAAACTGTTGAAGTGGGACAAATGGAAAGCCATAATATAATTATAAAGTTAAAACATTTTAAAAAGAAATAATAATAATTATAGATGGACTAAACTTGTCAATTAAAAGAAAAAATGCCAGAATAAAGAAAACTCTGACTGAAAGAGAAAGATATATACAGATACTAATGTAAGCTGTTATAACTATATTAATATCAGACAAAATAAACTTTAAACAAAAGAATTTCAATGAAATGTGTCACTACATAATGATAAAAGACCCAGAAGACTGAACAATTCTAAACTTATATACACTGACTAACATAGCCTGAAAATATGAAGCAAAAATTGATGGGAACCAAAGATAAATGCCTAATAGAGTAGGGGATTTTTAACATGCTTTTTAAAGTTAGTAATAGAATAAGCAGACAAAAAAGAGGGAGCACAATTAAACTTATTCTGGTACGCATGTATAAGATATTGCATATAGGTTTTAGAAACTACATGTTCTTTTCAAGCAGAGATAGAAAATTTTTGTATATTGACCATGTGCTGGGTCATAAAATAAGCCTCAAGGATTGATGCTCATGTAAACCACATTCTTTGACCACAATGCAGTTATGACAAAAAAGATAACCAAAATACATTCCAGCTGTGTAAATTAAGACAAAACACACCAAAACATCTAGAAACATGGGTCTAAAGAGAAATTCTAATGGAAATTTGAAAATACTTAGACCCACAGAATAACAGAAATACTAACTATAAAGTTGTGAATAGCAGCTAAAGCAATATTTAAATGAAGATTTATAGTCTAAATTCTTACATTAGGAAAGAAAAAAAATGGCTCAATATGAGGTAAGCATGCAAGGAGTTAGAAAGTTAAGAGTGTAATAGATCCAAAAAGGGGGAAAGCACAAATCAATGATATAGAAAATAAACAATAATAGGTTCAATGAAATAAAAGTTGATTCTTTGAGGAGACCTACTAAAGATAGATAAGTGTCTGATAAGATTTTTTAAGAAAAAGAAAAAAGAAACATTACAAGTAAACAATAAAAGAGATGAAAATGAAGATATAACTACTGATGCAATAAAGAATAAATAAATGAAAAGAGGATGTTTTGAACTTTAAACCAACAGTTTGAAACATACATGAAATGTATATATTATGGAGAAAATATAATTTATCAAAATTAACACCGATTTAAGAAGAAATAAAAAAAAAACATGAGTAGTGCTTTAACCTCAAAATAAATAGAATCTGTAGTTTAAGATTTTCCCACAAGGAAATCACCAAGCCTAGATAGCTCTACAGGAGCGTTCTACCTAATGTTCAAAGAATAAATCATTCTATTTATATATAAGCTCTTCTAGAGAATAGAAGAAAGTATCATCACTAAATAGTAAGATTGTCACTACTCTGATGCAAAAAACAGACAAGGGCAGTAGAAGAAAGGAGAATCACAGACCAGTCTCAATGTCACTTATGAACATAGATACAGAAATCCTAAACAAAAGATTATCAAATCACATCCTTCAATAGAAAGATAATATCGGGTTGGGTAATCCCAGGAAGGCAAGATTGAATAAAACTAAAATACCAGACAATCAATTTTCTGGAAATAACACATTAGGTAAATTGTGCCAAAATCCAAAGAGACTAGATAAATTGCACCACACCCACACACAGTCACAGATCTTCAAAGCATCAGAGAGCCAGAGAGCTAACAAGGTAATGAAGAATCACTGGGCCAGTATCTGGAAAGGATTGACCTACTTTTCCCCAGGTGGTGGGGGGAGTTGCTGACCACTGAAGACGCTGCTAGGAGGCTAAGCAGTGCTTTTGATAGTCTTGCGAAGCTAGGGTGACAGAAGGTCAAGTCCAGAGCCCAGCAAAGTGTGCATATGTGGGGGAGGGTGTTGGTCAACTTCTCGTGCTCTGGGTTGGGCTGCATCCTATGACTCAGGCTGAATTGCAAGAGGACTAGGCCACATGTACATTTCAGCCCAGCTTCAAATCATCTCAGGCACTGAAAATGGAATAAAGTTATCTAGTATTGTTAATGTCCCAGGCGCTGGGCAGAAGCAACATAAATCCTCTCTGGGAAAGATATTACCCTCCTAGGAATCAAATGATTTCTGCATTTTTTCAAGTACAGTGAGTGATACACAATAAAACATAATCAGGCAAACAAGGAAAAAAGGCAACATCCATGAGAACCAGTATAAACAACAAAATAGAAATAGGCCCATAAGAAGTTATTACAGAAACATGGAGAAGTTGTAGCTCGCCAATATTCAATATATTGATAAAGTCATTGGGAAATGTGTTAATAAAAAACCTGAAAATAGTGGAAAACTGAATTTAAGAGGGGGAAAGTAATTTTAGTTTATGAGAGAGTATTTGCATATTAATAATTTAATAGGTATATAAATCTTTTTATACTTTTTTGTACTCTTTTCCTATGATGCAGTCTTCCTCGGAAGTGTTTTTCTAAAATTTTTTAAATTGGCAAATGATAACTGTTCATATTTATGGAATACAGTGTGATATTTCAACATATGCTTGTGAAAGCTAAAAAAGTGGATCTCATAGAAGTAGAAAGTAGAATAGTAGTTACTAGAAGCTGGGAAGGGTAGGGGGAGGGGGGGTTAGGAGAGGTTGGTTAAGGGATTCCTGGAAGTGCTTTAAAATAGCATCAAGAGCCCATCAATGTGGGCTGATTTAAGATTTTATGTGGTAGAAATCAGGGAATTAGGACTAATAAATCTCTGGGTGGCTCCTCCAGCAGTAACCCGGGAGAAAAGCATACATAATAACTTAAACGTTTTGGAAAGGATTTCAACCAGTAGGATATACTACAGTGTTCTTTATTCTTGGTGCATTGTATTGCTGAGTCTGCCTCACCAATAGCTCTACACATGGGGGTGCTTCATGATGAGTGTCAGACAGGGTTTGTGCCCCAGTTCTTGAGTGGAGGAGAAAAGATTGCTGTTTTTAGTTGCACTTTATAAGGGACATGTAAGGCACAGTTCAGTTTTTAAAAAGGAGTGGGTTTTTTTTTTAATAAGACATAGACTTTTTTCCCCAAGTTTCAACAAGTCTTCTGACCACTTTTTCCCTTTTTGTAGAATGAGCATGTTAATTATGTAGATGTTGGTGGAGCTTATGTGGGACCGACCCAGAACAAAATCTTACGCTTGTCTAAGGAGCTGGGCATAGAGACTTACAAAGTGAACGTCTGTGAACGTCTCGTTCAATATGTCAAGGTAAGCCTATCTTTTTACCCAGATGACCAATGGGGGAGCATTTTATTTGAGAAAGCATTTGGTTTGTTTTGGTTATTTTTTTCTCAAAGCAATCATAAAAATAGGCTCTCTACTATGAAGTGGTATTCTGCTGTTCTTTTCTTATTTTTTCCTTTTCTTTTAAAAAATCCCTAAGGACTCCTGGAATCAATGCAGGAGATCATGCCTCAGCTTGGACCTCACAAGCTGTTCCCCTACTTCCCTTCCAAATGGAGTAGGCGTGGGAGGCTCTCAGCTCCTTCCTAATGCATTTGCAGGGCACAGGGATGAGAGTGGGGGGCGCCTGCAACAGACACACTCACAGACACACACACACACACACACACACACACACACACACACACACACAGGTACACACACACATGCATACCGCTTAAGCCCCAGGCAACCCCTGAGTCACCTAGGAGGCAAGTCTTAAGTTTCCAAGGAACACAATAGTTTGAGGCCACTTTTTTAGCCTTTGAACCAGTTATTTATCCTCAGTCTTACTTGGCATTTCTTTGAACACTTTGATCATTTCCTCTGTACGTGGCCTTACTCTTGGGAAGTCTCAGTTGTGCAGTTTCCTACTGTTTACACAAGAGATTCTTTAAACTCTAGCTGCTGATATCCACCCAAGAAACAGCAGCTGTTGCCAGTGTTATTCTTTCTCACTAAAGTCAAACATGGAGCATAGCGGCTGGAGTCCGAAAACATGCCTTGAGAAATCTAGTTTCTGAACTGACATTGCCCTCCACTTCCTGGAACTAGTGTTGCTAGGGCAGGGATCATTTACTCATTCTTTTTTGTTATTGTTGAAACATAATTAATTATACATATTTGTGGGATACCGAAAGGAATGGAAATCATCATGTCGAAAGGACATCTGCACTCCCATATTCATCGCAGCTCTGTTTATAATAGCCAAGATATGGAACCAACCTAAGTGTCCATCATTTACTCATTCAAATGTCAGGATTCCCACGCCAGGAACCACTTCACTTCCCAACAGATACATCCCCACCTACTCTGCCACAGGCGGTCACTGTGGGTCTGAGGGCTGCAGGGCTTTGGGAGTGTCCTGGGAGTTAAGGATACTTGTGATGCATTCACCAAAATGCCCAGTCAGGGGCGATCATGAATCTTTGCAGACTCTGATAGCCACATGGTTTGGGATGCTTGGGAGAGTCTGGCAGTGACACATGTGAAAAAACAAACTAGTAACCCTTAGAAAAACTCTGGGTTCAGAGGTCAAGGGAGGAATGAAGAAAGTATAAAAAAATATACAAAGTGTTCAGTGGAAAAAATATACAAAGTGTTCAGTGGAATGTTGGCTTCAGTAAGGAAAACTTTTTTGCTTCCCCCCTTTCTCTTTTCTTCACGGCATGGTGTATCCCTAAATTAGTAAGTAATAACAGTAAGAATAATAGCAGTTAACATTTATTGAGCACTTTTACCTATATTCTCATTTTTAATGTAGAGAGACCAAACCCTTTGCATTCACCACTAATTAAACATTCATGTAAATCCACTCTCAACTCCAGCTGGGAAGTAAATGAATGTGATGATTATCCTGGAATCTGAGCAGATTCATGCTTATAATCTCTTCCTCCCTACGATTCAGGTGCTGAGAGATTTTTATTTTACCTGGAGGCTAGCAATTAACAACAATTAATTGCTTTTTATGCATGAACCCATTAAATCCTTATATCAACCCTACTAGGCAGGCATGATTATCCCCATTTTACAGATCAGAAAACTGAGGTTCAAAGCAGCACAGTGATTTGACAAGGCTACAAAGCTAGCAACAGTCTACTAACCCCTGAGTGCATGCTCTTCATTATCCCAATCTGTGCCCAAGGAAATGAAACTGAGGGTCCTGAGCCTCTGTGTGTGCTGGGCCTCCAACGTTGGTTTGGCCAAACACACATCTATTGTAAGGTATCTCACCATCAGTATCCCTGAAGCCTGGCTCATACAATGAGTAAATGAAGTTATTGAAAGGCCACTTTTCTTTCACTTCCCCTTCTAGTTCCACATTCCTTTACATACATTTTGAAAACTGGGAAAAACTGGAAATTAGTAGTTATGTCCTCAAACTGGGTACCTACTAGTCTCCCAGCTGTGCCCATAATCTCATCTAACAAAAACATAGAAAATAGAAATACTTGTTGTTAAACCATCCTCTCATATACTTTAACCTTCCAGAGAGCACATATTTTCACCCAAGGTTGACAGCAATGTCAAGGCAAAAAAAAGTGGGTTGGTTAAAGTTTATTTTGTTTGAATGAGTGTCTTTCTTCTAGTATTTTCTAACAAATCATATCATTTATGTAATGAGAAGTACTCAGTGTAGTGGATGTTTTTATGATGATCAGGAAACTGTAAAGGGAGGAGGCCATATTAGGGAAAAGCAGGAAGATATTTAGTTCAGTATTCCAGGATAAAGACTGTTAATAAGCTGAATAGTAAAAAAATAATTCCACTTATTTAAAAATATCTCAACTCTCACTTTATCTTCACTTTCGGGGAGGAAAACAATGGACTTTTCCTCTACATGATAGTGTATCAAGTTAATAATGCTAATTGTCTTATCTGGCAGATAGAGGGATCAAACCCTGGACCTTGGTGTTATCTGCACCATATTCTAATCAACTAAGGTAACTCACTAGCTGTCCTTGTGACACACTCTGCGTTGCCTGGCTTTCATAATCTAATACAGTGTGCTCTTTTCTGTAAATAACACTGAAATGAAGTAGGCAAATCGCTGGAAGATTTCCATTGCCTAGATAAACCAAGCCATATTCTTTATGATCCAGATTGCTTCAGTTCTTAAATTTTCTCAATGTGCAACCTTAAAGAATGCCTAAATTGTTTTTTCTATTAGCAGTCTGTAGTGCATCTAGTTTCATCCTACTCTAGGATGGATTTTACCTTTACTTTACCTTTGCTAGACTGTGTTTACAGTGCAACTTTTGACATGACATTAAAGAGTTCCAAGCCTGAGCCTCTTAGCACTGGGGATATACCGTTAGTGGTGTTTTCCCACCCTATCCCTTCTCCAAGAGACTATGTCTATCTACTTTATTCATAGATGGTTCACAGTGTTATGCTAAATTCATTCATTCGTTCAATAAATATTTACTGAGCAATCTACTCTGTACCAGCTATTGTTCCAGGCTTCAGATACAGTGGTGAACAAATGATCAGAATTTCTGTTCCCATGGAGCTTCCAATCTAAAGGGAAAAGACGAAGAGTAACAATAAATAAATAATATTAACCAATATTTTTGCCTGTAT
Organism: Cynocephalus volans; assembly: GCF_027409185.1. Lineage (NCBI taxonomy): Eukaryota > Metazoa > Chordata > Mammalia > Dermoptera > Cynocephalidae > Cynocephalus > Cynocephalus volans. The sequence goes on from NC_084478.1 coordinate 60,465,668, forward strand.
CCTTCATGGATTTTCTGAATAGAATCCCTTTTTAAATTCTGGTTTAGTAGATCCTGATTCTTACATAATAGGTTCCTGGCTAGTTTCTACAGTGAATAGGTTTTATAAATGTGAATTTGATATGGCTTTATTTTGGGAGATTATATCTTATCTGTGAAATCAATATAAATTAATCGTGTTGTTTTTAACCTAAAAGGTGGAATTTTAAATAGCATCAGCTAGATATGTTTAAAACATTTTTTATTTATCAATTTTTTTCCTTTGGATGATATAAGGGAAGCAGCTGGAACTGAATGCCTAGTGGATTGATTCATTCCTCGCATTAGCAAATAAGATACTCCATCATTAGGTTTGCTTTATGAGTGGGTTTCATTGAGTTGTGGAGACCTTTTGTTAAATTTTGCAGAGCTAAGTCTTGCAGAGAAAGGAAGAAATAGTCGGGTTTTTTTTTTTCTTTCCGTGGGTTCCTCCACATCATAATACATAATACGGGTGAGGAATGTGGAGAGGGAGAACCCAGCCAGAAATGGAGCAAGGCATTTTGCAGGAGCTGCTTTGAAGGAGAAATTGACATTTTCAGGCATTCTCTCTTTCTTCCTGCTTTTCACCTCCTCTCTAAATAAAAGTAGAGACTATAAATATATACCACACATTTGTTTTTAAAGAGTGATATGATAAAGATTTATTTAAAACAACATAGGCTTTGCTGATAGTAACAGCTCAGCAAGCAGTTTTTCCTAGTGTTGGTTCTATTCTTCCCATAGCCATTTATTCCGTGTTCTATGCCAACATCCCAAATCAGAGGCTTTTCAGAATGTGTGTGTTCTGGAATACTAAGTAAATTTAGTTGTTGTTGCTAAGAGGTAAACTTGGCTTTAGTCAGTAGACCATGAAGAAAGCAGAGGGTATGTTTTTTGTTAGTTTGTCTTGATGCTTACCAACAGTCTCTGGAGTCGTGAGATTGCACTTCGGAAATAGGGGCTCCTGTGGACGAGGGGGTGGTAGTACCAGGAGCCGTACGTGGTGCAGTTTACCAAGGTGGCTTCTTCTCTTCTCTGTAGATCAAGAGCCCCTCCAGCTTTCAATGAGCACCTGGCTCCTGAACAACCCCCAGGCTGCCCCAGTTAGGCTCAGCAGGCTGAAGACTACAGATGGATTCCATTATTTTGTTAAAATACTAAGTCTAGAGGTCTAGGGCATGGTTTGGAATGGCTGGCTATATATTCTTTTTGTTAAATGATTTATGTAAACTTACTAGTCAAAGTATTAACCAAGATAAGAGTATTTTATTTTACACCATTATATCCTGCTTGGTTTAGAAAAAAAAAAAAAAAAAAACGATTTAAAGTGGATGTTGATAAGTATTACTAATTTGTATAAATCAGGGTAGGAGATGAAAAAAAAACAGGTAAGTGATAATGGACCTGTACTGATAAGAAATTCTGTTTTAATGGTAGAAATGAGGTAATACAAGAGGGATTTTTTTTTCTCTAAATTATAAGTAGGTTTTTAAAAGCAGAGAAGCTAAAAATGTTTACATATTTTCAGTTTGATCTATCAAATATCCAGTATAAATATATATATGGAAATAGCTTGTAAAAAATAAGTTATTAGTAACTTCCATTCATTCCCCCCTCCCTGCCCATTTTGAAAAGACTTCATTTGCTGCTTGTGGGTTACCAGAGAGCTTAAAGGCAGGATTATTCTTAAAGCCTTGCACTGTTTAGAGAGCTAGGTCAGCGTTAGCCATTTCCTCTCAGAGGCTCCTTTCTTTTTCGTATACCATTTCAGCAATAAATCTCATATTTGGTTTCTAGAAAATAAAGTTCCTACTCAGTGGAAGTGACAGCCCAATATATGGCAAAGACTTTTTTCTTCATTTTATTTCTTTTTTAGAAAATTATGGTTAAATACACATAACATAATATTTACCATCTTCACCATTTTCAGGAATACAGTTCATTTACATTGTGTAAGTGCATTTACATTGTTGTGCAACCGTCACCAGCGTCCATCCACAGTGCCCTTTTCATCTCCCTTCTTTTCATTGTTAATAGGGGCTAATTCACTACAGGAACTGTTTTCTAATCATTCATTTAGAAGTAATCTGGAGTCACTCTCCTGCCTTGGACCAGCCTTCACTGGCAGCATAGAAAGGGGGTTAGGTCAGACACAAAAGGATTTCTCTCACACTCAGGCTGTGGAACTTTGTGATCACCTCCTTGTGTGGGGCCTTGGTATTTGGGTTAATGGCCAAAAGAACTTTGTGAATTGGATGAAACATTATATAAGCAGCTTCCTCAAGAGAAATAGCTCTAGTCTCCATGATAACTGAATTTGTGGAGGTTCTGACCTTTCAGGTTAGGATGTGGTTGCCCATTGGAGGTTAAAATCTCCTCCTTCCTCCTTGCTTTCTACTTCCTCCCTACTTCTCCATCTGCAGCCCCTATCACCACCCCAGAGCACACACCCACTCCCCCAACCAAAGGCTCAACCACTGATCCTGAATTTCCAAACTTTTGCAGAGTAGCCTTCTAACACTTGAAATTTTAAAAATCTTCTAATGTCCAATGAATCCCATACATGGTTCATTCTGGGCACATCCTGAAGAAGGGAAGTTTGGTTGTCCCTGGTTGACGCAGCCAGAAAGTCTTTCTGTCATCGCCCTGTCCTAACAGGATCAATGCTGCTGTATCGCCCTCCGTCTCAGGTGCAGACTCAAAGCTTTTTCATTTCTGTGTCAAATTCAATGAATAGATAACTTTTGAAACCTAGTGGGCCTCAGAGTAAATGACAGTTATCTCTACATTAAGATAAGAGAAAGTTGTAAGAATGTGAGTGTTTGGTTCAAGGTCCTACAGAAGTGAATAAGAAAGACAGACAGACGTGAGAGCCTAGTCAATCACTAACCTTCACAACACAGAGCTTGACACTGGAAAGAGACAAGTAATGATAATAATGTCAACCTGATATTTCAGCAGTCCAGTAGTTTTCATAGAACTTCATTTTTTGCTTTGTGTTTGGGTTTCATGCAACCAAAAGAAAATTCTCGATGTAATAACAGAAAATTTGAGTGTTCATTATAGTTTAGTGTAATGAATGCTTTGATTCTGAAGGCTGTGGACCTGAGTCCTTTTCATTTAAAAGACTTTTCTCATGTCAAGTTATACAAAGGGAATGATTACTGAACTGGTCCGTTTCTTTTCATCTCCATAGCTTTCCTGTAATTTGTTAGACTCAAATGGTACACAGTGAATCTCAAGCTGAGATTTAATTTTGTGTGTTTGCCAAAGTACACAGTGGCCTAGTTTCCACATCCATAGCCAGCAGAAAAATGTCTCCAGAGGGGGGAAAAAAAATTAGGCTTCAGAGACAATGGGAGGAAATCACTCTGGCCCATACTTGATGACCAACAGCAGGTGATAAAAGTGGACCCTGGGGCATAGACATGAGTGCAGTTGCTAATCCACATAATTATTTGGACATCCACCAGTAAAGTACTCTTGAGTATCTATGACTTTTCCCAATCTGTAGATTTTTTAAAAATATTTTTCTGATATTCAAATGCTGAAAAGATTATGCTGAAAGTCTACTGACTCCTGGTCCACCCTGCCTCCCAATCCATGCCATCATCCTGCTTTCACCATCATGATTGCGGAGCCATCACTGAAGCCACTTCATCCAGCAAAGGGGCAGGGCTACATCTGCCCAGCCAACAGGCTACACAAGGTGAATGCACTCTTTCAACAGCCTAGCTGGCAAGTAGCTCTGCTTTGCCCTTCCTTGGCCCTCTCAACCTGCTCTCATGTACTTTGTCACTGTGCTGCCTGGTTACAAGGAGGAAGGGCCCAGGGCACAGACTCGTCACAGAGTCCATGATGAACTTGCAGTTTTAGCTAGATATGTGATAATGATACTGATCTTTCTAGACCAAATCTGTTGACAGTGGAGACTACCTTTCCTAATACCTGTACATCCCCAAAGAAAAAGTTTGTGAAATGGCCTCTCCATCCATCTGCTAATGTCTCAGCTGTTCCACTCAAGTACTAGACATGTCAGACTCCAGTATCAGCTTATGTAGAATTTGGTATAAGATCGATTCTCCCCCAAGCCCTCTATAGGAGTGTTTATCACTCAAAATGTCCAATGGATCATAATATATTACTTTAGCAGCTCCCAGATACAGAACCTGAAGACAGTGTTATAAAAAGCCCCTGGTGCATGTTGAATTTATGGTATGATAAGAGCATGCTGATTTGGGGGACAAATCTTAAAGTTAAGATAAGGCCCAAATAATAGTAGTCTCATAAATGAGGGTTGATAGAGTCTAGACAGCCAATGTAATGGATTCAGAGCAATATGAAGTGAATTGTTAGTTTTCATTCTGTGTTATTTAAAACAACAGTGTCTTTTTCACCTTTTAACCCACTCCTTCAGATCTACTCTCCACGCTTCTCCACCCTACTCTATCCTGCTCTGTACTGAGGGGAAGAGTACTCTGTTTGGATTTTAGAAGCAACATGATAACACTAGGACATGCTGTTCCAATGCATTTGCCCATTACCTCACAAAGCTACCAGTTTCGAATGAGGCTTAGAGGAAGAAAGGGGGATCAAGGCTCCAATGCAAGCTACTTTGCCATTTGAGCCCAGCAGAGCCAATGATATTGGAAGTGTCATGGCAGACAGAGATGGTGTCTGCAGCTTTGGGTAAACTCTAGCAGAAGAATTGAGCAAAGACCTCTTAGGATTTGAGTGAAGCCATACCTGCCCTTTTCTGCTGACAGCTACTCTCTATTTGGAAAGCAATTTCTGGCTTGTAGCTCGGTCTTGGTAGAGATTGAATAATTGACCATGGACACCAAACGATCGTAGATTTAAACTGTGCATATCAGTGGATCATAGATTCAAACTGTGTATATATCTGCTCCACCAAATTATAAAATTAGACATGCGTAGCTCTCCATTATAAAATAGACATAACAGACCAAAACTTATGTGATATCATTTAAGTAGTTCATTGAGGAATATAGCTGTAAGCCCCTATATTTAAAAAGTAGATTTCATTGTTGAAATGGCAATGCTTCCCAATACTTCCCAAATATTTTCAGCACAATCCCTTTCAAAATTCTAGCTGGCTGTTTTTGCAAAAACTAGGAAATCAATCTTAAAATTCAAATGTAAATGCAAGAGACCCATAATAGCCAAAACAATCTTAGAACACACACTTCCTGATTTCAAAACTTACTATGAAGCTACAGTAATCAAAACAACGTGTACCGGCATAAGGATAAACATATAGATCAATAGAATAGAATTGTGAGTTCAGAAATAAACTCTTACGTTTATGGTCAATTGATTTTGACAAGGGTGGCAAGACACTTCAGTGCAGAACGAATAGTCTTTTAAACAAATAGGATAACTGGATATCCACATGCAACCAAATGAAGTTGGACCCCTCCCTCACACTATAGACAAAAATTAACTCAAAATGGATTTTAGGCTTAAATATGAACTACAACTCTAAAACTCTTAGGAAAAAAATAGAAGTAAATCTTTGTGATCTGAGTTAGGCAATGATTTACTTGATGACACCAAGCATAAGCAATAGTGGAAAAAATAGATAAATTGGACTTCATCAAAAAATTTTTTTTAAGTTTTGTCATTAGATATCATCAAGAAACTGAAAAGACAACCCACAGAATGGGAGAAAACATTTACAAATCATATATCTGATAAAGGACTTGTACCCAGAATATATAAACAACTCTTAACAATTCAATAATAAAAAGACAAACAACCCAGTTCAGAAATAGGCAAAGGACTTGAATAGACACCTCTCCAAAGAAGCTGTACAAATAGCCAATAAGCACATGAAAAGATGGTAAATTTCATTAGTTATTAGGGAAATGCAAGTCAAAACTATAACGAGATGCCACTTCACACTCATCAGGATGGTATAATCAAAAAGGCAGACAATAACAAGTATTGCGGAGGATGGGGTCACATTGGAATCCTCATACATGCTGGTGGGAATGTAAAATGGTGCACCCTCTTTGGAAGATAGTTTGGCAGTTCTTCCAAATGGAGTGGAGGAGAATAGAGAGTGACTACTAATGAGTAAGCGTTTCTTCTTGGGATGATGAAAATGTTTTAAAATTAGATGTGATGTTTGCACACTCTATGAATATGCCAAAAACCATTGAATTGTACCCTTGAGATGCATGAATTATAGGTTATATGAATGATATGTTAATAAAGCTGTTAAACAGTCATTCATCCTCACAGTATAACATTTTCATCTATTTTCTGTTTCTCCTGAGTTCATGGCATTTGTGAAAGAAGAAAAATATTTTTTTAAAGTGCTCTATCAATTATCTTTAATTACCCAACAACCTCTAGAAGAACTTGTATTGTTTTTATCTTAATTGTTTTATTTATAATTTCTGTACATACTGGAATCCCTTGGGAAAGATGGCATAATTATTTATTTAAAAACCTTCATTCTTGATGCTGTGGCATTATTTATACCTAAGTTCAGTGATTCCCTTTTTCCAGAAGTTGGGTCTGCACAACTCAGGGGCCCACTGTGTTAGCTGGTAGATGTGCAAGTCTTGAGACAGGGGCTGAGAATATGATGAAATATCAGGTCATGAGCAAATATGCAGGAATGTGCTGCCAGCCCTTGAAATTGTGCAAGAGGTTATGGGTAACAATTTGGTACTCATAAACATAGAGGGAGCAGAGGCATGGAAAATGCAAACCATAACATAAACATAATAATAACAAACCCAGATGGTGGGTGAGTTTCCCAGGGAAATGGGAAAGGAAATGGGAAAGGCTGAGGATCAGACCCTGAGGGATTCAGGGAATCGGAGAAAGGAGGGTCTTGGGGAACTAGGCGGAATCGGGAGAACCAGCACTGTCCAATGTGGTGGTGTCAGATGCAGCTGAGTGCTAATGGGATGGATACATCCTTTCAAATATGGCTAAAAGGAACTCAGTGATGACGTTGGATAAAAGGGCATCTGTGGACTTTTGAGGATGCAAGTTAGATTTTAGGAAATACAGTCATGTGTCACTTAACAACAGGGATACATTCTGAGAAACACATTGTTAAGTGATTTTGTCATTGTGGAAGAAAATGAGTGTGAACTATTAATGGATATTGTGTTGTATTAATAGTTCACAAAATCATTTTCTTCCTCTTTCCAAATGCAGGTAGCCAAGCTCTCTTCAAACATACATAACTTATACATTAAATCCTATTTAATGGGTCTCTTTTTAGATTATTTTTTTATTTAAAGCATTATTATGAACTATAAAAAAGAAACCTTCAAAAGATTTCTCTCACAGGCTTTGTCACAAAACAGTGGGACTAGGCAGATCCCAAGGAATTCATATGGGCTGGACAGGCATGTTCCTAAACCAATTCAGAAGATATGTTTCTTTTTAAGATAATTAAAGAAAGATATTTGGCAGCTTTCCCAGTGACCTGTGATACTCTAATAACACTCGCTTCCTTTTGCTTAACTAAAATCTAATAAAGTACAGAGAGATGAAACTCTCCAACGTGCCAATGAGTAAATACTACTTGTTTACTATAAACTTGGCTTATCTTATAGGACCAACAATAAAGAATGATATGGGAGCCATAAACTGTCATCTGGCAGTAGTCTTCTGTTATTACGAACATTGGTAGATTGAAGATGTAGTTTCTCAAAGGGGCTGAAGCATTTTGGGCACAGTTCCAGGGACTTTGTGTTCTACTCGATGTCATGAATTTCTGCTGTGTCATAGATACTTTGTTAGAGATTAAGGTCCACGTTGGAAAGGTTATAAGGTTTCAGAGTATAGGTACAAATTGAACTTGACCATTACTCTAGATTTACTTCCTTTTATTTTTAAAGAGCAATAGTCATTTGGAAGTATTTCCAGAGCTCTTACCTCACACTCTAGGTCATGAAGGCATTTCTTGCTGAGAATTGGTTTAGTACTGAGAAACTGCACTTTGTTGAGAAAACTATAGAATCACATTTAGGAGACCGAGAGGGTTCCTGCCCTCAGGCGGTTCTCACTCAACCAGGAAACATCCCCAGGCCCTCCTATTACACTACTTTAGGGATTCACACAAGAGTAGTCTCAAGTCTAGTCTGGAGATAGACCATGGAGGAAATTAGCCCTTCCAGATGCTTGTTAGAAAGGAGGAAGTGCCATGGAGGTGCCAGTTCCCCACATACATGCATTTCTTTAACAGGTTTAGGTAGAATGAGAATGGAGAAGTCAAGAAATTGGTAAGGGTGAAACTAATTAATGAAATTCTTTATCTACTTGGTGCCTTTGTCAATGGGATAAAAATTTAATTTAAAAATTTTTAAATGTTGTGATAGGCCTTTATGGTCTTCTTTTAGGATATTCCACGGCTCCCATTTCTAAAAAGATTACCGGGCCAGATTTTCCTCTCTCCTTGAACTCTTTACTCTGCCACCTCTGTTTGTTTATCAAGGGTCTTTAGGGCCTTGTGTGAAATCATAGTCAAGTTAGCATTGTTCTGTGAAGAACTTCACGAGGAATGTGGAACACATTTTGTTGAATTATATTTATAATACTTTTCTTAATGTCCCCAAATGATTGAGAATATTTAAATTTTTATTAATAAATTTTTTTCAAAGCAAAGATCAATTTGGTATAAAACTATTCCTTGAGTATAAATGCATTTTACAGAGGAAAATGTAGATTTTTCCAGATTTCAATTAGGGGAAGAATTATAACAAGAACCAGCTGTTCCAAACACTGCCCCAAGCTATTGCTTAACTCCACCCTCTCTCTTTCATCTGTAGCTATTTCTGTGTTCTGTGTCAAATGTGTCTGCTCTTTTCTCTCAGAAGAACACTTCAGCATTTTCCAAAGTTGGCTATGTTTCCTCAGCAGTCACTTGCAGTCACCTTACACCCCTGGAGTTTCTTAGTCTCTGTTTTTACTCCCTAGAAACAGAAAAGATACATCTGGGAAATATATAAGTTTCACATTTCAAAGCTTTCTTTCTTTTTGTTGGGAAATTTAAGATGTCTCTAGAACAAATTTATCTCCACATTCCATCAGTCATATAGGAGGCAGGAAAGCATGTTTTATGAGGAAAGGCTTTGGGAGCAGGATATTTCCATTCTACTATTTACTAGCTACTGTCTCTGGGCTTTAGTTTCATTCGCAACATGGAAATATTAATAGTGCTTGCCTCCACAGGGTTGGAGTGAGCATTATATGAGATAACACATATGAAGAGCTTAGCACAGTGTCAGGCATGGCACTCAATAAATGTTAGTGACGATGGTGGCAGGGATGATAATGGATTTGGAGTCTCGAAAAGTTGTACTGCAGCATTACAATACAGCATTTTCGCATAAGAAATCAGATTACACAATCTGCCAAGGACATTTGAATTTGATGTGTAAAAGGGAAAATCACTTCTTTGTCACTTAATGGCTGCCATATATTCTTACTCCATTTGGGTGTGGTGGCGGGAAGGGGTGCACTTGCTTGTTTTGTTTTGTGCCCTTGCCTTGATAATCAGGGGTTTTGCTTTAGACCTTTATCAAAAGCCAGCACAGCTCTTAATATTGTGCAGTGCACACAGTAGGCTTTCTACAAATATTTATTCAATTAAAAAACCAAATTCTCATGCAGAATTTTACCAGTAGGAAAAATTTAGACCTTATGAATATTTATAAGACATTTATTTTTAAAGTAAAAGGAATTAAATTAGCAAATAAGACCTTAGAAACTTCCTAGATCTGGTCTCTTTCCTAAGGATTCACCCTCCCATCACCCTTGCTTTTGTTTAACACAGAACCTGTCACACGATGAAATGAAGTAAATGGTTGCTTATAATAAGCTGTCTTCATGTTAGAGGTCTTGGCACCAAGCAGTTGAAATCAACTTAGGCTAACAAGAGGGAATTTAGTGAAAGAATATGAGAGGGGCCACAGAATCAACATGAGGCTGGAGGACCACACTCGAGAATGGGTAGAGGGCAGGAGAGCTCTGGCAAGTTAGGGGCAAGAACCACGGCCATGGTCTTTGTAGCAGAAAAGTATCTGCTCAGCACACTGCAGTGGGGAAGGAGAACCCACAGTCCATGTTCTTCTATACTCAGGTGACCCACTCCAGGGTCCTTTTAGAGTGTGTGACTGGCCAAGCTCAGATCAGAGGCTCACAGCCGGACTGTACCAGGATCCAGGGAGGTTGGGGTGGGGAGTGGGGGAGGAGAGAAAGGATCTAACCCATCACTTTCTGTAATGGGAGCTGATATCTGGACCTTCCTCCATACTCAGCTATACACAGAAGAGAGGCAGTTTCCCTAAAAGAAACCAGGTTACTACTAGGAAAGGGGAAGAGATACTAGGCAACCAAAAATGGCAACTGCTCATTATTACACATTACTAATATTCTGATTCCTTATGTTGGGCGTAGTCCGTAGTCTAGCCAGTCTTTATTTAGCCTGTGTAGACCTTAAAACACAGCCTGAGATAGTCTGCTTTGCTCTTCATGTCCTATATGTGGTCTAAAGACAGTCCTCTATGTCATCATCCTGCTCTCATCTGAGTGGGAACATCCTTCCAAAGAGGTTAGGTAGGAGATCAGGAGTTGAGCATATTGTATCATCGGCATTAGATACTAGGATGAACTACCTTTATTTATGTTTCCAAAAAAGAAGAAATAAACTTCAAGCTATTATTTCTTGTAAATTAGAAAGTTAGCATAGTACCAGGGAAATTTTGCTATTCTTATTAAAATTGGGACCTATATAGGTAAAATATATTTACTTTCCATCAAAGGGACTAATTCTGACATGGTAGAGGATCCTGTTACTTTGAAAATGGCTGTCTTAGGTTGGGTGGTGTTTCAGTTTTTAGAATGCCATCCTAATTTAAGGTATTACCCTCTTCAATTGCTTCCCTTTGCTTTTGTGTTCTAGGGAAGAACTTATCCATTTCGGGGTGCCTTCCCTCCAGTGTGGAATCCCATCGCATATCTGGATTACAACAATCTGTGGCGGACATTGGATAACATGGGAAAGGAGGTAAAATGTGTGTTCAACTTTCACATGACCCATTACTGTAATAACAGTGGCAACTGTTTAATATCCTTCCATGGTGCAGGGAGCATTGCTGTGGACATTGATGCATATCATTTCCAGTACATCCAACAATTCTGCAACATTGGTAGTATTTCCACTTGACAAATGGGGAAAATGAGTGTCGAGAGGTTATATAATTTGCCCAGGACCTCACAGCAAGGGAACTAGGATTCAAATCCACTATTTCTGATACTAACGCCTGTATAACTTCAACTCTATGCCACTGAGCATTTATATTACATATTTTTGCCAGTTATCTCTACATACAGTTGTCTTCTCCATCTATAATGCCACTTTAGATAGTAAAGGAGAGAAGGAATTGCTGCTCCAAAGATTTTTTACTTAATTTAAGGCTCTGTAATATCTCTTGGAAACTTAATTTGAGGACTTAAAATAAAATGGGTGTTAGCTTTCAATAAAAATAATAGTAATAATGATAATCATCATCATAATCATAATTACATATAAATTTATATATGCATTTATATGTAAATATTACCATTATTGTTTTGGCAACAGCATTAAGGCATAGAATCTAAAGAGCTCTCTCTCATCCCCTAATCTTTGTATGGAATTCCATGCTAATCCCATATTCCATCACAGAGACCACAGAGACCTAGAGAACAGTTTTCAGAGGTTCTCGTGAGGAGCAGTGGTAGCAGTTAACATCACATCTGAGTTTGTGGTGATCTTTTTTCTCTGCAGATTCCAGCTGATGCACCCTGGCAGGCCCCACATGCTGAGGAATGGGACAAGATGACCATGAAAGATCTTATCGATAAAATCTGCTGGACAAAGTAGACTTGATTATTTAAAATTTACTTTTTAATCTTCTCTTCCAATCCTTTCTATCCTCTTTTGAGATGAAGTACTTCTTTTAACTTACAAGAAAAAGTTAGGAAACCTAATAATCTTTCAGTCAGTAGCAACTCTGAGGACACTTTAGACATTTCAGAGCAGGTTTGAACAAAAATGAATCTAAAACTTAAGAAAAGTAGGTGAATGAAGTAGAACTTCTGTTAATGAAAGGGTTGTGTGATCTGCAATGAAAACAGTAATTGTGTTTTTATATTCTATGGAGGTCAGCTACAAAGCAGTTTGGAATGATATTTTAAAAGTAATTCCATATAGATATAGAATAATAGGAAACTGGAAGGAGGTTAGTCTGCATTAGTGAAAAATATAAACTATGTTTTCGGTTAGAACCTGTGTTATTAGTTTAATTATTTACAGTACATTAGTATTTGCATGTTAATTTATTTATTTATACATACAATATTTATGTATTTATTAGCATCTATTTATTTGGGGCCTACTATGTGAAGGCACTGTACCAGGACCTGAGGAATGGTGGAGAACTTATTAGGAATGTCCCCTACCCTCATGGAGCTTGTATTCTTCTAGCTGGCATGACTGACATTGAACATATAATTATATAATACTAGGAGAATGCTTGTAGCAGGGGGAACCTTACATGATCCAAAGGTAAAAAGAAGCATTCATTGATGAAGCAATCTTTAAACTGAAACTAAGGAACTGGTACAGCAACTAAGAATGAGCCACAGGGGCAGGGGAGAAACAGGAAGGGTGGATGGTGTAGGGAGATGGTATCTTCCAGGAATGAGCCACGGGGACTGCAGGGGGAGACAGAAAGACCCACTAAAGGGAGACAGGAAGGATGGATGGCATGGGGGAATGGTATCTTTGAGGAATGAGCCACAGTCATGGGGTGGGGGGTGCACATGAAGAGTGGATAATGTGGCAGGTTGTTATCTCCCAGGAACAACCCACAGGGATGGGGGAGACAAGAAGGATGGATGGCATGGGAGGATGGTATCTTCCAGGAATGAGTTACAGGGGTGGGAGGAGACAGGAAGCATGGATGGTGTGTGTATGTTGGGGGGTGGGGAATAATATCTTCCAGGACTGACTCACAGAGGCTGGGGGGAGACAAGAAAGGTGGATGGTCAGGGGGGATAACGTCCTCCTTTAATGAGCCACAGGGGCTCAGAGAAGACAGGGAAGATTGGATGATGTAAGGAGTATGGTATTTTCCAGGAATGAACCTGCAGGGAGGGTGGGAGAAGATAGGAAAGGTGGATGGTGTGGGGAAGATGGTATCTTCCAGGAATGATCCACAGGTGCTGGGGGTGGGGGGGAGACAGGAGTGGATGGCGTGGGGGGATGTTGTCTTCCAGGAATGAGCCATGGTGGAGTGGGGGAGAGACAGAAAGAGTGGATAGTGTGGGAGGATTGTATCTTCCAGGAATGACCCAAAGGGGGTGAGGGGGACAAACACTGGTGGTCAGTATTGTGGGCATGGGATTATCTAGTCAAAGAGCACAGGGAACAGCTTTGAAATGAGAAGATTGTCATGCTTTAGCAACTGAATAGACAGCATACCTGGACCACAGAGATGACAAGACCAAGTGGTGGAAGGGGAGGTTGGAGGACTGGTAGAGAGACCAGGGTGCAAGATATATTGGCCGCATTCAAGATTTGCCCTTTCTCCATGGAAGGGTTTTAAGCAGAGGGTTTTATTTGTTTTGGTTTTTTTTTTTTAGTTTTGTACTTTTAAAAGACCTCATTGGCTGTAGCACAGAGAGGGATACATGAGGGGATGTCCCTCCCCTGGAGGGACAGTGGTAGCCTGGACCAGGGCAGAGACAGTGGTAGCAGAGAGGAGAGGAGGGTTGTTAAAACAGTTGAGAACAAATACCCCTAATCATCCTGGACAAGCATAGTGACCCTTTGGACGGAACCAGGATTAGCATATTTGGAGCTAACCCATAATTTCTTAAAAGCAAGAGAAAACTTTATTTCTCTCAATAGTTAAAAAATGCGTTCTTTCAGAAATTGAGCCCATGAGGTTTTTTCAAAAGTAATAGAAATGTTTTCTAACATACTACATTGTGTTTTAAAAACATGAGATCCCCTGACTCATGTATATATGGTCGCCTGACTTCCACTCTTGTTCTGTAAACAGGACTGCTAGGCAATTTGCCTATCTCTTCGTTAATATCAATGTGACCTCTGAGCCCCATGAGGTGTCTGCCCTGTGGTTCTTGTGGTATGTGAAGCAATGTGGGGGCACCATGCGGATATTCTCAGTCACCAATGGGGGCCAGGTATGGTGTGTTCGTTCTGAAACTGTAACTTCGTTTGCGATTTTTGCCCTTGCCCAGAGTAGTGTCTTAAAAAAATTAACATTTCAAAACATGAACAATTACCAGCGTGAAATAATCTCAAAAACTTTTCTGAAAAAAATTTCTCATTTTCTTTTTTTATTCCTGAAAATAAGTTCACAGTAAAAGAATATTTCATTTTGAGTTAATTTGGTTTGGGGAATTAAACTCCTTCCTTTTGGAGGTAGGAAAAAATAGGCTATTTATGTAGGAGAAGCTAAATTACTAAAGTAAATTAATTTCCCCCAAATTCTAGTACTTGTAAAATTATCATACTTAAAGTCATCTCTGTTAAAGACATAAGGCTTTTGTCCTATCGATTTCTCAGAGTTACTCTTTCATGTTGACTGTTACGGAATGGAAAGTGACTGTTCTTCCTTCTAATTCACACAAGTGATTTATGGCCACTCTTTCCATAGTAAATTCTATATTCTAGATTCTAGACTTTTGCTGCCCAGTTGCATTTGCCTGGCTTCTATACTATTTCCGTAAATAATGAATGAACTCATTTGGTTCAGTGGCTGGACACACAGCAAACTGGTGGCAAAACCAGAATCCTAATTCTCTGATTCCCCAGACTCTGAGATTCTTTGTTTCAAGACTCTGCCTTATCCAAAGAGAATGGGTATCTCTTGTCTAGGAATGTTATGCCTGGATGGGATGAGGTTTACTTAGTAGCAGTTTACTTCTAACTTATGCTCTATTCTCTGACTCCCAGAATTCTGAGTGCATAGTGCAAGATGTAGAGTCTATGTGAATTTTTCTTCTCCTTAGGAAACCACCAGAAGTCCCCAAGTTGTTCCTCTGACACAAAGAGTTATTGCCCATTTGACTCTTAGCTTTGGCAAACACAAGACAGTTGCAATTTTTATGTGCCTTTACTTACTGGCAGAAATTCTACATTATCCCTTTTAACCCATATTTTACTTTCTGAGGTATCTTGACTCATGTATGATATTTGTGTCTTTCATTCAGAGGAGCTAGGATGCTTCTAGCCAAACCTTGTGTGGCCTCTTAGAAGGTACAGTTCAGATTATGAATCTCAAACCATTATCATAATATATTTAGAAAAAACTTAGGTTTATTCTGTAATAATTTAATTCAACAAATACTAGACATGGAGGAATGGACAGTGAACAAGATGGAAATAGGTCATGGTTTTTCCACTACACTAAAATTCAAATTAACTCTTGGAAAACATAGGTCAGATTATAAATTCAATGGTACCAGTTTCTTGAGCAAGGACAAATCATGAATTTAGATCTGAAACACTATGGGTATATTTTTATAAAGAACTTTGGTGGTGTCAGTAAACCAGTAGCCAGTTATAAAAGCGCAAAAATCACTGCAGGGCTACTCATGCACGGTTGTCTGGAGGAGTGTGATTGAGGTACCTAATTGTCAAATGTTGGGCTGTGGCTCAGTCTACTGTCTATTTCTAACCATTCAAAGACTCTTGTACAACAGGCTAAAAAGATTCCCCTGGTTCTTACCAAATGCATTGTGCTAAGGGCTTACCTTCTGAGATTAAGCTGGAACCATTTCCATGGTACACGCAGCAGATGGCAGTGGGCAGAGAACTGATTTTATAGGGATGTTCAGGAGAACTGTTTATTGGTGTCTAAAGGAACAAGGAGGTGCTTCGCCTTCACCCCTCTGCCTCTGCCTCCAAACTTTTGGATATTTTTCAAAAAATTACTCAAGATCTGAGATTCAGATTCCTAAGACATTATTTGGTGATGACTGGTAGGGCACGGCTATCCCTAAGAGCACCCTGAGCCTATTCTCTTAGAGTAATGTTGTCTATAATATGGCACCATCTGCATCCTTACCTACCTGGACAGCCCCAAGCTGGGACTGCGAGAAGCCAAGGGAAATGGGACACCGCTTCCTCTGGGGCAAGCAAGTGCAGTGCCCTCCCCTTCCTGGGGCTCCCTCCAGGCACTGCACTCTTGGACATTTGAAGCCCACAGACTTGCCGATATTCCCATTTGGACAGGGAAGCACTGACATAGAACATTTCTTCTGGTTCTGTGTTTTTTTCATTTCTGGAAGCTGTGCAAGGAATGATAATTGAGGTGTCTTGGCAGACTCTGCCTCTGTCCTAATCAGTTCTTCCAACAGTTAAGTGTGCAGAGGGTGAAGGTCTGGTCTGTGACTTTCTGAAGGTTTTCTAACCAGTGGCAAATAAAATTTTCTTTCCTCAGGCTTTTATAACATTTACTTTCCTGCATACCTCCTCCTGTAGGAACGGAAGTTTATAGGCGGATCTGGTCAAGTGAGCGAGCGGATAATGGACCTCCTTGGGGATCGAGTGAAGCTGAAGCAACCTGTCACCTGTGTTGACCAGTCAGGTGACAACGTCATCGTAGAGACATTGAATCATGAACTCTATGAGGTAACTCATAGTCAAAAGGAGCATATAGTGCATAGTCTTGTGTCTTCTGCAGCTTCTAACCAAATATAATCCAAGCAGTGGTATAATTAATGCTGACGTGTTTCCGTCTCAGTTTTCCAAATTACCAGCCTAGGTTGACCTACCTTGTTCTGTTTTGTTGCCTCATTTTGTATGTTGTTACTGCTCAATGTCAATTGAAATGCTAAAGATGATGTTTTACGCCCTTTGCAAAGACTGCAGCTCACATTTGATGTTTTGCGTATGTGTATTTTAGTGCAGATACGTAATTAGTGCCATTCCCCCGACCTTGACTGCCAAAATCCACTTCAGACCAGAGCTTCCTGTGGAGAGAAACCAGTTAATTCAGCGTCTTCCTATGGGGTCTGTCATTAAGTGCATGATGTATTACAAGGAGGCCTTCTGGAAGAAGAAGGGTAGGCTGCTCTTATTCTTGTTTAAACTGTAGTAAGTGAAGAAACCACATTTTTTCAGGAATTTTGAACAGAAGGTACTAAACGGAAAAATGATAAGTGTTTTTAAATTGGTAGAGAAAAGATCAGAATCTTACTCTGTTCAATTTATTATAGCTCCTGGGAATAAAAAGTGACTCCAACAGCACTTGTTGGCAATGAGAGGGAAGAAAGAGATCACACCAGTTGCAGGGTCACCATTGCCTTGGCTTCTGGCATTTGTCCTGCCACTTATTCTTCATGAGCGGAGTGAGGCCAAGGGGCCCTGTGGAAAGAGTGCCACTTGGAAGTCAGACATTCCTAGGCTTACTAGCATTTGTTTCTAAGTGAAGAGTAGTGACAGTAATACCCACCTTTAGGGGGTTTGAGGCTTAACTGAGGCAGCGTCTAGGATTTAGTAGGCTCTCTGGGTGTGGTGGCTGCTGTGGATAAACCTTCTCCTTATACTCGCAGGATTCCTTCCTGCCACCTCTTCCATGAGTTGGTGGGGTGATTCCCTCCAACACATTCCTTCTCTTTCCCCATGTATTCTGGGATCCAGGGTGTCTTACCATTTTTGCCATGCATCAGTCATAAGCCCTTTATGTAAAGGTGATAGAGATAGGTCATTTTCCATGTCTGTGGGTGAATAGAAATCCTTCTATAGTCAGTGTATGTATGGAACAGGAAATAGCTTCTGGAGTGGGGGCAAAGACCAATAGCTTAAATTTTGCCTTCCTCTTAGCAAATGTTTTACATTTAGAGTGTGTATGTCTGTCTGTCTGTATGAAGAGGTTGGTCTTAGTCTCCTGTTTGTTTTCTTCTGGTTAAGATTACTGTGGCTGCATGATCATTGAAGATGAAGAAGCTCCAATTTCAATAACCTTGGATGACACCAAGCCAGATGGATCGGTGCCCGCCATCATGGGGTAAGTCAGAGCAGGGCGTTCTGCATTTTCCAAATTGTGTTTGTGTAGTGATATGGATGCTGGCAAAGTCTATTGTTCTGGAATTGAGCTCAAGCAATGATAAATAACGCTAGGAAAATATATTATGTTTCTATGCATTAAAATATTATAGTAATGTTTTGTGTGTGGCACAAGAAGATTGAGCAACTTTACTAAAATTGACAGCACTTTGAATGTGTGCCAATATGTTTCTTTCTCCCATAAAACTTACATGTTGAGGACAGAGTGAAAAAAGCAGCTAGATCAGCCACGTGGTAGCCAAGCCTGCCTAGAGGCAGAATGGCCACAAACATTCTGGAATGAGAATGAACTATTTTATCCTATAAAACCTTACAGACTCAGGGTTTCTGGGGTTGATCCTTTTCTCCATTCCAAACATTTGCTACATAGCAAATGTCATTGTTACCCTGAGATATAAGATGGCTGACCAATGAGGAGGCACAGTTTGGAGTCAAGCCAGGCCTTGAGTGAATGGCATGGCACTTTTCCCAGTGCGTCGCTCTGCAGTTACCCTTCACTAGCGGTGCTTCACTTACCCTCAGAAGGGCGGGGTGGTCTGGGCTGTGGTTCTGTGTATGGAAGAGGAGAGCCCTTCCCCTCTCCTCCTATCTGTGCGCACAGCTGCCCTTCAGGGGACTAGGGGTCCAGAGAAGAAAGCAGGGCCTCCACAAAGTAATTGTTAAGAAGTGCCGCAGCCTCCCATTGCCTGCCTTTTGGCCCTTCTTGGAAACTATACAGATAAAAAGCTATTTATTCCAACATACCTTAACAAAAGAATGTGCCTTCATTAGCAGTCAAGTGACTAATTTTAGAGACAGGTGGTTTCCCCTTCACTCCTGGGAAATGCATATCTCTTGCTTGAAGGGAGAGGTGAGCTCATGCACATCATGTCATTGAAGGAAAATTACAAAGACAAAAGGGGCAGACCCATATCCCAAGGAACTTAGAAAGCAGGTTGTGCTATTGTGGTACTAACAAAACATTGTGTAACCATTTCTCTGACTCTAAAATATAAGAAGTAGCACTAGCCTCCATGTGAAGGGCAGGTGCTTACAACATGATGACCATCGGAACAACGCATCCTCGTTGTCTCTAACCTCACTGGGCAAGAAAGGATACGAGTTATTTTGGCAGTTTGACATCACCCTCTATATGCCAGAGAAAAGCAGGAGGTTGGGGTACACGTTTCAGAAGAATGTCAGTTAAGACCAATCCAACTATGGGTGGAAGAACATTGATAATCTTCCTGCTCTGGGAATTAGATATATGACATCTACATTTCCGGGCTTTCTTTGGCTTTCTTAACTAGCACATCTAAGGGAGGACCCTTTCAGGTGTTAATGGGGTTATTTAGGCAGTTCCTAGCAGGTGATATTCTAGTCTGGTTTTTTTTCTTTTTTTGTAACATAGTCGATTGTACATATCTGTGGGGTAGAGTTGAATATCAGTACCTGTGTGCAATGCGTGATGCTCAAATCAGGATGATTAGTATATTCAACATTATACAACGTAATCATTTATCATAGCCCTTTACCAATTCCTCCCTTACCACTTGCCTCCTGTTCTCTCCTTTTGAAAGTTCAATGTATTATTGTGATTGTTGTATCTTTCTTTCTTTCTTTTTATTTTTTTATTGTTTTAGCTCCCACTTATAAGTGAGGACCTGCAGTAATTCTCTTTCTGTGCCTGGCATATTTCACTTAACATGATTTTCTCTAAATTCATCCATGTTGCTGCAAATGGCAGTATTTCATTCTTTTGTATGGCAGAGTAATATTCCATTGTGTATATATACTACATTTTCCTTATCTTGTCACCTGATGACATTTAGGTTGGTTCCAACTCTTGGCTATTGTAAATAGAGCTGCAATAAACAAGAGGGTGCAGGTATCCCTTCAACGTGATGACTTCCATTCCTTTGGGTATACAGCCAGCAGTGGAATTGCTGGATCACACGGCAGTTCTATCTGTAGCTGTTTGAGGAACCTCCATACTGTTTTCCATAAAGGCTGCAACAATTTACAGTCCCACCAACAGTGTAGGAGGGTTCCCCTTTCTCTGCATCCTCACCAGCATTTGTTATTCTCTGTCTTTTTGATAATATTCTATCTGGACATTATCCTTCACCCTGCTCTTAGCTCCTTATGAGGAAAGCCTTGAAGTTATATTGCCTCTACCTTGAACTTTGGTCTTAGTAATTAATTGTGCAGCACTATGTTTGTAATAATCAGCACCTTTTGGAATCTGGTAAGGACCTTGTACTTTAGAACTGTGAAATGTCCCCAGCACAAAGTCAGCATGTTTAATTTCCTCAATAAAACACCAAGGAAAGTTAAAGGATATTTGCCCATAGTTAGAATTAGATCAAAGGGGTTATTTCATTCATGACACGGTTTGACAGACATAGCCAACACTAACTGCCCTTTGGGAAAGACACCATAAAAAGGATTTAAGATGAGTTGACTAAGAAGGTTTTCAGATAAATTGTTTAATTTTTCATCAGATATTGACTTTTTAGAAATACTTCATAAGACTAATCTTATTGATTCTTGCATAAACCTAAAATTTAACTAAAATCATTAATATCAAGCCATATGCTAAGGTGTTAAATCATACAAAATTATGACTGTAGCCCATAAAGTTCAATAGTTCAAGTATCTTAAATAATCCACAGCTTTCTCTGAAATACTGTTCTCTGGATTAACACATTATTTATCTTTCCTTCCCAGAATGATTTAAAATAATAGCTTTAAAGGAATTGCCAAATGAGGAACAGTTTAATTTGGGAGTAGGGAGAGGAAGAAATATCTGTTTTCAGCCCTTGCATTTTCAGCCCTGATCTACTTGTCTTTTTGGTCTAGAAGAAAAGAAATACAATTTTAAAACTTTTTTTAATGGGAAAATAATTTCATTGTCTCATTTACCGCATTTGGATTTTTGAAAGCTTTCTAATAATAGTATAACTAAGGACTTTATGTCACAGTTCAATTCTTTAAAATATATGTGCCGTTAGTAATATCAGTATAGTAAATAGAATCTGTTTGGTTAAAGGGAAGCAGGCAGATTATAACTGAGTTTTCCTGAGTTACTTTACTTGGGGACCACGTTAGGTCAGTTTCCCAGGAAGCCGACTTGGAGATGGAGACTTGGGTCCTGGAGGTTTACTGGGAAGTGCTCTGGGGATTGCTACCTGTGGGAGAAGGCAAGGAATCAGCATCAGGCAGAGGGAGAAGTTGGGCTCCAGTGTTGTCCCAGCAAAGGCCTCAACCATCCCCTGGGAAGCTGTGGAGCTGGGATAACCCTTCAGAGTTGTCCTGAACTGAGCCGAGGAAGTGGACCCAGAGCCAGTCATTGGGTACTGGTTGCTCTGGAAAGGGACGGGACCTTGAGCAAGGCAGTTCTGTGCTGCAAAGTGCAATTGCTGGGGTAGGTTTCACCTGTGAGCTAAGGGGACCAAGTGCCTGGTCTTGAAGGGGAATCTGGAGGGGCCCACTATGGCATCTACTACAGACATATATTTGGGTTATCAGCTTTTATCCAGTATTTGGCAGAAGGCAGCAGTCATTACCAGGATAATCTTTTTATGCAACATTAATTCATCTGACATTTGATTTCCTGCTGAATCCCAAAAGCCGTGTTAAACTTCAGGAGTAAAATATTGAGTGGGAGGTGACCTGTCATTTAGGAGCCCACAGCCTAGCAGGGATTTTGGACACAGAGGCAGACTGAAAACAACATGGCATTTACTCTAATAGAGGGGGAGGGTCCAGGAAAGGTCATTAATGCTGAGTAGGTGGAAGTAAGAGCACTTCAAAAAGAAGGGGCAACTCTTAAGATAAAGGGCTGTAACCTAATCATTCACATGTAATCTCTCTCTTTCTAGCTTCATCCTTGCGAGAAAAGCTGAACAACTTGCTAAGCTCCATAAAGAAATAAGGTAAGAGTTAATATTTGAAAAAGAGATAAAAGGTTAGCTTTATATTGTGTTTTTTGCCCTAACAACAGTAGAATAGCATCAGGAAAACACAATACTTTACAAATATTCTCAAAATCGCAACAAATCAACCTTTTCATATTTTGCCACAGCCCCCTCAACCCAGTTCTTGCCCATAGGTATATATTGATTTAATTTGACATATCTGTGTTTATTTTACAGTGGTTGAGAGGTAGGATTTCCCTGTAAGATGGATGGAGAAAAATTATATAGAAAATGTTAGCTGTGAAAAAAGCTGTAGAGGCCGAGTCTAAATCCCCTTGCAAGGCCATTATCCCTTTCCAGCGTTCTCTGACATGGACTTTAACTGAAAAGCAAATCTATGTGTATGTGTTTTAATCTGTAGCAACTTGTGGACATGGAAGTATTCACCACCGATTATCTGGGACACAGCTCTGATCTTCCCTTTCCCTAAGAGCTTCCTAGTACAAAGCAGTTGTTTTAGGAAAGTGGCTTTTTTCTTTTTCTTTCTCTCTTTCTGTTCTGTTTTGTCATGGCTTCCTTTGTTCAAAAAAACCCTACCTGAAAGGGTAAGCCTTATCAACATCAGAGTCATTAGGCTGTTGGGGAAATGCCTCTAGGAATTTCCAGGCTTCCCTTTAGGGTAGCTCTAAATTCTTTGCTAGCTTTTGAAGAGGTCCAGTACACACATTTAATTCAAAATTACACATTTAATTTAATTCAAAAATTAAACAGCCAACCCATTAGCAGCATTTGCTTTAGGATTTAATTTGATGACTTTAGAAGGCAGGAAAAGGCTGCAGAACAAGTTCCCCACATGTACACACCAGATTTATTTGAGCAACCATGAGATTTGATATCAGGAAGGGAACTATTTTAGTGCCCACCTACTCACTCAATAGAAGAGGAATTTAGGGTCCAGTGACAGGGAATGATTTGTTCAAAGATCCATAGTTAGTGACTTAGTTCGTTCATGCTGCTATAACAAAATTCCTGAGACTGGGTAGTTATAAAGAATAGAAATTTATTGCTCACAGTTCTAGAGCCTGAGAAGTCCAAGATCATGGCACCAGCAGAATCAGTGTCTGGTGAGGGCCTGTTCCATAGATGGCATTTTATTGCAGCGTCCTCACATGGCAGAAAAGGTGGGAGGGGGAAAGGCAAGAAGAGATGAATGCTTTGTCCTCAAGTGGCAGAAGGCAAAAGATCAAAAAGGCTAGTTCTCTGAGCCCTTTTATAAGGGCACTTATCCCGTTCATGAGGGCCAAGCCCACATAATTTAACCACTTCCCAAAAGGCCCTATCTTAAAACCATCATCACCTTGAGGGTTAAGATCCAACATATAAATTTTGGAGGGACACATGCATTCAAACCATAGGAGTTAGCTTGTGACAAAGTCAGAAGGAGCATATTAACGCATACTTTTTTTTCATTACACCACACTAAGCTTGACATTTTCCTTTGGATTTCCTGCTTTCCTTTCTTATTAATAGTAAAATAAATACCAGCCTGGAGGTAGACATTTGGTTATGATTCCACATGGTAGCTGAACTTCTCAAAAGTTCTTGTAAGGCAAACCCTTATTGAATATGTCATTGACAAGCACAGTGGTTCCCAGAACTGACTACAGCAAAATCTCCCAAAGGATGCTTGGAAAATATATTTTTCTGAGGCCTGTAGATTATGATTCAGTAGATTCAAGGTGGTGCCTGAGTATTTGTCTTTTTTAGCAAGTTTTTCTGGTAATTATGATAAGCAGTCAGATTTAGAAACCAATGGATAAATTCAACTACAAGATGATTTACACAGTGACCTCTTTTGGCCATCATTTAAAATAAGTTCTATTATTTTTTGAGCCAAACTAATCAATTAGTGCATTGCTCCAACATCCATGCCTTATATATCTTTTCCAAAAATTTTTTATTTTAATTGAAGGAAGGGAAGGGAAAGATAATTTCCTGATGTGTTTGTGTGAACTCATCCTAGGCTTATCTAATAATAGGAAATGTAGTAAGAAATGACTTATATTTGTTATAACTGGTTTTATCATTCATAAATGACAAAAATGAGCTTACAATGTAGACTGATTGTATTTTAGGTTTCACTCTGCTTTAATAAAGATTTTATTATGTATCCTGAAAATAAACTTCACTAAGCTTTTTAGAATGATTGTCAATACTTTTATTTTCCGATTGACTCAAAATGTCAGAATTATTGCTCATAACACCCTTGTGAAGTAGGTAAGAATCAGTAATCACTTTATAGACTAGAAAAGAGGGTACCTTTCTAGGCTGAGGATGGATATTGATTTAACAAATATTTAGTGAGCAGGTACAACAGGAGGATGCTCAGAAGAGGAGAGCCTCGCCCTGCTATTAGTTAGCTGAGCCATGCAAAGTCTCTGTAGCTCACTGAGCCTCAGCTTCCTCATCTCTGAGAGGAGGGGCTCAGATTAGACAGAGACAGACAGACAGGTAGACAGTAGAACTGAATCTTCTTCCCATTCTTCCTTTCCTTTCTGATTTTTGATGTGTAGTAGTAACGGCTCCTTGAAGGAAACCAAACTTCTCCTAACTGTCCTGGAATTTAAATATCTGCCTAATGTTGTGTAACATCATCTGAGGAGTGGCATTTGTCTCGCCCTTAAAACTTTTCATGGGAAAATGGTGGCAATAAGCCACCATTTATAATTCCACCTCCTTCTGACTTAATACTCTATACCCATGAGGTGGAATTTCTGGGAGTTACATAAATGGTGTAAGTGTGAGGAGTCAGATCAATTTATAAGGTTACATTTTGTCCTACATTATTCAGAGAAATCGGGGGCATGTTTTAAAAATTATCTTCTAATGAAATTAGCAACATAAATTTGTATATTTTTAAATCTCTGTTTCTTTTATTTCCAATAATCTTGACCCCCCACACCCCTCTCCCCTGCATATTTTTGGCCATTTTTCCCTTCAGCTTCAGCTTGTCTTACAGACTTGAATTAAACCTGTTGCCACATTCTTTAACAAATATTTTTCCAGTTGCTTGTTAGCCTTTAACAAATATTTTGGAGCATTTTCAAATGTTTAAACCATATAAAGACTAAAAATGGTAAATATGAAAAGTATCCTGAAATAGAACCATTAATTTCTAAAATGTGTGATTTAAATAAATTAGACCTTTTTGTTAAATTTCTCCAAGAGTAGTTGTGTGTTTATCACTTGAATATATCTTGCTTCCAGAAGAGTTTAGATAATACAGCTACTGATTTTTCAGATATAATAGATGTCGTGTTTGGTGCTAGCCATTTATGTAATGAACTGTGAGGGTAACCAAAGACTGTGTTTGAAGTAGTATCGTGTAGCATATTATGCCACCCCCCAGGTACCCCTTGGAGTACTGTGGCCCAGAGATCATTCTGTCAGGTGACAGATTACTAGACTGAAATGACTGTAAGCCTATAGGTATAGCATATCCTATATTGTGCTTATAAGATTAAATGAGTTTTATATGTTTGTAGATATTTAAAACACAAGTATAGGATAGTTAAAAGCCACTCACTGTCATATGTACTGTAGACATATAAGAGGGATCATTCTAAAATTCTACATATTCCAGAAAAGTGATATAAAATCAAATCCTAAGATTGACTAAATATAATATAATTTTATTTTCCCCATTTTTATCTCAAATAGATATATTAGGTAGTGGAAAAGGCAAAAATGTGAAAAAGAAGGAAAATTCTGTTGAATCTTCAAGTCAAATGACTGTATTGAGACATAGAAAGCTAATTTGAGGGCAGAGATTCATTGAACTGTTCACCTTGTACAGTTAGAGAAGGCCATTGATATTAATTTTTCTGTAATAAATCTAGCTCATTGGCAAAGGCCCTGGAACTCACTGTATTTTATTTATTCTCTATCCATCAGTTATTACTTCCTTAACATTTTTTGAATTTTTTTTTTTTTAATAGGAAGAGAAAAATCTGTGAGCTGTTTGCCAAAGTGCTGGGATCCCAAGAAGCTTTACAAGTAAGAAACCCCCAGCTTTAATCCCTAGCAGGTTCTGCTCTGTTTGCTCTTAAGTGGTAAAGCAAAGTAGATTCTAGTTTTCTGACAGTCTTATGAAGAGAGTATAAAGGGATATGCTTAACTTGGAAGATAAACTTCAGCAATCACAAAAAGCCAGTACAAGCTGGTGTCAGGTGCATGGAATTTCTGATATAACAGTTCCTTTGGGCTGTTTAAATGTTCACTTGGTCATGGCAACAATTGTAATCAGAGCCTGGAGCTGCAGGTATTATGTTAAGGATGAGTAAGATCATTTCCTAGAAGAGAGGTCCTGCCCTCCTGTCAGTGTCAACCGCCTGTTGCACAATAAAATCCCAGATGCATCATCATCTGTTGGTGAAGGCACAGTACTATGTACTTGACAAGATAGACTGAATCTAGACTCTCTGCCCAAGTCAAAGTCATACTAATTTATTTTTCCATGTGTAGAATCAAGTCAAAGATCATTTAGGGATTTCAGTGCTTTCAATGCACCACTGAAAGCAATTAGGAGAATGAAATTATTTCTGAAGAACCTACCAGTAGCTGGGGGCTCTTTTAGGGGATTATCTCTGAATTGTTCAAATTATAAACTTTCAGAATGTGTTTGAGAAATCAGAGAAGGTTCCGTCACGTCCCCTAGGCAATGTGTTTTATCTCAATTGTCCTTTTTTTAGCAGGATTCCCATCATTCACTTTTCCAGCTTGGAGAAGGGGGTTGGGAAAAAGCCTTTCTTAGACACCGGGCTTGTCTTCTACCTCCTCCCTTCCACCCTTCTCTCAGCAGTAACACCCGGGTAGATGGGGAAGTAGTCTGTTGTTTTAAAGACTCCAGAGATTTGAGCAGACCTTCTCACAAGCCGATTGTTGATGGTGTTTCCTGTAGACTTAGCTCTAAGGACTTCAGAATCTGCATGGGGATGACCTCTCTCATGGATATTGGAATATTTCGTGTCTTTCCTAGTCAAGAGGTTGGGAAGATCAAAGTATACATGGTTTGCCACTTGGTACCTCATAAAAGGCCATTACTTGGTGCTATCATGTTTCTCCTTAAATGAGTTAGATATACAGGGTCTTCTTTTTTTTTTTATGTAAACTTTTTGTGGAGTAAAAAACACCAGAGCCTTTATTGTTGACTGGTAGTATTTCAGTTTTGTTTTCCCTTTGGAATTTTCTCCTCACTAAACTGCAGCCGGTGCATTATGAAGAGAAGAACTGGTGTGAGGAGCAGTACTCCGGGGGCTGCTACACCGCCTACTTCCCCCCTGGGATCATGACTCAGTTTGGAAGGTACTACCAAAGCACTATGCCAATTCATACAAGACCTGCACCAAACTTAAAAAGAGAAGCAAAGATCGATGGGAATTTTACAAATAGTAGTCAGCATTCTTATTTCTAATGTTCCAGATAGTTTGTATGTTTCTGGAAGTCCATAGAAAAATACAAATGGCAGTCCGTAGAACAGTAGCTGTCAGCACACGGAACAATAGCAGAACAATGGGGAGGACTTCAGATTTTAGCAGTACTTGGGAGAATGAAGCCAGCTACAGTGTCCTCTAAGGGATCTTTTTGAGCTCAGCTCGATATTTAGTCTCACAAGACTACCCTAGGCTCCTTGGCACCAGTCTACACAGAAGGACATTGGATGTGTTTATCCAACACATCTGTCTTGCCAGCATAGTGGTGTCAGGCATTCTTCTTCATGGGGAGGAGTCCTCGCTGTATACTGCTAAGGTGTGAGGGGATGAAATCCACACGGGGCGGGTATATCCACCTTGACTTTGAAGCCCCTTGCTCCATAGGAGCCATTATCTCTCTGCCTCATATGCATAGTGTCCAGGGTCACTTGCTCAGCCACAAGAGACACCACACTCAGGAAAGTACAAAGTGATAGCCTCCTACAAGGTGTCTACAGTTCATTTACAGTCCTCCCAGCAAATTGGATGCAGTTTACCAATGTGAAGGTGGCAGGAGGCATTTTTAGTATAAGCGGTGTTGCCCCATCACATAGGTGGCATTACATCTTCATCTGGTTTCAAAGGATCGGAGCTATGAAGTTAATGCAAGGTCACATTTGTCCACTGTGAAGGGAGAAGTATTTGTTAACCCAGTCATTACAGGAGCTTTTTGTTTGTCTTTCTTTTTTCTTAATTGAATCAAATAGCCTCTGTTAGTGATAACAGGACTGGTGAACTGTATTAGTTCTAGAGTATAAGTAGAAGTCTGGAACCAGCCCAAATGCCCATCATCAGATGAGTGGATACGGAAAATGTGGTACATCTACACAATGGAATACTACTCAGCTATAAAAACGAATGAAATACTGCCATTTGCAACAACATGGATGGACCTTGAGAGAATTATATTAAGTGAAACAAGTCAGGCACAGAAAGAGAAATACCACATGTTCTCACTTATTGGAGGGAGCTAAAAATTAATATATAAATTCACACACACACATACACACACACACACAAACCGGGGGGGGGAAGAAGATATAACAACCACAATTATTTGAAGTTGATACAACAAGCAAACAGAAAGGACATTGTCGGGGGGGAGGGGGGGAGGGAGAAGGGAGGGAGGTTTTGGTGATGGGAAGCAATAATCAGCTACAATGTATATCGACAAAATAAAATTTAAAAAAAAAAAAATAAATAAATAAATAAATTTTGGTAGTATACCAGGGTTCTTCCTCAAAAAAAAAAAAAAAAAAAAAAAAAAAATAAGTAGAAGTCTAGAAGATAGGACTAAGATCAGGAAATAAATGAATCCCAGGGTTCCTGAATTGGAAAAAGAGGTGCCAGTGGGTTGAGGTGAAGGCCCTTGGGAGGTGGGCTGTGCAGCTTGGTAGCATTTATGAAAGTGGCTGCAGACGTGGCAGGAGTCAAAGCTGAGAAGGTTGGAGGGGACACACCCATTCAGTCCAGCCCATCCTTGGTTCTCTTTGGCAGGACCAGTTTGTAAGAGGAGGCCCATTTCCTTGTCCTCAGCCAGTCCCCAGATAAGTTCATATAAGCTAACTGTACAGAGATTGTTTTTTAAGGGGACACACACATATAGTCCTACAGGTCTCTCTTTTGCCAGAAATGACAGTTAACGCCTGTCATCCACTCACCACTACAGTTCTTCCTGCCACACGGGGAGTGCCTGCATGGCTGGGTTCTGCAGCCAAATGTGATCTCAAGGAGAACGCACCCTTGGAAGGACAGTGTAGGGAGCAGAATGGACCACAAACAGGAAATGCACAGCAAATAATTCTATAAGCAAAAAGGAAACACCCAGCCTGATTCTCCCTGGCTTGAAATTTCAGATCTTTGTGTGCAGACCCAGGAAATAAGGAGTAGCCTTTCACCCTGGAATGAGTCACATGTGTGTTTTTTAAACTGTTTGAGTTTTCCTGTCCTCTGTAGAGTAAATGAGGGCAGTGATTGTCTCATTTACCCTCAGTACCTTCCCAGGTAACTCTGTGTGACCTCTTGGTTCCCTTGAAGGGTGATTCGCCAGCCGGTGGGCAAGATTTACTTTGCTGGCACAGAGACTGCCACACAATGGAGCGGCTACATGGATGGGGCAGTACAGGCTGGAGAACGGGCAGCTAGAGAGGTAAGAGAGGGAAACTGAGGCACTCTCCCTCCTGAGTCACGGCAGCATTTTTGGCATCTGGTCTTTCTAGTTCTTGACATGGATAGAATCTGTATGTACACTTCTCTGCCCTTGACTCATGGGGCTCGTCTATGGACAGCAGGGCCTTGAGTCTGTTGAAACTACACAACCTCATTTCATAATACCATGGTCACTTTCTTTCAGGTCTTGAATGCTTTGGGGAAGGTGGCAAAAAAAGACATATGGGTACAAGAACCTGAATCTAAGGTGAGTTTGTGGCTCCATCTCCCTAGACCAGTCATGGCACATAGAATTCACATCTCCCTTCTTCCAGCCTCTGATTTTATTAAGCAACGGTCCAGGGGATGTCCATGCACTGATCTTACAGATATGTTTTGTTCCTCTTTGTCAGTGTGAAAGTTTTCCGCTAATGATCTGTGTTCATTCATCTAGGATGTTCCAGCAGTAGAAATCACCCAGACCTTCTGGGAGAGGAACCTGCCTTCTGTGTCGGGCCTGCTGAAGATCATTGGGTTTTCTACATCAGTAACTGCCCTGTGGATTGTGGCATACAAATTCAGGCTGCTGGCACGGTCCTGAAGTTTCAGCTCACACTTCCTGCTTATTCTTTCCCAGCACCATCAAAAAAAATGTTGATAAACTAACGACTGTGTCATCAGACCGTTTTTAAGTGCATTGGTTTTAACACTCCTCAGTTTAGTCTTAATCAGTGTGAAAGCAAAAGTAACCCAAAAAATCACCTAATTAAATGCAGTAAGATCAAGCTCAATCTTATTTGTCTGTGTAGACTAATTCGTATTGATTGATAGAATAAAACTTTGTGATTGCCTTCTTAATCTCAAAAAGTTAAAGTTGAAGTGCTCATCAGAAACAATTTCTGTGTCCTGTTTTTCTCCCTTTAATGCAAAATACCTGATGATTTCAGAAATAAAGCATTTGACTTTCTGTCTTTAGAGGTGGAGTACATTAAAAGCCTAGCCTGTGACTGTCCTTTTTCTGTTCTTAGGCAGTGGCAAAGTGTTGGTACAGAGCCCAGAGGCTCACAGCTTCCTGGGGTGAGTAGCTCCCACTTGGGATCAAGGAAAAGCAGTGTGGAGGTAGGGGCATGCGGGCCATCAGACCAGGATGGGGACATCTGGTGGGCTGCTGCCTCCACTTCTAATTCCTGTGAGTTTTCTAGACATCTAGTCTCAGTGCCAGCTTATTTGTATGTTTTCCTCTGCTGCTTATGGAGGAGAATTTTTACCAAGTTATAATGCTTAAATTGACTTGCTGTGACTTATGTGCAGCTCCCCAGATAAGCAGAATAAAACAGTAGCAAGACATCCCCCAGGAGGCCTCCCCAACTATCTCTGTGTGAGACCAACTACAGTGGGCATCTTTCTTCCTCCTGGAAGGTGGCTAGACATCTATCAATCCTTGTCAGTGATAACATTCTATGCCAATTTCAGGCAGCATTTTCTTTTTTTCAGGTGGCCCCTGGCTGTCTGAAGGCCTCTAGGGGTATATATTTTTTTCTTTTTTCCCATGATCATAAAATTAGACAAATCTCTTAATTTACGTATATCTTCAACATAATTACATTTGCATAAATATTAGCATGCTAATATGATAATCTGATTGTTATTTGTTGAGACTATCAAATACAGAAAGGAAATTAACCTTATCATAAATCCAAACTTAAGATTCTGGACCCTGGTATGAGGACTTGGGTATTCCAAAGTTTCACCTATCCTGAGAGCAAAGAACTGGATGGTTTTTGCCACTCTTTACCTTTCAATTCAAAAGCATTTTAGCTAACTTAGTAGTTTTGGTAATTTCTATATTATAACCTCACTTGCTTTAGTTATTAAGTTTTATAAAAGACATGAAATTGAGTAATTTGAGTAGTTTGGGTAATTTCTTGGATGTGCCCCAGTAAGTAAGGAGTTGCCGCATATTGTACCACACAGCTTTGAGAAATCTAATCTATTGCAGTTGCTTCTTATCACTTACTGATTAACTCAGTCTTGTCGCACCTTTTGGGAAATGCTTATTTAAGCTTTTTAACTGGTGACAGCTTTAACAGTAATCAAGTTGTTAACATACTAAAGGCTTGAACGTTGAAGAACTCATGCGATTTACCCACTTCTGCAACTTTTTAGAAAACTATTCTAATTAGGTCAACCCTATTACGCTACAGATTGGGTATCAAAATGAATGTCAGTCCAGATTTGCCCACACATGTGAAGTCATCCAACATGAGGGTACCATAGGTCTTTTCTGAAAGTCAGTTTAAGAGCCTGGCCCTGTTAAGGCATCCACTTCACAGTTCTGAAAGCTGACTTGGGTCTCACTCCATAGCTTGGCTAAGAATTACATTTAAATATGTCATTGGTCTGTCACAATGAGCTCTTAATTAAGGTCTCATGCTCCACTGGAGAAAAAATATTGAAAGATTGTGAACTATGTTTAGTTTGATTGTGAACTTGGTGCCTAACGTTTCTTGTCTGAAGTTTGCCCCAGTGCTACATGTGAGGTAATGCATATGTGTGCGTTTTGCCAATGAGGTAAGATTTTGCCTGTATGGTACTGTTTTGTTTGTTAATAAAGTGTACTATCACCCCTGATTCAGCCCCGGCTCCTCTGATGATTCTATTCAGAAGGTTCAAAGCCTTTTTATAGCAGGAGGTCACAATGAAGTATTGTCCATGGAGGATAGGCTTAAAAAACCGCTTGGCATTGACTCCAAATTCTCAAAGTTGGGTTTGACTCTCATGAGTTATTGAGGTTTCCTGTGAACTGATTAAGTGCTAAAATACTGTAGTTTGCCTAACTGAGCCACAAATGTGGATTTTAATACAAAGTCTCTCACCTAATTATGATACCTTGAGCAAATTGCTTTGGTTCTCTGCCTCAGTCTTCCCATCTGCAAAAGGGTAGATTGCATTATATGGCTTCTGCAGATTCTTTGCATGGTAGCATTATGGGATTTATGCATTTTGTTGCCAGCACTATATTTTTGCCTATTGTTATGGCAGGGGCAAGACACAGTCTTTCTGTATCTTGGTTCACTCCTTGTCTTAAACTGGGTTCCATGGAAACAAACTGTGAGATGCAGAGTCCGGGCAGAAACTTTATTGGAGACAGCTCCCAGAAAATACACCTAAGAGGGTGAGGAAGGCAGGATTGAGCAGAGGGAGAGTTGTCCTTCAATGCAGTTGCAACTGAGGCTTCAGCAGATCCTAACAGGGAGCTGGGAAGATCCTTCAGGAGGCAAGGAGGTCTGGCCTCTGTATCCCTTCATCAGCCTACCACTGGGAGGGGGCGTTACCTTAGGTAAGGCAGGCCCAAGGACAATTTCTAGTGAGGAGCTGTAGCTGTGAACTGAGGCCAGTCTGTATGCCCAGCATCTGGGGAATTCAGGGCAGGACACTATGATACCTATACTCCCAGAAAAGAGAGTTGTGTCTTAGTCCATTTTGTGTTGGTATAACATAATACCACAGACAGGGTAACTTATGAAGAAGAGATTTATTTCTTACAGTTCTGGAGGCTAGGAGGTCCTAGATCCAGGGGCACACATCTGGTGAGGGCCTTCTTGCTGCAATATCCCGTGATGGGAGGTGGAAGGCACGAGACAGCATGCTAGAGAAAGCCGAACCCACTTTTAAAACAAGCCCACTTTTGTGATACCTAACCCACTCCTGAGATAAACAACATTAATCCATTCATGAGGGCTCTGCCCCACCTCTCATTAGGCCCCACCTCCTAACACTTGCACCAGGGATTAAATTTCCAACACATAAACTTTGGGGAACACATTCAAAGCATAGCACCTTGACATGTAAAAGACATCATGCCCTTGAGCTTTGGTTTTATAGATAGAGTGAAGCTATCTCTGTAAACCTATCCCTGTTCAGTAAGGGAACTTCTAGAAGGTTGTATTTCTGCACTATTCTTTACATGGAAGAAACAAATCAGAATTGGAAGGAACCCTGGAAATGAGTCAACTTCTGTCTCAATGAAGGAGCCCCATCTACAGATTACTAACAGAAAGATCAAAGGGAAAAAAATATGCATTTACAAACAGGAGTCTGTGTCTTCAGGAGTCAGGCAGCTAAAAATGAACAGCAGCCGGCATGAGACATTAAAGAGTAGTGGGAACTAGGAAGTATGTGCCCCTCTGAAGAGCATTTATAGTCAAATTCCTTTAAATGATTACTGACCAAACCAAACACATGAAGCCTTGGCTCAAATGTCCAAATTGTCCTCAAGTACCTATAAATAAATGCAAGGCTTGGTTTTGCATCACTTAAATGACAAATTCTATTTGGATGGCTTCAATTTTCTGAGACATGAGCACAAAGACTGACAACCAATTTTTTATAAAGTTGCTTAGAGTGGGTAAGAGAGGCCTGGGTTTGGAAGAACAAAAAGACAGGGAAAACAAAAACAAAAAAACCCTCTTAGACCAAAAATCTCCCTCAAAAAATAACCCTTCTCCTAGCACATGGCGATGTTTATCTCCTGCTGTGTCCATGTCATGACTGACAGAGCAGCGCCAGACTTTATTGGAAAAACGTCATCCTCGCAGTGTGATAGAAATCGCCACTTCTCTGTCAACATTTAATCTCTGCTGACTGTGATGTACCTAGTAAACAGGACATCAACATTGAATGGGTTAATTTTTTAAAACTGTACTATTGGCTTCACACTGAGGTGGGGGTACAAATGCAAGGCATATCCCGTGGCCTAAAGAAGCTGGGTGGAGACACTGGAGCAATAGAGCGAAAACAAAGACGGCACTAGGTAAGGATAACAGTTCTCTTTTCTCTGCCAGAGCTCAGGGCTTGGTTCCCTTCCCCAACCAAAACCATTCTTCAGTGCATGGTTTGAAGGCAAAGGCAGGTGTCAAAGTGACAGCTGGTGTAAGCTGGTGCTCTCAGCCTGGAGACAGGTTTCCGAGGGTAGCTTCGGAGCCTCATGTGAAAAAGGTGGCTTGAGGGAACTTGCTGCTCTTTCAAGGTGAACCGTGGGCCCTTCAAGCAAGATCTTCCCTTAATGCATGTGTGACCCATAAAAAACTATTATTTATTTACCCTTGTTTACAGTCACACCTCAATGCAAACCAGGTTTTCCTATTAATAGGCCTCAGATATTTTTCATGAACCACTGGGATCCATGAGTCAAATGGGGTTGAGTGGAGTGGTGTGTATGTATGCTGGGGGGTAGGGTGGGCACAAGACAAAGAGGAGGAGAAGGGGGGTAGTGCTTTAAGGTCCACAGAGCAGCACAATAATGAGAATGTCAACGGGTCGATACCACCAAAGTGAATAGGGCACCCCCGGACCTTGTGTCCTTTACTTTTACATGCCCCTAAATGGCCACTCTGACTTGGAGTAGCTGCCTTACAGAGTGATGGGAAAAGTGAGATGATGCAGGCAAGGGCTTAGCATCACGAGCATTCAGTAAGTATCAAGGGTTATCCATCAACCTGTTAGAACAGAAGCAGACGGACAGCACTTGTTAAATTTTGTGAGCAGTTACTACCTCGAATTTCTTACAATCATTCAATACATACTTGTTGAGCACCTACTATGGGCTAGGTAGGCACCACACTGTGATTCCACGGTAAATGAGGCAGAGAGAGCCCACCTCATGGAGCGCACAGTCTATTGTTGACAGCAAGTGACACATTGATTGTGGCTCTGGTCAGCGATGTTACAGAAAAGCACAGGATACCATGAACGCAGGGGAAGTGAGACTGAAGGGGAGGTTGCTAGGGTTGTCCTCAAGCCTCCATAAGCATCACTGTGTGGCACGTCAGTAAGGACACTGCATAGTACAGAGAAAGGAAGTAAAACTTCAGAGACAGCATGCCTAAATGGTAAAGAAAACCACAAGGAGCATCGTCAGTAAGTGCTAAATGTTAAGCCTCATTTGTCCCATTAACTACAATGCACCCCATTAGTCTTTCACTGTTCCCCTGTCTACCCAGCCCTTCTCTGCACTCGGAGATCTTTATCAACGCTGATTCACTAACTCCCAGCCCCCTGGGCTAGGGGGCCTCCCCAATTTGTTTTAAAAGAGTGCCATCTTCTGGCCAAATACTGTTGTTTCCTGCCAATGGAAATCCTGAAGTATTCAAGACAGTTTCATCCTTAGGGAAACTAAGAGGTATCACCTCCACCCAGGATTTCCTCCAAACACATTTGCCTGTGCTCTCTTACTTTTCAGTTGTGACATGGATCAAAAATATTAATATCTAATATTCGCAGTCTTTCCTCTGCCCTCATCTCCCAGGGAGATTTTTTGTTGAAACCACGTGGTTCCTCAGCCTCTGTTGTGTCCATCTGGGTAATGGGTGGAGGGAAAGAGTGATGGGAGCTGAGAAAGGTGGAATTGCTTTCACCTTAGAAAGGTCAGGGAAGTAATCTGAGAAAAGTAGGAGAAGGGGGCTAGGGAGAAGGAGAGTTTCAGAGAGGTGGCTTGGGGCTGTGCAGGAGCGCAGCTAGAGAAAAGAAGGGGTTTTCAAAAGTTGCCTTGACAATGTAAGGAGAGAGAAAGTAAAGAGGGTTTTTTAGGACATTTGGCTAGGAGTATTGTGGTATAATAAAGATCTTCATTACTCTTCAAGCTTTGGGAGTCAAAATTGTGGGTTTTTTAGACACTCTGTTGTACTGGGACCACCTTAGAGGTCCCCAAAGCACCCTAGATTATTTGGGGCTGTACAAATTCAGAAAACACACAATAGGGCCTGGCACCTTGAATGGTGCCTGAGTCTTATGGGTTTAGTTTATGGGATTTCAATGGAACTAAACAGAAAGAACCTCAGACACTCTGCGCTCAGCAAGATCAACATCTAAGCTTGTAAACGGTGTACCCTAGTCAGATATACACTAAATATTTCTGGCAGTGAATTGGATCTACATTAAGAAAATGAGCAGTAGAGGTGTGTTTGCTCCGTGTGTGTATGCATCTGGCGATGGTAGACCATCATATTACATCAACCAGCAAACATGGAAGACGCAGATATGAGGCCCCTACATTGGTCCAACAAGGCAGCTGGTATGAGATGGGCCTTATATTTAAACTGTGAAAAGTAGGCCAGAGTCTGCATTTGAAACATAAGTTCACTGGGACTTGAAGCCAATTCAGACAGGGCAAAGGGAGTGAGGGCAAATCAGCTTCTCTCACAAGCAGTCAGACCACCTTTGTTGTCAGCCATTTTAATTTTATGGGCTGTATCAGTGTCCTATTTCCCCTGTAACAAATTAGCACAAACTTAGTGGTTCCAAACAACCTGAACTTATTATCTTACAGTTCTGGAGGTCAAAAGTTTGAAATGAGTCTTACAGGGCTGAAATCGAGGTGTCAGCAGAGATGGTTCCTTCTGAAGGCTCCAGGGAGAATCCATTCCTTGTCTCTTCCAGCTTCTAGAAGCTGCTGACATCCCTTGGCTCATGGCTGCATCACTCCAATCTCTTAATTCTATGGATGCACCACCTTCTTCTTACTCGGATCATCCTATCTCCCTCTTATGAGGGCCCTTGTGATTAGATTGGGCCCAAGAGGATAATCTCCCTATTTTATGACTTAATTTTTAACTTAATCACATCTGCAAAGTCCCTTGTGCCATGCAAGGCAACATATTCATTGATTCTGGGGAGTATGATGAGGACATCTTTTGGGAGGGCGCTTATTTAGCCTACCACATGGACCTCAATGTTCTTGAAAACCAAAAGTTAAATGCCAACATTGGCCTGTCCTCAAATTCCTGCTATCCCAGACACCTGAATTTGAAGGAGCAAGTAGAACTTTAGATGACTTAAAGCCATATGGGCTCTGCCCTGCTCCCACCAATGTCTGCCCGCCCCCACCCCACCCCCACAGACACTTGAATATAGCTGTTTCCCAGTTTTGTCTTCTACATACAAAAAGGCTGGAATCTGTGATCCTGAGAAGCAAATGTATTTTACATAAGCACAAAACTAGACTCCAATTTTGCACCTTTAATTAACTAGAGAAGAGAAATTTCTATTCTCTAATCCCAATAATTGAATTTCTTTCAGACTCTGCAGACAACCAAATACTGTGCTTTCATAAGAACCTACTGAGGCCTCCACTTAGGTGGCAGAACCCCAAAGCAAGAGTGTATACTACCAGGCACTTGCCGACCATTGACTTCCCAAAAGATCACCAGAAAACATGTCAGTCAAGTAAAGCTAAGTTTATCAGACACACTGCAGTAAGGGAGAACATCACATTGACAGAGTCTTAGTAGTGTCTCAAAGAAGAAAAATTAGGGGAGGAATATATGGTTTCCAACTTGGGCTGGGTTGTTTTTAAGGCAGGTCTTACAAGGCAGAAAACTGGTCAGAATTGGCAGTTTATGACATGGTACTTGTGGCTTAGGAGTAGGGGGTATTGAAGCAAGTCTTGATGAGCAAGCTGTTAGTCTTGGTAAATAATATACTTTTGTTGGTTCAGAGCTTTGTATTCCAGGAACAAGCATTTCCTGGGACAAGTAGCCAAGTTACTTTGACTGGTTCCCGTATTGTTTAGCTCAGGGACAGGAAAGCATGTTGCTTTCAGTTCCTTACTTTCAAAACATAACTGGGAATACTTGTTATTTCTAAATACACATTCTGATTTATTAGCCCCAAAGATATTTAGAAACAGATTCTTGGTTAAGTCGCCCTCCTTCGTAGAAGAACATAAATGTTAAGAACTCGTGTTTCTGTAACCAGCTGGACCTGGGTTTGAATCTTGGTATTGAGCGTACATTTTCTCATCTGTAAATGGAGCTTTCCAGTTGTTCTGAGCATTAGGATAGTGCAGGCAAAGCTGTTCCTCACAATAAGTGTTACCCTTCAAAAAATGGACTTAAGATCAGTTTGTGGTCTACTATGACTCTTACTTCTAAAGTACATCTTGAATTATTTCTCTTCTCTACTGAGCCTCTCTGGACAGTCATCTCTTGCCAAAATGCCCTGGTTTCTCTTTTACCACACCACCCAAGCAGCCTGAGTGATTGCTGAAAAATACAAATCTGATCCTGCCATTCCAGGCTCAAGTCCCTTCAACAGCTGCTCACTGCACTTTGGATATGATGCACCATGGCTCCCAAGGCCTTGCAAGCTTCGTCCCCCACTTGCTCTCCTACCCTCTCCCTCAGAGCCTTCCAGCCACTAGTTCCTCTCATAAATCCTCAGATGTATCCATTCCTCTATTTCGGTTCCCTCTCCCTGGAAGGTTCTTTTATCCATCGGTCACTTGGCTAAATCCTTCAGGTTGCTGATGAAATGTCACTTCCTCGGAGATACATTTCCTGACAACCCCTCCCCCACAATTAATTCTCCATTATAATCTTTTATCATTGCTTTTATTTTCCTTCCATATTTTGTTTGTTTGTTTTTGGCAGTTGGCAGTACAGGGATCAACCCTGGACCTTGGTGTTATCAGCACCACGCTCCAACTAACTGAGCTAAAGAGTTAAAATTACTCATTTGTTGAAATGATTGCTTAATGTCTCTCCAAATAATAGGCCCCACCGCAAATGGGTTATATGTGTGCAGAGATCTGGAGGCCATCAGCCCTCCAAGCGTGGGTGTCTGCAGCCCCAGGCTGCTCACTTCCAGGCATGCAGTAACATTATACACTGACCCTGTGCGCCGTACAAAGGCAATCTTTTTTTTTTTCTGTGTAATATGATGTGAAAAATGTTGGCAAGCACTCCCTTAAGCCAGTATTTTTATGGTACAGATAGAGATGTAAGCAAGCAAGGATCAAGGATCACCATTAATATTCAGATTTAACTATGAAATGTCACTTGTATGAGAAAAATTAAAACTCACTATTATTTTCCAGGACCACAATTTCATATGGCACCCAAAATGATGATGGTAATGACACAGCTTTAAATGTATCTAATCACAAATTCAAGTTTGCTGCTTTTTAATTATTTTACTTCCATTGTAACATGCCCTCAAAAGAAGGAATTTAAATGAGCCAATTAGTAACCGAAGGTCAGTCTGGAAGAAATAATTGACAGGATCAGCCCTCAGATCTCACTAGGGCTCCTTGGATTTAAATTGGAATCCAAGGGAGAAGCATTTATTCATTATTTATTTCATTCGATCATTTATGACATGACCAGTCTCTAGGGGAAGCTGAGTATCTGGCTGAAATACAAAATTACAAATTAAAATTAACAAGCACAGAAAGGAAAAAATCCACTCTCGTCCCAGCTCACTCCAAGGGCTAGGACTGATACTGGGCACACCCAGAAAGGGTGCCCCTGGCTTCTCAGTGTTGGGCCAACGTTCTCCTCCACCCCCTGCACTCCCCCCACCACCCCCATCATGAAATTTCTGGTTAGGTAAAGAGAGAAGATAGTATTGGGACAATACAAGAGTTGTTGGGCAGATAACATCCTCCGTGGATCAGCATCCAGGGAAATGGTGGTGACTCTGGCCAGTCCCTCTGAGACAGGGAGAGGGGCCCAAGCCTGGCACAATGCCTTCCTCTGGGGCAGAGGCAACCTGGTGTGGGGCCAAGGTGAGCAAAAGGAAACGACAGCCTCTATGGTCAGGAAATGTTCAGGAGAGAAGGCGGGCTTGCCGCACAAAGGCCCAGCCATCCTCAGTCTGGGTTTCAGGCAAATGGCTCAAGGGTGTCTCGGGTGGGGGTTGGCAGAGGATCACAACAGGAAATCCTGGGCAGGACACACTTTCAAGCTCAGGCAGGAGAGCCCCACACACAAGGAGCAGAGGTTGGGGGGCTGATGGTTACCGGAGCCTCGATCTTGTCCCCTGAGGCAGACCCATCTTTGTGAGAGGGTGGGGTGTGAGACCCAGTCCTAGACCTGCAGTCTGCACTGGCCACCTTAACTGTTCTCATCACGGCTCCCTCTGGGGCAGGGATATGGCTGGCCCAGGTGCTGCCAATCTCCTACCCTCTGGCTGAATATGAGTGGCTCTTCATACCGCTGCTGAGGGCTGGGGCCCTGCATCCACCCAGGTTAGCTTTCGCAGAACCTCAACTAATCATCTGCCAGCTCCTCACGGACCCTGCTGCTCTGCCCTGCCCGCCCCTCTGGGTCACTCTACCAAGCTGAGCGTATAGTGCGGTTGGCACTGCCAGCCTCAATGGGTGGTGGGGAAAGAGCATCACGGGATCCAGCTGACTCTCCTTTCCTTGGCTTCCTGAAGAAGGAAATTCTGGAGGTGAGTTGCTAAAGACAAAATGTAGAGATGCTCCAGGCTGACAACAGGGGAGGACACCCAAGGCAGAGGGATTAACGCTGCCCTCAAGTACAAGTCCCAAGGGAAGGATGTCAGGCCACAGTGTGCTGGGTGGACAAAAGGCCAATAGTATTTATCCAGCTTTTCTCCTCTCCTATCTTTGGTCTAGTTTTCTCACCTATTCACTTTTTCATAGAGCCCTTGCAAGTAGGGAACCCATCCTTCCGAGGTCAAGCCATGAAAAGTATCTTTTTAGCATGCTCCTGCTGACCCCTGGGAAGCAATGGACATATTTAGGACCCTTTTCCCTCCATCAGCAGGATCTCGAGAAAGGAGGACATCACGCACTGAAAGACAGGGCTCCAGCAGGAGGCCAAAGACAGACATGAGGAAAAGCTGACACTAAGGAGGTTGGCAGAAAGAGAAGCCCAGAAGGTGATGGGGAAGGAGGAATCTCTGAGTCTCCCAACACCCCGCAGTCACCTTGTGCTCGTGTTGCCCAAAAGTCCATCTTCAGAGCAGACCTTGTCCCTGGATTGACCAAATTTGATGAAGCTCATTCACAGTAGGGTGAGATGTGCCAGGAATCCACTTGGTGGGCTGAATGTGTGTTTTGGGAGACCCCAATCCAAGAGGCTTTCTGATGTAATGTTTCAGAGAGTGTGACAAAATGAAAATTTCAGACCTTGGTCAATGCATCCTTGGTGGAGTCCCTCAAATTCTCTACCTAGCAGCAGCTGCTCGCCCACCTTCTCCTCATCCACTTACTGCTTGCCCACCCTCTCCTTTTGCTTTGTTTTGTTAACTTTATATTTACATGCATTGCTGGATGTTGTCTCAAATCCTTTGGGAAGTAACAGACAATAAGCAAATACATAAATACAGCAGCAGATTGTTTAACCAGGTGTCTAAACATCTGAAATATATAACAGAAATTTTTTCTTTTTTAAAGTTTTTAAAGTAATTATTCACTTTAACATCAGGTTATTACAATCACTGAAAAGCTGTAGTAGTGGAGATTGTAATGAATGATTACAGTAAAACCACCGTAGTCTGAGTACACAAGTTGTGATAGTTCTTAGATAAATGTTCCTTTGGGGGATCACGGCTGTTAGTAATTGAGCAAATATATATTGAACGTTTCATATTTAGTGTTTGGGTGTCTCAGGGCTCATCCTCAGACCTTTCTCTATTTATACTCAATCCCATGGCTTCCCAAATTATATCACCAGTCCCAACCTCTCCCCTGAACCCTAACACATATGCTCAACAGCCTACCCGACATCTCTACTTGGATGTCCATGAATATCTAATAGATATCTGTAGTCTAATACTCTAGACCAAGCCGCCAGAGTCTCTGGCCTGGACAGCTAGCTTCCCTGGCCTCCTAACTTGTCTCCTGCTTCCAGTCTTACCGCTCTCCACATTGCAACATGTGTCACAGAATGAATTCTCCAGGAAGCAGGCTCTGAGATGGAGACTTGCACACAGGAAGTTTATTGGAGGGTGCTCTTAGAATCAGGACCTGTGAAGGAGTAAAGGAAGCAAAATCGGGCAGAGGGTGAAGTTGAACTCTGAAGCAATTGCAGTAATAGCTTCTGCTGATCCCATGGGGAGCTCTGGATCTGAGATAGTCCTTTGCACCACCTCACTGCACCATCACTGGGTGTGGACTACCCCTAAAAGAAGGCATGTCTTTGGTCCAGAGGGCTTTCTCAGCTTGAAGAAAGGAATGCAGCTATACGCTGTCAGCCTCCCAACTTCCAGAAGCTGGAAGAATGAATGCATAATTTCCAAAGGGGGGATCTGGGCAGCACACTACAGTACCCACTATGGACTAATTATTGTAAACATTTGCCAGGCTGTGTACTCCACTACTAGAAACCTTCCAGTGAATAGTCTTCAAACTTAGAAAAAAAGCCAAAGTCTTTACTATGGCCTAAGACTTCCTACTTGATCTGGCCCCTGTATAACTCTCCAACCTCATTTCCTACCACTAATTTTCTGTTGCTGTTGCTCCTACTACACTGGCCCCTTTGCTATTCCTTTAACACATTAATCGCATTCTCACCTCTGAGGTTTGCACTTGCTGTTTCTTCTGCCTGGAATGCTCTTCCCCCATACAGCACCATGGTTCATTTTCTTACTTCATTTAGGTCTCTGTTTAATGAAAATCACTTTCTCAGTAAGGCCTAACCTGGCCACCCAATCTACTCTAGCAATCTCTTACCACCACATTGCAATCCCCTTGGCTTTCTTACTCTTTCTTGATAACACTTCTCTCCACCTGACAGTATATATTGCACCGGATTTATTTATTTACTGCCTGCTATGGATTGAATGTTCCCCCAAACTCACTGAAACTTAATCTCCACTATAACAGTGTTGAGGGTGGGAAATTCTATTATGGTAATTGAAAGGTGGGACCTCAAAGAAATTATTGGATTGTGAGGACCATGCCCTTGTGAATGGATTGGTCCATTCATGGAGTAATGGACATCATTCTGATGGCTTTAAAAGGAGAGCAAGTGAGGGGTAACTCTGTCTTGCTCAGCCATTTTGCCATGTGATACCCTGCATTGCTATAGAGTTACCACCAGGAAAAATCCATCGTCAGATGTGTTCTGGACTTTGGACTTCCCAGCCCCCCAAACTGTAAACAATAAATATTGATTCTTTACAAATTACCCAGTTTCAGGTATTTCTGTTATAAGCAACAGAAACAGACTAAGATACTGTCTACCCATTAGAATTGAAGTTCCATTAGGGAAGGGAGTTTCTCAGTTTTGCCCACAACTAAATTCCCAGCACCTAGAAAAATACCTGGAACAGAGAGGGTATTTTTTGAGTTATTGCTGAATGGCTATCATTCTTTAATTCGTATAATGGAATAGGCAAAACATCATATCCAGAAGATGTTGGGACTAAATTGAGTGGTAGGAGCAATAAAAATAAAACATCTTCTGAAAATAAAATATCTAAGCTTTGGAGATAGCAGTAGTTCATAAAGGTCAGGTCCTGGGTATTATAAGATAAGTGATCTTATAAGGCTGGTCCTGAGAGTAGACACAGTGAAGAAAACACTAGCAGGTTTAGAGCAACTCCCATCTGGGTTTGAAGCCCGTCTTTACCTTTTACTGATTATGAGACCTTTGCCTCATAACATCTCTGAGATTCAGACTCCTCATCTGTAAAATGAAGGTGATGGGGGTGATGTCAGAATAAAATGAGATGATGTACAGCATCTTGTAAATAATATATACATAATAAAAGGTAGCTGTTATAATAATACAATTAATAATAAGCATGATTGTTATCCAAAGACCATCTTATAAGAAGATCTTAAAATTTTGCCAAGCAAGGTAGATCTTTCAGGACGCTATGGACTGTAACAGAAGACCTGTAGTCAAAATTGTTGAATTTGTTTCTCATATGACCAGACTTCCTGAGACAGGGTAGGCTGTAAGCACGGTACATCAGGTCTACAATTCAGTTTTCTTGTAACTTTTTTGGACTTGACCTTCTCTGCGTATAAACCTCATTCTTGGCC
Organism: Cynocephalus volans; assembly: GCF_027409185.1. Classification (NCBI taxonomy): domain Eukaryota; kingdom Metazoa; phylum Chordata; class Mammalia; order Dermoptera; family Cynocephalidae; genus Cynocephalus; species Cynocephalus volans. The sequence continues at coordinate 60,510,202 of NC_084478.1, forward strand.
TGAAAGTTAGAGGGCTGTGACAGTTACAAGTGTCACATCCAGACACTTGTAACATTCAGAGGAAGGATCGGATGGGACTTTTAAAATTTCATGTGGAATAAAAAAAAGTGAGGAACTCTTCCCCACAAGCTCCAGCCCACCTTCCAAGAAGACTTCTCCTTTTGGCCACTGGCTAGAATTGCATAACATACCTACACTTAAGTCAACCATTGACAAAGGAAACAGGCTCACCACAATTGCCTTAAACTAACCAGTATCCACCTCTTAGGACTGAGGAGGTGGCCAGTCTATCTTCCCTGAAGCACAGTAGTGTGTGAAAAGCTGAACAAAATCAAGACTCTATTAGGAAGGAGGTAGAAGTACAGACATTGACTAAGTTTTATATTCAGAATTCTGTCCTAACTTGTGGCTCGAAAAGAGACAGCCATTGCCAATGGAAACGACCTATAATACCTAGATCCCCCTCTGTAAACCCTGTTCCTATACTGCTTTCTATGTCATGTTTCATCACCTACAATGTCCCTTGCTTAAGTAGTGCCTGTAACATTGGGCACCTAAAAAAGAAGGGGGCTCAGGATACATGGAGAGGACATGCAGGGAGTTGGTAGGGAGGCTCTTATATTACTTAAGGACTCATAATTTATGTCCTGATTTTAACATTTAATAAGCAGCTTTTAGAAGGTGCTGTTTTGAAGACAATCCTGTCCTTGGAGTGTTTCCAAAACAACAGGATATGTAGTCCAAAGGGTGAACAACCCCAGTGAGCCTGGGGCTCCAGGAGGAACTATATTTATCCAAAGCCAGCCTCGATCAGTAGACTAAGGGTCTGAGAATTCGGTGGCATGGAGGGTAGAAGAGAAGATCAGGCTGACGACAACACAAGGCCAGAGAAGAGGGATGGGTTGTGGGATGAGAGACATACAGTGCAAGCCAGCCCTCACTATCTTCTGAAACGGCTAACGGTCTGTCTTCTTCCTACCAGCCCCACACAACTTCAGGACTGTCTCTCTGATTTTCTATAAGCCAGGGAAGATTCTGGTATTGAAAATGTTTTGACAGCAGGCTGGGAGGAAGAAAATATAATGCAATAAAATGGCCTAGAGGTAAGACGGTCAGCTATGTCAAACTCAAGAGCAATAGCTTAGTGTCACACAGTAGTTTGCCTTGCAGGGAAATGGATTTTCAAGGAGAATAAATTCAACCAGAATGCTTAAGGAAAAAAATGGTTGGGAATTAGAGATATAAAGAAAGGAGAAAGAAGAGATCAAAGTGATCAGTGCTGGAGGCCAGAGGCTGAAATGCCATTCTGCTGGAGTGGTATATGACTTGTCAGTGACATATCACATGGTCTCAGCAGAAATGACAAGAGCAATCACATCAGAAAGTAGCAGTCCAGGGTAAGTGCAGGATCTGATTAGATCAGTTATATCCTATACAGGAGCTTGGCTTCTAGTGTCCACAGGCTGAAATGTCATTAAGATCACTTGCCAAGAGAATTTACAACTCAGATGAGTCCTTCTCAACAATTACACAAATTAAGAGGAAAGAAATAAACAGCAACAAAAACCCACCAACATATTTCACCAGAACATCTACACACTCCCCTAGAGTCCAGAACATTCTAGATTATTCTATTTGGTTGCAAGGTTTAATCCATTGTTGAAATGAGAAGTGAGTGAGAAAAATATCTCTGTTTTCATGTAGGACCAGTCTTTCTCAGTTTGGAGCCAAGGCAAAAAAGGAAGTAAAGAAATTCTAACAGAATGGCCAGGATACAAGATCTCAAAGGGTATGCAGTGACAAAGGACTAGGTAATTGGGGACAAACAGAGTTGAAATTTGAAAGGAAGCAGATAGGAGAGGAGGTGAATGGTGGCAGAAGAAAGATGTCTCTGTTAATTAAATACACTATGTTTACATAGAAAAGTGAGGGGCAGTGAGAAAATAGGAGAGATTAGTCCCACTGTGACACAGTAAAGTCTGATAATGTCCTGGAGCATTGGTCATTGCTGTCAAAATGCCTCAGTAGGTCAAGTGACACAGTACCCATTCTACTGTCACCCCCCCAATCAGACATCTTTCTCCCCATTCCTGTAACTTAGCCCGCTCTCTCCCTGTGTCCACTTTGTCTACACCACTGTCAAAGAAAGGCTTTGAGCCAGGACAACTCGTGGAGCACTGGCTAAACATAGAGAGCTTTGACTCAGAAGTCAACCCCAGTCCAATTGGTTATGGCCAAGATAGTAGAATCAAAGAACAAGGTGACCTTTCTGCAAAGATTCACTTCTGCAGAGACCACTTTTTAAAAAGGGGACTACAGGATTATCAAGTGCTCAGTGCTTCATAGACACCTTTTCAGCATGAGACCTTACCAATAGATGGTAAAATTCAAGATTTACCCCTGTTGTGCAGCCTTGAAGATTCGAAATTGGGATTTTTAAAATAACTAAAATATCCATGAGACTTTCACATAAAAGATTGTTTTCCTAAGATTCAATATCTCTTTCCCTTGGACAAAAAGACAAAAAAAAAAAAAAAAAAAGAAGAAAAGAAAGAAAGAAAAAGAAAAGAAAGATAAAGAAAACATCGTATTGTAGTTCTCTCAACAAAACTCTTTAAAGTTGTATTTGGTTCCTATATATGACACCTCTTGGGCACCACTGCACCCTCTCAGCTCGTCTTTTCACTCCAGCCATTCCTGAAGCAACCAGATGCACAAGCTGACACCAGCACCTTCTTCAGTGGCGATTCTGATACATGGACAAACCTGGACGTTCAAGGGAATTAACGTTCCAAGAAACACTTTGACAGATGAGCGATAAATATCTCCTCTTTGGTACCTCAGGTGACCTATTTTGAGGTGCATTCTGCATGACTTCTCAAAGGGTCCCCAACAGGACTGAGTCCCCGTGGCCCACAACAGTGACCAGCTTGATAACACACCCTAGGATGAGCTCTCCCTTCTTCCCTGTTTCACTCTACCCAGTCCTGCTTCTGCTCCCAAGGATCACTTTCAAGGGTGGGCAATCTGCGTAAAAGTTCTTATGTGAGGCTCTGCTCGCTGTGGAGGGACCCAGCTCAAGACAATTATGCCTTTCAATCATTGCTTTCTTGGAGAGTGATGTCCTCAAGATGGTGGAATAGACGATTCCCAGCATCACACCTTCCCGCAAGTAACCAATTTACAACTATTAAAAAGTAAAAACTGCCAACCTGGAACCACTGGAGGTGTGGGGAGAATAAGACAGACACATGGAGTTTGTGAAGGTGTGAGAGGCAATGGTGGGAGGGTGTAGGGATGGTGCCTATTGTTCCGAACCAGCTCAGTACGGAGGTGGCAGTGGCACCCTTAGTGTAAACCTGCTCAGAGTCCGCAGGGGGGAGGGAGGCTTTGGAGTCCACCATACCAACCCACAGGCCGTAAAGACCAGTGGCAGAATTCCCCCAGGGCCACATAGGAGCAAGCGACTGCAGCGAACTGGAGAAAAAAGCCTCCCAGAGGCCAGTGAGTTACTGCAAGGGATGGTACATGGCCTGCTCCATGGGAAGCGGCTGGAGTGCAGGGGAAAGGCTGGCCTGCCAGGGGAACATTGGGCACAGGGTGGGTAGCTGGTCTCAGTGGAAATCGGTCAAGGCAGTAGATATGCAGGAAAGATCCCTGCCTGGGCCAGAATTTCCAGATAGCCCAGACATGGAAGTGATTAATGATCCACACAAAAAGCCTCCCCCAGACAATCAGCAGCAAATTGCAGTCTCCTCAATTGCCTAGGCATCAACACAGAGACACCAAGATTGAGAAAGAACAGAGAAATGTGTCACCACCAAAGGAAGCAAACAAAACACCAGCAATGGATACAGAGGAACAGCAGATCTATGAAATGTCTGACAGAGATTTCGGAATAACCCTCTTAAGGATGTTCAGGGAGTCACAAGAAAATACAGATAGAAGAATAAATGATATCTGGGAAAAAATTCAGGAGCCAATAAGAAACTTGACAAAGCAATTAAATCAATCAAAAACCAAATAGAAATTCTAGAAATAAAGAATACATTCTCTGAACTGAGAAACTTGATAGAAGGCTCCAACAGCAGATTTAATCAACCTGAGAAAAGAGTCAGTGAGCTCAAAGGTAAAAGACATAAAATTATCCAATCAGAGGAGTAAAAAAAAAAAGAAGAAGAAGAAGAAGAAAAAATGAAACAGAAATACAGCAATATGGAAATCCCTTAAGTGAAATAACCTATGCATAATTGGCATACCCAAAGCAGAGGAAAAGGGGAGATGTAGAAACATATTCAAAAAAATAAAGGATCAAAATTTCCTAAGTGTGGACAAAGATGACAGCATCCAGATACGGGAAGCTCAGAGGCCAACATCCAAATTCAGTCCAAGGAGGAACATCCCAAGGTACCTCATAATCAGATTATCAAAAACCAAAGACAAAGAAAGGATACTGAAAGCAGCAAGAGAAAAGAAACTCGTAACATTCAACGGAGCTCTAATACATCCCTCAGTGGATTTCTCAGTTAGAAATCCTACAGGCCAGAAGAGAATGGAATGATATTTTCAGAGTGCTGAAGGAAAAGTTCTTGTCAGCCAAGAATCCTCTATTCAGCAGAACTAACTTTCAAATATGAAAGAGAAATAAAGTCTTTCTCAGACAAACAAAAGATAAGGAAATTCATCAATACTAGACCTGCATTCTTAGAAATACTAAAGGGAGTTTTTAAATCTGAAAAAATAAAAACTGAAAAAAGGAGCAGCAAGAAAACATTTGAAGGTACATGATTCATTAGTAAAGTAAATTCATAGACAACTTCAGAATATTCCAGTGTCTTAAGGGTGGTGAATAAACTGCTTACATCCTTAGTGTGAAGACTAAAGGACAAACCTAACAAGACACTAACATATACAATAGCCATATAAGAAATAAGCTATACTAAAAGATGTAACTTGAAACAACAAAATGTCAAAAAGTGGTGGGGGGGAGTGGGAAGGATGATGCCATAGCATAGAGTCAACTTTGGTTTTTTCTTTATTCTTTGATATCAAAGTTAAGTTGTTATTAGCCTAAAATAATCTGTTATAACTATAACATGTTTCTTGTAAGCCTCTCAGTAACCATAAAACAAAAACTTAGCAGAGACATACTAAAAATAAATAGCAAGAAATCAAAATACACTACTAGTGAAAACCACTCAATCACAAAGGAAGACAGTAAGATTGGAAAAAAAGATCAACAGAACAACCAGAAAAAAAGGGACAAAATGTCAGTAACAAGTCCCTATATATCAATAATAACTCTAAATGTAAATGGGTTAAAAGTAATAATTAAAAGACATAGAGTGGCTGAATGGATTATAAAACAAGAACCAAAAATATGCTGCCTGCAAGAAACTCACTTCACCTATAAAGACACACACCAACTGAAAGTGAAAGAATGGGAAAAGAGATTTCACGCACATGGAGACCAAAAAAGAGCAGGATAGTATACTTATATCAGATAAAATAGACTTCAGGCCAAGGAAAGTAAAAAAAGATAAGCAAGGTCATTATATAAAGATAAAGGATCAGTTCAAAAAGAGGATATAACAATTCTAAGTATATATGCACCCAACTCCTGAGCACCCAGTTATATAAAGCAATTAGTATCAGACCTAATGGGAGAAATAGATTCCAACACAATAATAGTTGGGGACTTTAGCAGCCCACTCTCACCAAGCAGTAGATCATTGAGACAGAAAACTAACCAGGAAACATCAGAATTAATCTCTACTCTAGGCTGACTTGACCTAATGAACATACGAAGAACATTTCATCCAACAGTTGCAGAGTACACATTCTTCTCAGCAGCACATGAAACAACATCTCTAGAATAAACCACACATTAGGTCAAAAAAGAAGTCTCAACGAATTTTTAAAAAATCAAAATCGTATCAACTACCTTATCCTACCAGAATGGAATAAAACTAGAAATCAACAACAAAAGGGATACTAGAAACCATATGAATACATGGAAATTAAATAACATGCTCCTAAACAATGAATGAGTTGAAAAAGAAATCAAAAATGAAATTTAAAAATTCCTGGAGACAAATGGAAATGAAAACACAACATACTAGAACCTGTGGGATACAGTAAAAGCAATTCTAAGAGGGAAGTTTATAGCAATAAATGCCTACATCAAAAGAAGGAAGAGGAGGAGGAGGAGGAGAAGGGGGGAGGAGGAGGAGGAGGGAGGAGGAGAAGGAGGAGGAGGGAGGAGGAGAAGGAGGAGGAGGGGGAGGAGGAGGGGGGAGGAGGAGGGGGGAGGAGGAGGGGGGAGGTGGGGGAAGGAGGAGGGGGGAGGAGGAGGGGGGAGGGGGAGGGGAAGGGGGGAGGAGAATGGAGGAGGAGGAGGAGGGAGGAGGAGGAGGAGGAGGGAGGAGGAGGAGGGAGGAGGAGGAGGGAGGAGGAGAAGGGGGAAGAAGAAGAAGAAGAAGAAGAGGAGGAGGAGGAGGAGGAGGAGGAGGAAGAAGAAGAAGAAGAAAGACTCAAAATAACCTAATGTTCCACTTCAAGGATCTGGAAAAACAAGAACAAACCAAACCCAAAATCAGTAGAAGGAGAGAAATAACAAAGATCAAAACAGAAATAAATGAATTAGAGATTTTTAAAAAATACAAAAGATTGATGAGACAAAGAGTTGGTTTTTCAAAAATATAAACAATATCAATAAACCTTTAGCTAGACTAATGAAGAAAAAGTGAGAGAAGACTCTATTTAAAAACAGAAATGTAAAAGGAGAATTACAACTGATAGTACAGAAATACAACAGATCATAAGAGATTACTAGAAACAACTATATACGAAGAAATTGGAAAACCTATAAGAAATGGGCAAATTTCTGGACACACATAACTCACCAAGGATGAATCATGAAGAACTAGAAAACCTAAGCAGACCAATAATGAATAATGCGATTGAAGCAGTAATAAAAATTCTTCCAACAAAGAAAACCCCAGGACCAGAGACTTCACTGCTGAGTTCTACCAAATATATAATGGAGTACTACTACCAATTCTTTTCAAACTCTTCCAAAAAATTGAGGAGGAGGTAACACTTCCAAGCTTATTCTATGAGGGCAGCATTACCCTCACACAAAAACCAGAAAAAGACACAACAAAAAAAGAAAACTAGAGACCAATATCCCTAATGAACACAGACACAAAGATCATCAACAAAATAGTAGCCAGGAGAATCCAGCAACTCATTAAAAAGATCATACACCATAATGAACTGGGATTCATTCCAGCAATGAAAGGATGGTTCAACACACACAAATCAATAAATGTGATGTATCACATCAACAGAATGAAGGAAAAACACCATCTGATCATTTTGATAAAGGCAGAAAAAGCATTTGATAACATCCAACACCCTTTCATGATAAAAAAAAAAATTCAACAAATTAGGTGTAGAAGGAATGAACTTCAACACAATAAAGGCCATATATGAAAAACCTACAGCTAATATCATACTGAATGGACAGAAATTGGAGGCTTTTCCTCCAAGATCTGGAATAAGATAGGGATGACGACTTTCCCCACTTTTATTCAACATAGTACTGGAAGTTCTATCCTGTGCACAAAGGCAAGAGAAAGCAATAAAGGGTGTTCAAACTGGAAAGAAGAAAGTCAAACTATCTCTCTTTGCAGATTACATGATCCTAAACATAGAAAACCCAAAAGACTCTGCCGAAAAATTACTAGAACTAATCAATGAATTCAGTATAGTGGCAGGATACAAAATCAACACACAAAAATCAACAGACATCCTGTACACCAACAACAAAATAGCAGCAGCAGAAATTAGGAAGGCAATCTGATTCACAATAGCTACCAAAAAAATGAAATACCTAGGAGTAAATTTAACCAAGGAGGTGAAGGACTTCTGCAATGAAAAGTATAAAACTTTGGTGAAAAAAAAATGAAGAGTACTCAAATAAATGGAAAGATATTCCATGTTCATGGGTTGGAAGAATTAACATCATCAAATGTCCATATTACCCAAAGCAATCTACACATTCGATGCAATCCCTGTCTAAATACCAATGACATTCTTCATAGAAAAAAAAAAATCCTAAAATTTGTATAGAAGCACAAAAGACCCCATATAGCAAAAGCAATCTTAAACAAAAAGAACAAAGTTGGAGACATCCCACTTCCTGACTTCAAAATATGCTATAAAGCTATAGGAACCCAAACAGCATGGTACTGGCATAAAAACAGACAAATTGACCAATGGAACAGAATAGAGAGCCTGAAATAAGCCCACACACTCACATCCAACTGATTTTTTTTTTTTTTTTTTTTTTTTTTTTGTCGTTTTCGTGACTGGCACTCGGCCAGTGAGTGCACCGGCCATTCCTATATAGGATCCGAACCCACGGCGGGAGCGTCGCCGCGCTCCCAGCGCCGCACTCTCCCGAGTGCGCCACAGGCTCGGCCCATCCAACTGATTTTTGACACAGGGGCCAAAAGTATACAGTAGGGAAAGGACGGCTGCTTCAACAAATGGTGCTGAAAAAACCGGACATCCAAATAGAGAAGATTGAAACTAGACCCTTTATCTCTCACCATATATACAACAAGCACTTTTTAAAAGGTGCTCTAAATCACTAATCATCAGGGAAAGGCAAACTAAAACCACAATGAGACATCACCTCACTCCAGTTAGAATGGCTATTATCAACAAGATGAAAAACAAAGGCCAGCAAGGATGTGGAGAAAAGGGATCTCTCCTATGCTGCTGGTGGGAGTGTAAATTGGCACAGCCACTGTGGAAAACAGTATGGAGGCTCCTCAGAGAATTAAAAATAGATCTACTTACGACCCAGCTATCCCACTACTGGGTATATTCTAAAGGAAATGAAATCAATATATCAAAAAGACACCTGCATTCCCATGTTCTCCACAGCACTATTCACAATAGCCAAGAGATGGAGTCAACCTAAACACCCATCAATGGATGAGTGAATTTGAAAACTGTGGTATATGTACACAATGGAATACTACTCAACTATTTTTTAAAAAAGGATATCCTATCATTTACAGTAAAATGGATGGAACTGGAAGCCATCATGTTAAGTGAAGTAAGTCAGGCACAGAAAGACAAATATCACATGGTCTCACTCATATGTGGAATCTAAGACAAACAAACCAAAAAAACGGTTCTCATAGAAACAGAGAGTGGAGTAATGATTTCCAGAGGGGGAGGAGGAGAATTGGTGGACTAACGGGTACAAAAGTAAGCTACCTACCCTAAGTGAACCATTGTGCGGTATATGCATGTATTGAAACAGTGCACTGCACTCCACAAATAAGTACAAGTAAACGTTAAACTATTTTGAATTTAAAAAAAGAGAGATTTTTCTTTAGTCAAGTAGTTCCTGTGTTCCAGGAAATGTTTTTTTCTTTAACCTGTTAAATTAATGCTTAACTTTCAGAGAGCAGCACTGTTTTCTTTTTAGTGTTTTTAAGCATCTTTTCACTCCAATACAGCTGGGTAGCTGAAAGAGGATGGAAGCAGAGAAGCAGTCCCATGAGAAAGGTCCAATGACAGATCTCCAAGCTGAGACAGAAAGTAGCTCAGAACAGTCTGAGAAATTCGAGGTCTGCTAAATTTATCAGGCCCAGAGAGATATGAGTATAGGGATTCAGTCACGTCTCCCTCACCTTTGTCTGGGATAATTGCTAAATTGCACGTCTTGGTAACCGTTTCCAGACTTCTTGTGCTTCTTTGTTGCAAGATTTCTGGAATTTATGATGCAAAGAGCAATGTATAGCTAATCAGTAGCTGATGTTATTTTAATGAACCAATGTGAATTCTTGGTAAACAATTTTGGAACTTTCCCTTTAAGATTCTCCTTTTTCCTTGAAATATTACTGACTTCTTTTTTGTCCTCTGGAACACATACTCTAGACAACTTGGGTTGGTGGTTTTCAGGTTGCAATCCTAAAAGATGGCCCAAATAAACTGTTTTATGTTTCTGCCTCTGTTGTTTCTTCTAGGTTTACAAAGCCTTACTTTGAACCAGTGATTCTTAGCCCTTGATTAAGAGACCTTCACAGAGAAGGTCTGTGAGGACACTCGCCCCCTACCAACCTACTGTATTAGACTCCCTATGTATTTGGGTACATGGGTGTTTCCAAAGGACGCCCCCAGCCCACATCACTCCAATGTGCACCCCCAGTTGAGAAAAATTACAGGAATCCATTTAGTTGTTTTTTTGAGACATTATGATGGTTTAGGCACCACAGGAGATACGGAAGATAAAAAAATGAAGAGAAAACAGTCTCTGCTCTCAAGAAGATGATAGTAACACCATTGTGCTGAATGGAATGTAAAGAAATCACAGCTTCATTTTTTTTGTCTTCTGCTGTTCATTTAAAGCTGTTCAGTAAGGAAAGTTTCTCCCCTTCTATGTTTGAAAACCTGGCAGGTCTATGACTCTACCAATAACTCTTAAATAAGAGACAATTCTATGGTTTCTTTAGGTCACAAACAAGTCTCATCTCACTCATGGATGTCCAGTACTGTGGAATAATCAAATCTCTGAACTTGATTTAGACCTCAATCCTCCCCTCTCCCAGTTAGAAGCAGTTTCAGAGATTCTCACACTGGTCCTGACTCCAGCACAACACAGGCAGTACCTCTCCTTTGGGGTGTGTTGAACTCAGAGCTTGGCAGCTCTTTCTAAAGAGATCTCTTCACAAATCTACCCCTTCAAAACCTCTCCTCACTCTTTTTTTTATTTTTAAAATTTTTATTGAAACAAAATTGATTACACAAATTTTGGGGGTTCAACATTGAGATATGTTGACCAAATCAATATTACTAGCATATATGTTGTTACAAATCATAAGTATTCTTTATGCCCTGTGTCCAATCTCTCCCCCTCCCCCTTCATCTCTCCCTCCCCCCTCTAATCACCCTAGATTTCTTCTCTCCTTCTGAAAGAATAATGGTTACTCTGTTGATTTGCTGCCCAAATGATCTGTCCAATGCTGAGAGGTGTGATCAGGTCCCCCAATACTATCATAGAGCAGATGCCTCTTCCATCACTCTGAAATGAGCTCTGTGGAGACAGACATCCTCCTCCTTTCTTTATCTCTGCTGGCTACTCTCCTTGTGTCAATGCACTCCAGTGGCTGGTGGACCATCTGCGTGGTGGTTGTGGCATCTAGCCACCTTCACAGCAGCTATGGTTATCGTGGTGGCTGTGGTGGGCCACCTACATGGAAGAGATGTTTTTGGCATGCTCCTTGGCACTGGTGGTGTGCCTGGTTGTGGAGAGTGTCCGGTCCCCAGCTCCATACCCCAGGTCCTCAAGTGGGTCCTGAGGTACTGGCATGGTGTGCCTGGTTGTAGGAGGGGGTTCTGATCCCCATCTCCATGCACTGGGTCCCTGAGTGAGCCCTGAGGTGCTGGCATGGGGTGCCTGGTTGCGGGAGGGCAGTCCAGTCCCCTTCTACATGCCCCAGGTCCTTGGGTGGGCCCCAAGGCACTGGTGAGGTGTGCCTGGTTGTGGGAGCAGGGTCTGGTTCCCTTCTCCATGCCCAGGGTCCTGGGCAGGCCCTGAGGTGCTGGCATGGTGAGCCTGGTTGTGGGAGGGGAGTCTAGTCCCCTTCTCTGTGTCCCAGATCCCCAGGCGGGCCCCCAGGTGTTGGTGGTGTGCCTGGATGTGGGAGTGGGGGTCCAGTCCCTGGCTCCAATCCTTGGGTTCCTGGGTGTGCCCCAAGGTGCTGGTGGTGTTAGTGGATGTGGGCAGGAGTCCTGCCCCTGGCCTCATGCCTCATGTCCCCTGGTGGGCCCCAAGGCATTGGTGGTGTTCCTGGGCCAGAACTAAGTTTTTGTCCTTTGCTTACTTCTAACATGGGGGAACTTCCTGTGGGAACCAGTACTTGAGCTGTGTGGTTGAGCCAAATTGCTGCTTTGCTACTGTTTCCCTAGGGAAGACTTTTTGTGCAGCTCAGGGTTTAATGGTTGACCTTATAGGTACTTCCAGCTCTCCAGAGACCCACTGCACCTGGGTTGTGTAGAAGCTCTGATCTGGGCCTGAGTTTTTTCATCAAACTGCACCCCATGCAATTCTGCATTCCTAACCAGTCTCCTCTGAGTGGTCCTGTGGTGATTGGGGGCAGATCAGCTGTCCTTGCTATGTCCCAGTGTTCTCCTGGTGGCCCATCTCCCTCACCACCCATGCTCCAAACACTTCCCATGGGAAGTGCCCTGCTCTGGTCTCTTGCGATGGCTCACTGGCCTCTGAATGGCTCCCTTTTTTCAGCTGTTCTGGCTCCTTGCTCCTGTGTGGGTCCACAGGAGCCCTATTAGTGGTCTTGCTGTCCTGGGGGCCACCAAGGCCCTCTTCTCTCCTGCTGCCTCCAAGTAACTCCATCTGAAGGGCACAGCTGTGGCTTCTGCCAGCTCCTGCTCCGTGTACACAGCAGCTCCAGAGGTTTCAGCCAGAAACGCTCAGAGCAGTTTTTTCTTTCTCTCATCGTGGCTTCTCCTGCCTTCATGAACTCCGTAGGTCTCTCCTCCTCTTCCCCTGAGCTCCAGCAGCCCCAGCTTGGCTGATGTTACATTTTTATAGTTGTAAATTGGTTGATCTGTGGGAGAGAATGACGCTGGGGACTGTCTATTCCACCATCTTGACTGGAACCCCTCCTCTTTTTATATCCTCAAATCTGCTGAGGGGTTTTCAGGTCTTTCCTTTGAAGTTTTCCATTTTTATCTATCTCAGGACTCACCTTAGTAACTGAGATCTAATGTAACTTTGGCACCTCAGTCAAATCATGTAATTTAACAAGATGACACAATTGCAATATCATGTGGTAAGTGCAGGACAAGAGTTCTATGCATGTGGCATTGGGAGAATAAAGAAGAGGGTCACCTCACTCAGTTGGAGGATGAGAGGTCCAGGAATTCCTGGAGAAGGCAATTCCTTATTTGACTCTTGTTTTCATGGATGTGTTAGAGTTAGTAAACTGGTGGTTTTGGGGGGGAAGCTTTTCTGGAGGGGAGAATGCTCAAGAAGACACCCCTATGCCAAGTACATTGCATTTTTAGACAGATTCAAAAAAACAAAATGCTACAAAGAAATTCTTAGTGGGTTCTTCAGTTTCCTCATTTAGTCCCTGCTATGATTTGAATGTATACTTCAAAATTTATGTGTTGGAAACTTGATCCCCAATGTGGTGGTGTTGGGAGGCAGGGCCTAATATGAGCTGTTTGGGTCATGGGGGCACTGCCCTTATGAATGGATTACTGTTATTATGGTGGGAGTGGGTTTATTATCATGGGAGTGGGCTCCTGATAAAAGGATGAGTTCACCTCCCTCTTTCTCTCTCACCCATGTGATTCCTTCATAATGTTATGATGCAGCAAGAAGGCCCTCAACCAGAGCCAGTGCCTTGGTCTTGGACTTCCCATTTGCCAAAACTGTGAGCCAATCAATTTCTGTTCATTGTAAATTATTCAGTCTGTGCTATTCTGTTATAGCAGCACAAAATGGATTAAGACACAAAATTGGTACCAGAGAATTGGGGTGTTGCTACAACACATACCTGAAAATATGGAAATGGCTTTGGAACTGGGTAATGGGCAGAGGCTAGAAGAATCTGGAGGAGTATGCTTTAAAAAGCCTGTATTGCTGTAAACAGAATGTTAAGGGCGATTCTGGTGAGGACTCAGGAGAGAACTGTAGGGAAAGAATGGAACTTCTTAGAGATTACTTACATGGTTATCATCAGAATGTTGGCAGAAATATGAACAGTAAAGGCCATTCTGATGAGGTCTCCAATGGAAATGAGGAATATATTATTGGAAACTAGAGTAAAGGCTATGCTTGTTACAAGGTGATGAAGAACTTGGATGAATTGTTTCTTTGTCCTGGAGCTTTATGAAAGGCAAAATTTAAGAACAATGAATGAGGACAGCTGGTAGAAAAAATTTCTAAGCAAAATATTGAAGGAGCTACTTTTAACAACAAATAGTAAAATGTGAGAGGGGAGAAATGATTTACAGATAAAATTTATAATTAAAAGGGTCACAGAACTTAGGGATGTGAAGGATTTGCCACCTGGCCAAGAAAAGAACAAAAAAGCATGCAAGGGTGTGGCCAAGTGACCCTTTGATAAAAGGATTAGCATGAATAGAAAGAAACCAGATGCTCTTCATCAGGACAATGCGAGGATGACTCCCATGGCATTTCAGACATCTTCAAGGCTACCCCTCCCATCACAGGCCCAGAGGTCTAGGAAGGCAGATTGATTTCAGGGGACAGGCCTGGGGCACCCACCACGAGCTGACTTCCCAGGGCTGCCTCAGGACTCTGCTCCTTGCATTCCAGCACAGTGCTCCTCAGCCCCCCCCCCCCAGTTGTGTCTCAAGTGGCCCCAGGTGCAGCTCAGGCTGCTGCTCTGGAGGGCACAAGCCATAAACTTTGGTGGCATCCACATGGTGATAAATCTGCAGGCACGCAGAATGCAAGAGCTGTCAAGTCATGGCTATCTCCACCTAGATGTCAAAGGATCTCATAGACAGCCTGGGCACCCAGGCAGAAACCTGCTACAGAGGTGGTGCCACCACAGAGAGTCTGCCAGAGAAATGCCTAGTGGAGCTGTGGAGTGAGGCTACTACAGAGACCTCAGAACTGTAGAGCTACCAGCATGCAGCCCCAGCGTGAGAGAGCTTCAGACATGAGACTCCAACCTGTGAGAGCTGCTACATGGCCTGAGCTCAGCAAAGCCATGGGGGCAGGGCTGCTTGAGGACTTGGGGGCTTAACACCCTCCCTTGTGTGTCCAGAAGGTAGCACATAGAGTCAAACATTATTCTGAAATCTTAAGATTTAACATTGTTTGCCCTGTTGAGTTTTGGACTTACTTGGGACCAGTTACTCCTTTTTTGTTGTCTATTTCTCCATTTTGGAATGGGAATGTCAATCCTATACCTGTCCCACCACTGTATTTTGGAAGCACATAACTCATTTGATTTCACAGGCTCATGCTGAAGAGGAATTTGCTTCATGATGAATCGTGCCCTGAGTGTTGCTCTTATCTGATTTAGATGAGACTCTGGAATTTGGACTTTTGAGTTGGTGCAGAAACGAGTTAAGGCTCTGGGGCTATTGCGATGAAATAAATGTATTTTGTATATGAGAATGACATGAATTTTGGGAAACAGGGGAAGAAAGCTATTGTTTGAATGTGTCCCCCAAAGTTCATGTGTTGAAAACTTTATTCCCAATGTGGTGGTGTTGGGTGGGGAGGCCTAATGAGAGGTGTTTGGATCATGCGAGCACTGCCCTCATGAATGGATTAATGCTATTATGGTGGGAGTGGGTTTGTTATCATGGGAGTGGGCTCCTGATGAAAGGATGAGTTTGGCCCCCTGTTGCTCTCTCACCCATGCAATGCTTTCTGCCATGTCATTATGCAGCAAGAAGGCCCTCACCAGATGCCAATGATCTTGGACTTCCCACCCTTCAGAGCCATGAGCCAATAAATTTCTGTTCACTATAAATTATCCAGTCTGTGGTATTCTGTTATAGCAGCACAGAACAGACTAAGACAGTCTCTAAAGTTCCTATAAATTCATGCATGTAAATGCCACTGTAAAATCAGAAACTCTATACTGTTATTGATTAATTCTGGTGGCTTTTAATTTCATGTATGCTAAGAATAATAAGATTCGTTTTCTAAAGGAGAGTGTGAGAATGGTCATTTATGGATTTAAAGTACATCTTGATGAAAACTGACCTTGGGGTTGAGAGGTATGAACACTTTGAAATGATGATCTCATTTAAAAAGTAGTTCAAATAGGATTTAATGGACTGTGAAACTGTAGTTTTAAATTAACAAGTGCACCTAGTAAAAAGCTTTGCACTGATAAGGAATATCAAAGGTCAACTGAAATATTATAATAATCTTAATAGTTTAAGCATCTTGCTTATTAAGATGTCAATTATTTTGACAGGTTTTTAAGGGGTGAAAGCAAGGAGGTGTGTCTTTTAGTATCTTTACCATATCATTATAAATCATTTACCAAGTGCTCACACATATGCCACCCACGATGGATCATAAAATCAAAATGCACATACCACCTGGGCTTCAAGAAATTTTGACTAAATACTGTAAAACCAGAATTATATACCTAATACTGGATCTTGATTTCATCTGTCAAGACTTTGAAAGTTATTACCCAAAAAGAAAAGACGGCAGACATCTGGCCAATCAATTTTATTTTTAATTACCCAAGTGTGTATTGACCTTTGTATTGAGACATAATGGAGGATACAAAAGGAAGACAAGATTCCTATCTCCTCCAAAATTAAAATCAGCTGGAAACACACTGCACAAGACAGTAAGACCTAATATACAGTGAACAGCATCTGAGTAGTGCAAGACAACTTAGCACAGAGTAAACCCACACAAAGGGACACCATTAGCAATTATAGTAGAGTAACTGGGGAATACATCCTGGGGGGTGGGAAAAGCAATGAATCTATGCTCTAGTCCCCCAAATACCAGTGGCTTATTGTGAACCTTAGGCAAGTAAGTTCTACCTCAATCAGCTTCAGTTTGCTCAACTCTAAAACAGAGGGTGAGGACTAAATGGCTTCTAAGGTCTTTCAGCTATAATAATAATGCAGAGAACTTGGGAAGGTGAGGATAATACAGGAAAGAAGAAGGATAAGCACAAAACCACAGAGGTGGGGAGAAACTAGCTGTCTGTGCATGGGCAAGGTGTGTTGTGGCACAACAAGGACCTTAAACAAGTCTATTTAATTCTAAAGATTCCAAAGACAGTGAGCTTGGAAATGGGTGAGACAGAGTACAAAGCCAGGTAAGAGATGCCAACCAGGAGCCAACGTGGAGAAAGAGATACTGTGTTTCCTGTGGTCAGAGTCTGACTTATCTTCACCATCTCTGCCTCGCTTCACCTTCTTTGCGGAACTTTATTGCAACCCCCTTCCCCAAACCCACACCCCAAACAGAGTAAGAATAGGGTGTGGTTACAGATGTCTTCTCTTTAGACCCGCACAAGTAGCCCCCTTTTGTGGGCCAGGAAGCCAAGAGCCATTGCTGAAAAGACGGTGGTCAATCCAATCAGCCTCAGCAGGCCTGGCACGGAGGGCAAATGTCTCTCCAAGAAGGTCGTGGTGATGGGCTGTGCAGGGACATCCTAGGTTCACAGAACATTTGATATTAGTACAGGGCTTGTGCATTTCATTCCAGAAGGTCTGCATTTCCTCCAGTTCTCTGAATGTGACCCACTCTTGCCAACCTCTAGGCCATTAAACATGACGTGCCCTCTGCTCGTAACACTCACCCCCTCTTACCCACTGGACTTTTTACTTAACTTTGCTTCCTCAAGGAGCCTTTCCCAAGCCCTCAGCCTAAACTTTTTGACATTTTCCCTCAGTATGTCTTCATTGTACTTGAACTTTTTGATTATCACCTGTATTCTCCACCAGCTATTGCACTCTACGAAAGCGCTGCTGTACCCTTACAATGGCCAATGCAGAACACGTGCACCATAAATATTTGTTGAGTGGATGACTCGATGGTCCCTCCAGCCCACACTCCCATCTCTAGCAGAAGCACTAGGAGAATGACTTTGGAGTGGCAGGTCTGTTCTCTTTGACTTCACACTTAAAAGGATAGAGGAATAACTTTGACCTTTTTAACCCTTGTCTTCTACAATGTGCTTCCACTCTCTCCTCTATGTATCCTTTCTTCCAGCCAGGAAAACTTCCTGGGGTTTTATTACAAAAATGATAAGTACATTGAAGTTTAATTTAGATTAAATATGCTCCATTTCATTCCACCCCTTTGCCCCTGGACAGGGGATGCTAACACACCTTCTTTTCTTTTCCTACCTCCTATTGAGAATCACCAGGTTAGATATTTATTTCACAATTATTTATTGAGTTTTTAATATGTCTAAAACTCTGTGAGAAATGTCTCCCCCACCCTTCACATCAAAAAAAATATTTTTTTTTAATAATCTGCAATGAATGTGGTAGCTACACATTTATCAAAGATTGTCTAAATCTCTCACCTCTGCCCTAACCCATGGTAACTATTAAAACATTCATGGGTTGGATCACTTAGGAAAAGGTATGTGAATATACACAAGTGTATTCTTCTTGCAAATAATTATTTTTAGAGGAAAGAGATCTAAATTCATGAAATAGAGAGGAACTCTCATACATTGTTGGTGGGACTGCAAAATGGTGCAGCCTCTATGGAAAATGGTATGGAGGTTCCTTAAACAATTGCAAATAGATCTACCATACGACCCAGCCATCCCACTGTTGGGAATATACCCAGAGGAATGGAAATCATCAAGTCGAAGGTATACCTGTTCCCCAATGTTCATCGCAGCACTCTTTACAATAGCCAAGAGTTGGAACCAGCCCAAATGCCCATCATCAGATGAGTGGATACGGAAAATGTGGTACATCTACACAATGGAATACTACTCAGCTATAAAAACGAATGAAATACTGCCATTTGCAACAACATGGATGGACCTTGAGAGAATTATATTAAGTGAAACAAGTCAGGCACAGAAAGAGAAATACCACATGTTCTCACTTATTGGAGGGAGCTAAAAATTAATATATAAATTCACACACATACATACACACACACACACAAACCGGGGGGGGGGGAAGAAGATATAACAACCACAATTATTTGAAGTTGATACAACAAGCAAACAGAAAGGACATTGTCGGGGGGGAGGGGGGGAGGGAGAAGGGAGGGAGGTTTTGGTGATGGGAAGCAATAATCAGCTACAATGTATATCGACAAAATAAAATTTAAAAAAAATAAAATAAAATAAAAAAATAAAAAATAAAAAAAAAATAAAAAAATAAAAAAAATAAATTCATGAAATAAAATATAGCTTACCACAGACTCTGGTTCTGGTTGCCAGATTTCATCCTCTGGAATCTTCCCCATGGCATGCAGGATCTGAAATGAAAGAGCATCTTGGAAAACAGCAAAACTGATACCATCTTTTCTCCTAACCTGCTCTTTAAATAGAGGACTAAGCGAATATATCTTGGGATATCCATCAAAAATAGCAGGTAAAGGCCAGAGCAGCCCACTCAACCTTTAAAAGGCTTCAAAATGTCTTTGATCTTTTTATAAGTGGTTCCAACCATTAAGCACACCATAAATTTTAGTAGTTGTAAATATACCTTAATAGGAATGACGTCAAAAGAATTGTCAGGAAAGATAAAAATGAATTCTGGACCTAATAGAAACATGTTTGGTTTTATAATATCAGGCTTCGGTGATCTCTCAAGTATAGCCATGGTGATTTTTTGTCCCCTGGTCTCTTTTTACTTTGGGTGACATGTTAGATATTTTTGTTATTACTTTTGGGTTAAGTCGCTTACTTCACTTGAGACTGCTGTTAAAATGGTGGATCTTCAGGTGAGGGTTACTGGGGAGTTGCTCCAGGATCTCAGACACCTTTGATCTGTTTATCAGGCCCATGAGTTGCCTTCTTCCCCAGAGCCCATGACCCTGGGCCCTACCTCTCGGGCCGCTCTCTCCCCAGCCTCCACAGCTCCCTCCATGTAGCCGCTCCAGTGTGTGGCAGTCTCAGTGCCTGCGAAGTAAATCCGACCCACCGGCTGGCGTAGAACCCTTGAAATAAAAGCAAAGAGGTAAAATTGGTCAGTCTCAGAGAGCCAGAGAAAAGCTCTCCCAGAAAGACCAAGGCTAGTCAGCTTCCACAGATTCTAAACATCAAGGAGGACATTGGCAATTTTGAAATAATGTTCATTAGGTTCTCCAGATCTTGCATGATCTTTCTTAAAGACAAAATGGACTAAAAGCTAAAGTCCACTCCTACACCCAGAATTTACAGGTAAAGGAACTGACATCGATGGGGGTAAAACAGGTATTTGCTTCACCTACATGAAGTTAGGGACTATATGAGCCCAGTCGCATATGGCTCCTTTTATGGCTCACCAGCTCTGGTCAAGGTGACACATGCCCCCAATTCCCCACCTGGGTATTCAACTAATGACCTTGGCAAAACAATTCCTCTCACTGGGCTCTGGCTTCCTCATCTCTTAAAGTGGATGGTCCAATTATCTCTAAGACCTTTTCCATCAGTAGCATTTTACAAATCTGTGAGTTTAACTATGACTCCATAACTTCCATTCATTAAGCACTTACTTCTACCAGTGTTGAGTTTTACTGCATTAAATTATAACAGTTTGTATTTGTCGGGTGCCAAGTACTCTTCTAAGTGCATGAATTGTCACCACAACCTTGTGAGATCAGCATTCTTGTTATCCCCATTTTGCAGATGAGAATATGGAGGTAGACTGTGGTAGACATTGTCAGGCACCACCAAGACCCCCTTATTATAAATAAAAAAAGAACAGGAGAAGATATAATAGAATATTAGTACACTGACAGTACATGGAATAATCTAGAATTATCGAGTGCCTAAGGGCATTCAGGAAGGGTTCCATGAAAGAGAAGGTGGATTTGCTTTCTCCATGTTTATTAAACAATGCTACTTTTCACAGCATGCTCACTTTTTTCAAACAGAGGAAACTAACTCCAGTTGGAGTCCTCTGGGAGGCCTGGCCAAACCCTAGAGTTAAATATTAGAAGAAAGAACAAAGGCTTAGAGAATTAATCATGCTAACACCCAGAATGTAAAAATGCCAAAACCAAGAATTAATTTTAAATGAAGAGATAATTTTCCTACACTCATCATGTGGAAATCTTTTAGGGGAAAAAAAAAAGTCCAGCAGCTATATAAGAAAACTCTCTGACCCTTCTTTTGCAGGTGGGTGAACAAACAGTACATATTCACAAAGGATATAGGGTATCACAAAGGAGAGCTCCACGTACATTTCTTGTGGCTTATGTGATTTACTGCATAATCACTATAACTAGTTTTTCACTCTATCTAGAAGAAAAATTCCCTAAGAAATGTATGTTTAGTTCTATACTAAAGTTATACTGTTAATTCTGTCCTCTGTCTTCCATCTAGAAGCAGAAAATATACTGCATACTGCCAGGGCCCTGAAGACCCTTCAAGAGAAGCCCTGTGGGCTGGTAGTCTGTGCTGAGGCTGGGAGTTATATCACTAAGCTATCAAGTTTTGTGTTCCTGAATGTGTCATAGGAGGTAAAGGATCCTACCTACCTTTCTGGTCTGATTCCCCATTCCATCCTCAACATCACCCAAAGCCCCGCCATGCAGAGCTATTCCCCAGACTTTCCAGGAACTTGTAGGATTCCAAGTGTTTGCTCGTACCTTTCCACCTGCCTAGGCTGCGTCCCCAGTAGCCTATCTCTGCCTCCCACAACCCTCAGGGGGTATGTGCATTATGAAGCCTTCACAGATTTCTCTAGGTAAGGCTGGCCCGTCCCTCCACGTGCCCCTCAATTAGAGCACTTACCACAACACTTTAGAGTCAAAGTTTGATGTGCTGCCCTCTCCCTATCCCCACCCCAGCCCCCAGTGCTGTCAGATCCTTTTCAGCAGCGAGGGGTGTATTTGGTATTGAAGCTTCCAGCATAGTGCATGGCAAACAGTTGAAACATAGATAATAAATGCTGAATGAAACAAATACTATTGACATTTTATATACTCAGCATATCTGAAAATTAACTCAATCACCCCATAGCTTATCAGGTGGTGACTTTTGACCCCAGAATGTTCTCTTGGATGACATTTTGTCATCTTCAGGAAGATAAGAAAAGTGCTAACCAAAGTCATTATGTACCTTCTGATAAGCAGGTCTTCATCCTTGCTTGACGGGTTTTCACGAACAAACTGATTAGCCATTTCCATTTATACCCTCTGCTTACTGCACACGCTCAACAGCTTCTCAATCACTGTTCTGCATTTCCTATCTAGTTTAGACTGAGCACTTGGCATTAAATTATTGCTTGGTTTAGTATTACTATAATGGTCATAATAATTGCTGTTATACCATTAATTCATACCTTGTTATTGTCATCAAATACAATCAACCAAACATCAATAACTCTCACATGTATGCACAATGCTGTGACTGCTAAAAGCCACTGTGCTCTTTGAATGGCTGAATTGCATGGCATGTGAGTTATATCTCAATAAAGATGTTAAAAAATAACTCATACTCTCATTAACATACTGATTAGTGCCCACTGGATGCCATCTCGTGCTTTCTCATCCTCCTACTAAGGAAAGTGAGGTTCAGAGAGAAGTGAGCTGTCCAACAAGACAAAACTTGTTATTGGTAGAATCAGGACTGGAACCCAAGTCCCTTTATGATCAGTCTAGAATTCATTTTGCTTTTAGAATGCTCTACCTATGTTGGCATTCATACAGTTGCATTTGAGGAAATTTTACTGAGTTCTAAACTCAGTATAAGGACACTTCTTCTGACAATATATGTGAACCCTCCAACATCTACATTGCTATCTTATGGGGCAAACGTCTTTGGTTATTTTGATTGGGATTGTTTCTCCACAGGAATTAAGAGTGAAAGGTCACACTATGGCACAAAATTATAATGACTTTGTTCATGAGATCCGATCCACACGATACAAAGGAAATTAGACCTTTTCTTTTTTTCTGTATTTATAAGAGACAGAAGAGCTACATAAACCTATTTAGAGTTTGGATCCAGTTGCAGGGGATTTCAGTCACAGTTTAGCACACTTTTACTCTACCTTCCATACTGAGTCATGATCCCAGGGGGGAAGTAGGTGGTGTAGCAGCCCCCGGAGTACTGCTCCTCACACCAGTTCTTCTCTTCATAATGCACCGGCTGCAAGGCAGAGTGACAAAAGCTTGAAGGAGATGCAGAGGAAGACATCTAGTCTACAATAAATCAAGCACAGTCCAGTAGACTTTGTACTGGTGAACTAATATATTTCTGAAATAGATCCTCATTATTCCTGATGTTTTTGAAGATATGTCTTTGGGCAAGTAAATGTCCTTCGTAAGAAACTTCTACGAAATGCAGACTTCAGAAAGGTTTCTCACTCGGTTCACTCATGTCTTAGGTACTGTTCATAAGTTGCAATCATCTATCTCCAGTTTTAACTTGCTCTTACGTATTAAAAAGTTTTTAGTGTCTAATAGTTTCAAGAAAGTTTTAAAAAAGATTTATGCTTGCTGGAATGATTGGACAGGGGGGAAAAAGCAGAAAAATAATATCTGTTGCAGAAAAAGGATAACCAGATTCATGGTTTTGGTGGAGGTGAGCTTTTTTAAGGGAAGTTGGACAGACAAACTAATGTTCTTGCGCGTGTAGGTGTACTTCTGCCGATGATGGTACTCGTAAACAACTATTGGCATGAAAGATATGTTTTTGCCAAGAACAGGGAAAACTTTACCTGAGATTTTGCAAAGCTCTAACTCTTTATTAAAGTAACTAAACAGAAGCTTTATCAGTAAGCATGACTTTGAAAAGATAAAATCCACATAGTAAGTTTCAAGAGAAAAATGCTTAAAAACAGATTTTGAAAAATGTTTTGTCTAAACAAATTTGCAATCACATAGATGACTTCGGACAGTCATTTGTAAGGCATCCTATTTACAAAGTATGAGGCCCGGCCTCTCGTGGTGTTAACGTGTGCACTGCACACTCCAGTCTCTGAGCTCCACATCCAGCTCCTGAACATCCTTCTCTGGCTGTTTCCAGCCAATCAGAAGAAAGGTCGGACTTTATCTTTCATCCTTCCTTGCTCCCATGAATTTCTTCCTTCCACACAATAGACACCAAAGCAAGAGTAAAGCAAGTGGTCCCCTCTATGCCAAGAGCAATCAAGGACAGGACCCACTCATTTTTATCATTGGGAATTAATCATCTCCATTCTTCTTAGAAAAAGAGACTTTCCTAAATGAAAAAGGATTAACTTTTTTGGACATAGAGGACAACAACTGCTTTTCTTTCCAACTGAGATTCCCCAAACAACCATTTCAAAGGTTGTTGGAGGAACTTCAATTACAAACTGCTTTATCCTTGAGAGTGTCTCAGAACATAATTTCAAAAAAAACTTGAATATCTACCAGGGTGAAATATCTTGAACAGCATTTTTAAACAGAAAAACTAATTTTTAACAGATGCTAAGTGATTTTTTTAGTGTGTATACATTTTTGATTTTGCTAATTTACTCACCATCCTTGAGCCTGGACGTTATGCCTATATTTAAACTTTCTAAATGGTACATGAATGCAAAAAATGAAACAAAGCACACTCCTCATTAATATTCTATTTCTCTCCACACCAGTCAATTAATTGTTCTTGGTCATTTGCTGAGAAAGAACTTTAAAAAAAAAAACTCAAGAGCCTGTGTTTCACCTTTATCAAGTACAGAATATCTGCAACTGGGGGGGGGGGGGTGGGAATCTTACTTCAAAATAATAAACAAAAATTTTCAAGTTGAAAAGTCACAACAACTTGACTAGGAGGAAGCAAGAAACTTCCAAGTTCAGTAAGGTAAGTAAGTGTTAGAGTAATAGGACTAAGCCATGTAGCATCAGCCTGTCTTCCTTCTATCCCTAACATTCAAGGGTAAAACAAGGCAGAAAAAGGGACATGCAGGAGGGCAGCAGGTCATCCTATTCTTACCTACAAGATAGTGAGGGGTAGGGTGGGTGCAGATTTATGTACACGACTGAGACTCTGGTCTTTTCACAAGGTCACCAGAGAAAAAGAAAGCTCTTTAGATTCCCATCCTGGCTGCCAGGATCTAAGATTTCCCTACAGGCAGCAAAAGCTCCTCTCTTTTACCCCCCGACAGAGTTGGGAGCAGAGTGGCCTAATGCCCTGCTTCAGGCAGAGGGAGAATTCAGGGACAAGTGTAGCACCACCTAAACCACAGCATATGGCAGGGTCCCTAACCCACCACCAGCGTAGCCAGGGCCCACACTCTCTGGGACGACTTATAAATTGACCAGCTCTGTGCAGACCCTTCCACGAGTATATCAGGGGAAACATGAGCTCTAGGACCCTATACTTGCATGAATCTATCCCCATTAGTCCTTGAGGACAAAGCTAGATCTCTCTCCCCCAGGCAAGGGTTGGGAAGCAGCCTTACGTGCAGAGCATCTTGGGAGCCCAAAACTTTTGCATAGAGCTCACAAAGTTTCTTCAACCTATGGGAGAAAAACCAAAAGAGGCAGAAGTGAAAATGAAGGAAGGAAGGAAGGAAAAGAAAAAGTGAAAGAGGCACCTATCCCCTCATAGAAAAGTCTCTGTGAGCCAATGATTCCGCTCTGATACTTGGTTTTAATTTTTTAAAACAAGGCACATTGTTCTTTTTCCAATGTCTCAAATCTGTGAGGTCAGATATGAATCGTGCGAGATTGGTGATAAATGTTTAAGAAAGAAAAGCAACGTGCTGCCTGAATCACCGGGGCACCCTGCAATTTGTTCATTCATTCAAGGAAGCACGCCGTGTGCCTCTTAAGTGTCATCCGTGTGCTGAGCTCTGCAGCTCTGGGAGGGGAGCCACAGCCACGCTCAGCCCTCCTCCTCCCCCCGCCCCATTACAAGGCAGTGCACACACTGGAAAGAGTGTGGATCAGGAAAGCCTTGAATTCTGCTTCTGTCTCTCACACACTAAGATCTTAAGCAGGTTATGTAAGCTCTCTGAGCTTTAGTTTTATCAACAATCTTGCATGATTTTTTCACTACTGATTTAAAACAATGTGGTCCCTAGACCAGCAGCATCAGCATCACCCAGGAATTTGTTAAAAATGCCAATTAGCAGGCCCAGTTCCAGACGTACTAACCCAGAAACGGAAATGGCAGCAATTCTGTGTTTTCATAAACTTTCCAGGTGATTCTCAAGTTTGATGAACCACCGATAAAAAGTGTTATAGAGTTCTAAGCCCAATAACTGTTCATAACAAATAAATGCTCAACAATAGTAGCTCTTAGGAAATTTAGTGGAATGGAGGAATTGGAAGTAAGCCAACAGTTAAGAAATGTCAAGGAAGAAATGAGGTTATAGTTATTTCCAGCCTGATTTTTACAAAATAGCAATGATTATTATTATTTTAAAGCCATGATCTCTTTCTACAAAAAATCACAAAATGCCTAATTTCTTCTCCTTCCCTCTCTCTCTTTTTTTTTTTTTTTTTTTTTTTTTTTGGTGGCTGGCCAGCACAGGGATCTGAACCCTTGACCTTGGTGTTATCAGTACCATGCCCTACCAAGTGAGCTAACCGGCTCTTTTTCCTTTGTTTCTACATAAATGAAACAGTTTGGCACAAGCAGAGGAATAGCCACACAGAGCAAAGAAATAAAATTAAGTTCAGAAATAGAACCAAATACATAGGAAATTTAGAATTCATAAGGGTGGGCATTTTAAACCCATGGAGAAAAAGACAATTCGATAAAATGGCCCCGGAACAAATGGCTGCCCACGAAAAAAATAAAATTGGACTCCTACATTACTTCTTACACCAAAATATATTTCAGAAGGATCAAACATTTACATATAAGAGATGAAAGCATAAAAGTAACTGAAAAAATGGGTGATTTAAAAAAAAATTATCTTGGAATAAGAAAGTCTTTTTTATTCATCATAGATCAATCAGAAGTCATGATTTAAAAATGGATAAATTTGACTACATAAAAAGATAAAATTTTATTATAGTATAAAGTAAATAAGCCACAAACATGTTCAAAAGACAAATTTGGAAAAGATTTCTTGCAGGCACTAGAGATCCAGCAGTAAACCAACCAGACAAAGCATTCTTGGGGACGTTTTTGGGTGAATGGCCCAGGCAGACCTCCATAGCCCTGCCCATGGACAGAGGTGGCATTGGTCATGGAGGAGCATGCTGATGGAAGGGTAAAGAATGCACCATAATGTAATTCAGGGGCTCATAGTTGGTAAATATGTTATCAGTGGTGGTGTGGGAATAAATAATTGGCAGTGAATACTAATAGCCAGAAGAAATTGCCACCTGCAGAGAGATTAGCCCCTCTGTACCTACAATCTGTAATTGTTATGCATCGCTCATGTAGTATGTACTGCAGACCACCCTGCAACACAGTAATTTGTCTATCTGGTCATCAAGCAAATTTTCAGCCCCTGGGTTCTATCCATTTTCGTATTCTCCATAGCTTCTAGTATACTGTCTTATGTGCAATACACTCAATAAATATTAATTTGAAGACTTGGTGCTTAAGTTATCAGCACTGCACCTTTATACAGCAAACCCCTTATAATCAACATAGCACCTACATGCCACTGGCAAAACACATATGATTAGCAGCCTGTAAGTTAAAAACTTAAGTAAAATTGAAAGTCAGGCAAGTAGGCGGCAAAGAACGAAAGGAGAAGGAAAGGAAGGGAGGGAGGGAGGGAGGGAGGGAAAGAAGAGGCACTCCTCTTGTTACCTTTCTTCTTTGGTAAGACGAGCCAGTTTTCTGGCTTTGTGGGCAAGGATAAATCTAAAACACACAAACAAGAAAAAGGGGGAAATTAATGGCTGCTTTCATCCTGACCTCATTTCTATAGCTATGTGTGTGCCTAGTGTACAATGTTAAAAGCCAATTAGAAGAAACAAGCTATACACCAGCTTAGTTTATGTTCACAGTTTTACTGTTACCACTTTACATTCCTAACCTTGAAGAGCTCCTTCTAGCTTCAGGGAGTCAAGGGACTAAAAGTAGATGACTGGCAATAATTTCTGCCTAGGGTGACACTATGACTGATTCACTTCCCCCAACTCGTCTGGTGGCTAATAGGAATGAGCCTGGGCCTCCAATGCCCACTTAAGGCTGTGTCTGAGCCCTTCCAGTTTCATCCAGTCCTTGCTCTTTGCTTCTGTCTGCACCATGGTGTCTCCCTAGCACCCAACCTTCTAGATTTTGCTTCCATTTCTAGCCCTGTGATTGCCTTCAACTTAACAATTGGTTTGACCTCCCTGTTCTGACCCTTGGCTCTCTCTGAGATAAACTCATACACGTCCTAGGGCTCATCTCAATTGTAGCTGCTCCAGGTAACCACCTCTCTGGACCAGGTTCTGGTCCCCAAGCATCATCCATCTGTGCTGGTCTTCCCTGAAAGCTAAGGACTGGGTTAGTCTTGGTTGCTCTCTAGTGGGAATCGTAAGATCTCAGCATCCCACATAAATAATATTGATGCCCATACAGCCTCCACAAGCAGCCCTCTTAGGGAAACACCCTGAGTCGGGTCTTTATATCATGGTTTCAACAAAAGATGGCTCACCAAAATATATCAACCTCCAGCACTAAATATAAAGCAGAAAACTAATATAACAAATTTAAAAATGGTATTCTACTTCCTTTTTAGATATTAATTCATTGGAAAGCTTTATGAACAAAAAGAAGCAATAAGAATTTTTCTACTGCTGGATTTGAAGAATAGTACCATGGGTTTAATAGCATTTGGGGCACATTTATTAATAGTATGTGATTACCTTGTCAACACTGAATAGCAGCCACAGCACCATAACTGTGCCTTACCCCATTATTGCAGCATAGGTGCCATCAGGTTTGGTATCATCCAATGTGTAAGCAATGGGAGCTTCCTCTCCTTCAATAATCATGGTTCCACAGTAATCTTGGGGAACAGAAAAATGGAGGAACATATTCATCACCCTATCAAACTATCCACAGCAGTTACAATGAAGCACACATTTTCCAACCTGAGAAGCCCAAAGGCCAAACATAGCATATTATACTCTCTCTATATGAAGGCAAACCAGACTGATGTTAAAGGAGGGCTAAGCAGCCAACATTTTGTGAAAAAAAAATTGAACCATAAGCCCTTCTCTGCAAAGAATAGAGCAATGTGATACTATGAATTCGTCTAGGCCACCATTTAATGAAATCTAGTCTTCTTTGTGTCTCCTATTTCCTCTTTCATGAGAAATCAGAATAAAGCCAAAGATGTGTAAAGGAAATATTAGTCCATTGCTGTAAAACGGAAGGGACTGAATGTTCACATTTTATGAGGAGCCACTTACTCTATTTTAACTAGTTCTTTGCTTATCTGAAGACAGGCTGACACGAATAACTAAAATCCATAGAGTTCCAAACCCTCATTTCAAATGTGACCTCCAATGATTCTTTCTCCCTCAAGAACAAGTTGGGAAACAATTTCAGCTCATTCTGGATAAAAGTGCTTCCTTCATTCCCCTCGTGAACAAAACACGAGCACATGCAATTTCAACAAAAGACTGGGACAGAGCAATGTTGAAAATGTCAGGGTGGAGTCTGAAATGTTCTAATGATATCCTACTGTAGCATACTACTCTTCCTGCTCCATCATATACTTGCAAATTTGAGGTTGTTTGAGCAAAACTATGGTGAAAGACTATGGGGCAAATATTGTATAGAAAAGCCAGTAAGAGGGTTTCAAAACAAGGAAGATAGGACAGAGAAAGAACTTGGCAGGCATGCACCTTCCCAGCCTGTCTGTGCACACATGTGTTCACAGGTGTGTGTGTGCAGACACACCTGGAGGCCTGTTTTTCACTATTGATTTTAAGAGAAATGTGCTTTATTTATTTTCTCAAGACTCCCTTTATTTTTTACAATTTATTTTATTTATTGAATCAAAATTGATTATACGTCTTTTGGGGGTTCAACACTGAAATATGTTGATCAAATCAATATTACTAGCATATATATTGTTACAAATTGTAATTATTCTTTATGCCCCTTGTCCAATATTTCCCCATCCCCCTCTCTCTTCCCCCTTCCCCCTCTAATTACTCTAGATTTCTTCTCTCCTTCTGAAAGAATAATGGTTACTCTGTTGATTTGTTGCCTAGATGATCTGTCCAATGCTGAGAGGTGTGATCAGGTCCCTCAATATTATCATAGAGCAGATGCTTCTTCTGTCACTCTGAAATAGGCCTTGTGGAGAGAGACATCCTCTTCTTTTCTTTATCTCTGCTGGTGACTATGCACTCCAGTGTCAATGCACTCCAGTGGTTGGTGGACCATCTGCGTGGTGGTTGTGGCATCTAGCCACTTTCATGGCAGCCATGGTTATTGTGGTGGCTGTGGTGGGCCACTCACATGGAGGTGATGTTTTTGGCATGCTCCTTGGCACTGGCAGTGTGCCTGATTGTGGGGTGTTTCTGGTCCCTGGCTCCATACCTCTGGGTGGGCTCTGAGGTGCTAGCATGGTGTGCCTGGTTGGGAGGGGATCCGGTCCCCTTCTTCATGCCTCGGGTCCCTGGGTTGGCCATGAGTCACTGGCATGGTGTGCCTGGCTGTGGGCAGGGGGTCTGGTCCCTGGCTCCATGCCTCAGGTCACCATGCAGGCCCCGATGCACTGGTGTGGTGTGCCTGGTTGTGGGAGGGGAGTCCGGTCCCTTTCTCCATGCCTTGGATCCCCGGGCAGGCACTGAGGTACTGACGTGGTATGCCTGGTTGTGGGAGGGGGATCCCATCCCTTTCTCCATGCCTCAGGTCCCCAGGTTGGCCCTGAGGCACTGGCATGGTGTGGCTGGTTGTGGAAGGGGGGTCTGGTCCCCTTCTCCATGCATTGGGTCCCTGGGCATGCCCCAAGGCGCTGGCATGGTGTGCCTGGTTGTGGGAGGGGGGTCCAGTCCCTTTCTCCATGCCTCAGTTCCCCAGGTGGGCCCTGAGGCACTGGCATGCTGTGGCTGGTTGTGGGAGAGGGGTCGAGTCCCCAGCTCCAGCCTCTGGTTCCCAGGCAGGCCCCAAGGTGCTGGTGGTGTGCCTGGGCCAGAACTAAGTTTTTGTCCTTTGCTTACTTCTAAAACAGGGGAACTTCCTGTGGGGTCCAGTACTTGAGCTCTGTGTTTGAGCTAAATTGCTGCTTTGCTGCTGTTTCCCTAGGGAAGGCTTTTTGTGCAGCTCAGCATTTAATGGTTGACTTTATAGGTACTTCTGGCTCTACAGAGACCTGGTGCAACTGGGTTGTGTAGAAACTCTGATCTGGGCCTGAGTTTTCATCAAACTGCACCCCATGAAATTCTGCATTCCCAACCAGTCTCTCTGGTTCTGTGCTCATTGGGGAGGGGGGGGCAGGTTGGCTGTCCTTGCTGTGTCCCAGTATTCTCCAGGTGGACCTGTCTCCCCCACCGCCCGTGCTCCAAACACTTCCCATGGAACGGGCCCTGTGCCAGTCCCTTGCAATGACTCACTGGCCTCTGAATGACTCCCCTTTTTCAGCTGTTCTGGCTCCTTACTCTTGCATGGGTCCATGGGAACCCTATTCGTGGTCTTGCTGTCCTGGAGGCCACCAAGGCCCTCTTCTCTCCTGCCACCTCCAAGTAACTGCATCTGAAGGGCACAGCTGTGATTTCCAACTTCCGCCAGCTCCTGCTCCGTGTGCTCAGCAGCTCCAGCCTTAAAGCAGCCATGGCCTGAAATGCTCAGAGCAGTTTTTTCTTTCTCTCATCGTGGTTTCTCCTGCCTTCATGTCCTCCATAGGTCTCTCCTTCTCTTCCCCTGAGCTCCAGTGGCCCCAGCTTGGCTGATGTTACATTTTTATAGTTGTAAATTGGTTGATTTGTGGGAGAGAGTGATGCTGGGGACCATCAATTCTGCCATTTTCTAAGAGAAAATCCTGGAGGCCTTTTAAGCTGCATTTGCTTCTCTCTCTCCTCCCACTTCCCTCCTCACTGTGCACCTGTGACAGTCAATGGCCCAGTCAGCCACTGGCTTGAGGGGTGCTTATATGTCCCTCAGGTGTGCTGGGGTGGACAGACATTGAGAAAGACTGAAGTATGGGAATAAGAGATGTTTATTTTTTATTTATTTTTTTTTTAATTTTATTTTGTCGATATACATTGTAGCTGATTATTGCTCTCCATCACCAAAACCACACTCCCTTCTCCCACACCCCTCCCCCCCAACAATGTCCTTTCTGTTTGCTTGTTGTATCAACTTCAAATAATTGTGGTTGTTATATCTTCTTCCCCCCCCCCAGTTTGTGTGTGTGTGTGTGTGTGTGGGTGTGTGAATTTATATATTAATTTTTAGCTCCCACCAATAAGTGAGAACATGTGGTATTTCTCTTTCTGTGCCTGACTTGTTTCACTTAATATAATTCTCTCGAGGTCCATCCATGTTGTTGCAAATGGCAGTATTTCATTCGTTTTTATAGCTGAGTAGTATTCCATTGTGTAGATGTACCACATTTTCCGTATCCACTCATCTGATGATGGGCATTTGGGCTGCTTCCAACTCTTGGCTATTGTAAAGAGTGCTGCGATGAACATTGGGGAACAGGTATACCTTCGACTTGATGATTTCCATTCCTCTGGGTATATTCCCAACAGTGGGATGGCTGGGTCGTATGGTAGATCTATTTGCAATTGTTTAAGGAACCTCCATACCATTTTCCATAGAGGCTGCACCATTTTGCAGTCCCACCAACAATGTATGAGAGTTCCTTTTTCTCCGCAGCCTCGCCAGCATTTATCGTTCATAGTCTTTTGGATTTTAGCCATCCTAACTGGGGTTAGATGGTATCTCAATGTGGTTTTGATTTGCATTTCCCGGATGCTGAGTGATGTTGAGCATTTTTTCATATGTCTGTTGGCCATTTGTATATCTTCCTTAGAGAAATGCCTACTTAGCTCTTTTGCCCATTTTTCAATTGGGTTGCTTGTTTTCTTCTTGTAAAGTTGTTTGAGTTCCTTATATATTCTGGATATTAATCCTTTGTCAGATGTATATTTTGCAAATATTTTCTCCCACTCTGTTGGTTGTCTTTTAACTCTGTTAATTGTTTCTTTTGCTGTGCAGAAGCTTTTTAGTTTGATATAATCCCATTAGTTTATTTTTCCTTTGGTTGCCCGTGCTTTTGGGGTCGTATTGATGAAGTCTGTGCCCAGTCCTATTTCCTGAAGTGTTTCTCCTATGTTTTCTTTAAGAAGTTTTATTGTCTCAGGGTGTATATTTAAATCCTTAATCCATTTTGAGTTGATTTTAGTATACGGTGAGAGGTATGGATCTAGTTTCATTCTCCTGCATATCGATATCCAGTTATCCCAGCACCACTTGCTGAAGAGGCAGTCCCTTCCCCAGTGAATAGGCTTGGTGCCTTTGTCAAAGATCAGATGGCAGTAAGTGTGTGGGTTGATTTCTGGATTCTCTATTCTATTCCATTGGTCAGTGTGTCTGTTTTTATGCCAGTACCATACTGTTTTGGTTATTATAGCTTTGTAGTATAGCTTAAAGTCAGGTAGTGTTATGCCTCCAGCTTTATTTTTTTTGCTGAGCATTTCTTTGGCTATTCGTGGTCTTTTATTGTTCCATATAAATGTCTGAATAGTTTTTTCCATTTCTGAGAAAAATGTCTTTGGAATTTTGATGGGGATTGCGTTGAATTTGTATATCACTTTGGGTAGTATGGACATTTTCACTATGTTGATTCTTCCAATCCAAGAGCATGGGATATCTTTCCATCTTCTTGTATCCTCTCTAATTTCTCTCAGCAGTGGTTTGTAGTTCTCATTATAGAGATTTTTCACATCCTTGGTTAACTCAATTCCTAAGTATTTTATTTTTTTGGTGGCTATTGTAAATGGGCAGGCTTTCTTGATTTCTCCTTCTGCATGTTCACTATTGGAGAAAAGAAATGCTACTGATTTTTGTGTGTTGATTTTGTATCCTGCTACTGTGCTGAAATCATTTATCAATTCCAACAGTTTTTTTGTAGAGGTTTTAGGCTGTTCGATATATAGGATCATGTCATCTGCAAACAGGGACAGTTTGACTTCATCTTTTCCAATCTGGATGCCCTTTATTTCCTTCTCTTCTCTGATTGCTCTGGCTAGTACTTCCAACACTATGTTGAATAGGAGTGGTGAGAGTGGGCATCCTTGTCTAGTTCCTGTTCTTAAAGGAAAAGCTTTCAGCATTTCCCCATTCAGGATGATATTGGCAGTGGGTTTGGCATATATGGCTTTAATTATGTTGAGATACTTTCCCTCTATACCTAACTTATAGAGGGTCTTTGTCATGAATGAGTGCTGAACTTTATCAAATGCTTTTTCAGCATCTATAGAGATGATCATATGGTCCTTGTGTTTGAGTTTATTAATATGGTGTATCACATTTATTGATTTGCGTATGTTGAACCAACCTTGCATCCCTGGGATGAATCCCACTTGATCGTGATGAATAATTTTTCGTATGTGTTGCTGTATTCTGTTTGCTAGTATTTTAGTGAGGATTTTTGCATCTATATTCATCAAGGATATCGGCCTGTAGTTTTCTTTTTTGGTTATATCTTTACCTGGTTTTGGTATCAGGATGATGTTTGCTTCATAGAATGAGTTTGGGAGAGTTGCGTCCATTTCAATCTTTTGGAATAGTTTGTAAAGAATCGGTGTCAATTCCTGTTTGAATGTTTGGTAAAATTCTGCTGTGAATCCATCTGGTCCTGGGCTTTTCTTTGTTGGGAGCCTTCTGATAACAGCTTCAATCTCCTTTATTGTTATTGGTCTGTTCAAATTTTCTACGTCTTCACGGTTCAGTTTTGGGAGCTTGTGTGTGTCCAGAAATTTATCCATTTCCTCCAGATTTTCAAATTTGTTGGCGTATAGTTGTTTATAGTAGTCTCGAATGATTCCTTGTATTTCAGATGAATCAGTTGTAATATCGCCTTTTTCGTTTCTAATTTTTGTTATTTGAGTCTTCTCTCTTCTTTTTTTTGTTAGCCATGCTAATGGTTTGTCTATTTTATTTATCTTTTCAAAAAACCAACTTTTTGATTCGTTGATCTTTTCTTTTGTTTTTTGGTTTTCAATTTCGTTCAGTTCTGCTCTGATCTTAATGATTTCTTTCCGTCTGCTAACTTTAGGTTTGGATTGTTCTTGTTTTTCTAGTTCTTTAAGGTGAAGTGTTAGGTTGTTCACTTGCCATCTTTCTATTCTTCTAAAGTGAGCATTTAATGCAATAAATTTTCCCCTCAATACTGCTTTTGCAGTATCCCACAGGTTTTGGTATGATGTATCATTGTTTTCATTAGTTTCAATAAACTTTTTGATTTCCTGCTTGATTTCTTCTTGGACCCATATGTCATTAAGTAGAATGCTGTTTAATTTCCTTGTGTTTGTATAGTTTCCAGAGTTTTGTTTGTTATTAATTTCTAGTTTTAATCCATTGTGGTCTGAGAAGATACATGGGATAATTCCATTTTTTTTGGAATTTATTGAGACTTGATTTGTGACCTAATATGTGATCTATCCTGGAGAATGATCCATGTGCTGATGAGAAGAATGAATATTCTGAGGTTGTTGGGTGGAATGTTCTGTAGATATCTGCCAATTCCAATTGGTCTAGAGTCTTGTTTAGATCTTGTGTTTCTCTATTGATTCTTTGCCTAGATGATCTGTCTAATATTGACAGTGGAGTGTTCAGGTCCCCTGCTATTATGGTATTAGTGTCTATTTCCTTCTTTAGGTCTAATAGAGTTTGTTTTATAAATCTGGCTGCTCCAACATTGGGTGCGTACATATTTATGATTGTTATGTCTTCTTGATGGATCAGTCCTTTTATCATTAAGTAGTGTCCCTCATTGTCTCTTTTTATGGTTTTTAGTTTAAAGTCTATTTTGTCAGATATAAGAATAGCCACTCCAGCTCGTTTTTCTTTTCTGTTTGCTTGGTAAATCTTTTTCCATCCTTTCACTCTTAGTCTGTGTGAATCTTTATGGGTGAGGTGGGTCTCTTGTAGGCAGCATATAGTTGGGTCCTGCTTTTTGATCCAGTCAGCCAGTCTGTGTCTTTTAATTGGGGAATTTAAGCCTTTAACATTAAGAGTTGTTATTGAAAGGTGTTGATTTATTCCTAGCATTTTATTGGTTGTTTGGTTGTCTTAGGTGTCTTTTGTTCCTTGCTTTCTGATTTACTGTTTGGTTTCTTTGTTTGTTGGTTCCTTGGGTTGTAGATAGTGTTTTTGTTAGCTTGTTTTCTCTTCATGAATGCCATTTTTATTATACTAGCGGGTTTAGATTTTTCTTAGGTTTTTATGGCAGTGGTAGTTATTTTTCAGGAACCAAACCCAGTACTCCCTTGAGGATTTCTTGTAAGGGTGGTCGTGTGGTAGTGAACTCCCGCAGTTTTTGTTTGTCTGAGAAATATACTATTTGCCCCTCATTTCGGAAGGATAGCCTTGCAGGGTAGAGTATTCTTGGCTGGCAATCTTTGTCTTTTAGTATTTTGAAAATATCATCCCATTCCTTTCTAGCTTTTAGGGTTTGTGATGAAAAGTCTGATGTTAACCTGATTGGGGCTCCCTTATAGGTGATTTGACGCTTCTCTCTTGCAGCTTTTAAGATTCTCTCTTTGTCTCTGAGTTTTGCCAATTTGACTATGACATGTCTTGGAGAAGGCCTTTTTGGGTTGAATACGTTTGGAGATCGTTGAGCTTCCTGGATCTGAAGATCTGTGATTTTTCCTATACCTGGGAAGTTTTCTGCCACTATTTTGTTGAATATGTTTTCAATGGAATCTCCATTTTCCTCCCCTTCTGGAAT
Source organism: Cynocephalus volans (assembly GCF_027409185.1). Classification (NCBI taxonomy): domain Eukaryota; kingdom Metazoa; phylum Chordata; class Mammalia; order Dermoptera; family Cynocephalidae; genus Cynocephalus; species Cynocephalus volans. The sequence continues at coordinate 60,546,748 of NC_084478.1, forward strand.
ACCCATGACTCGGATATTTGAGCGCTTAAGGTTGTCTGATATCTCTCTCAGATTTTCTTCCATGTCCTTGATTCTTTTTTCTTTCTTTTTGTCTGCTTGTGTTATTTCAAACAGCCCATCTTCAAGTTCAGAGGTTCTCTCTTCAACTTCGACAAGCCTGCTGGTTAAACTCTCCGTTGTGTTTTTTATTTCGCTGAATAACTTCTTCAGTTCAGCAAGTTCTGCTACATTTTTTTTTCAGGACATTGATTTCCTTGTATATTTCCTCTTTCAGATCCTGTATACTTTTCCTCATTTCATCATGATGTCTAGCTGAGTTTTCTTGTATCTCATTCAGTTTCCTTAGAATTATCACTCGAAATTCCTTGTCAGTTATTTCAAGGGCTTCTTGTTCTATAGGATCTAGAGTATGAGATTTATTAACTTTTGGTGGTGTACTTTCTTGAATTTTTGTATTTCTGGTGTCTTTTTTTTGGTGTTTATTCATTGTGGCAGGGGGTTTCACAGTCCACCGGTTTGAGACTAATGACTAACTAGCATGTTGCTGTGGTTGCCAATTTGGTATGGCTCCCGCCGTGACTGCTCAGTTGGCCTCTAGTGTGTTGTGTGTGTGGTTGCATCGGGTCTTGGGCTTCTCCGGGGATCCACCTTTCTGGTCAGCTTGGACTCTGCTGGGCTGGTGGATCACGTACCACAGGGTGTGTGATCTCTGTTGAGCTTTCACTTCCTGTACAGGACTTCTCCCCGTTCCGTGTGCTCTGGCCCAGGCTGTTAGATCGTGCAGTGGCGACCCCACCGGGTGTGTGGTTTCTGTCGAGTCTCCGCCTCCCTGGCCACACGTCTCCCCCCTCTGTGCACACTGTGCTGGGCTGGGGTGTGTCTTCTGCACCCCTCGTCTATCAGCTGGGCCTTCAAGACCCTGCTCGGTGCCGCCTTGCCCAGGAAGTCTACCAGGTTTCTGCTAGGCACAGATGACCGGTCTCTCTGGGTGCCTTTGTAGCACTGTGTAGATCTTTCTCGGGTCTTGTTCACCTTTGTATCCCCCCGGTATAAACCGAGTCTAGTGCCCGCCTGCAGCCTGCTCTCCGGCAGGTTCAAGCGGACCTGGGAACTCTCCTACCACACTATTCCCAACCAGAAATTCGTTAGGCTTTTTTCCAAACTGGTGGTCGCAGAGATGGTATCTGCCTCCCAGTAACAGGAAGTTTACCGGGGCCGGAGTCCAGGGTGTGGTGGAGTGACAGTCGGCCTGCCCGTACTTCCTTGCCCTCCCAACACTGGTCGGGACGCCCCACACCCCCAGCCCCGCCAGAGAACCGCGGAGGGAGTGGGAGAGGAGGCCGGCCCGCAGGCTCCAGAAAGCCCCACGCCAGTCCAAGCAAATGGGCTCAGTGATGGCCGAGCAGGGCGGAGCTGCCCGCACCTGGGCAAATGGAGGCAGCACCAGGCGGTGAGTGGCCTGGTGGTGCAGGCGGGAGCCGCGTGGGCATCCACCCCCCGAACAGAGCTGTGCCAGGGATCACTCACAGTGCTGTGCCAGGTCGGGCGCTCACTCTGTCTCTGGTTTGTCGCCTTCCGTGTTCTCGGCGCTGCCGCCTCGGGCTGTTCAGTTGCGGCGCGGCTCGGGCGCTCCCAGGAATCTTCTTTAATGCCGGCCTGAAACCTCGAATCCTGAATAGGGCAGCTGGCCGCCTTCAGTGCGGCCCCAGCCTCCGGGATCCTGGCTGCATCCACAGCAGCCCTGGCGCCGTGTTCCCTGTTTCAAGACTCGCTTTTGCAGCTAAGAATCAGTTCTTTTCCTGCTCCACACTTCAAAGCTGTTGCCTGTAAATGAGGCAGCCTCTCCTGCCAGGGGCAAAGTGGCGTTGAGCCCCCACGACCGGCCAGCAGCAGCAGTCCTCCCTTAAGAGATGGCCAGAGGAAGGTCCACAAGTTTCCCGGCTGCCTGAGGCCCAGTGGCCACCTTTTCCACCTCAGCTACTCTGCGCCAACCGCAGCAGCCGCCGCCATCTTGAAACTCAATAAGAGATGTTTAAAGACCACTCAAGAACTCTAGAAGATTTAAGAATATGTGAAAACTAGCTAAGGAATAAAAACATGTTATAAGAAGGCAAGAAAGAGGAGACAAACAGGACAGGATCCCATCAAAGAGCAAGTGCATATTGATAACATAGGGACTGGCTGTGGTAAAGGCACTGCTTTCCAGCTGCAGGGATCCTGGGGACACTGCCTTCCCAGAGTGAAGCTGGCCTCTGAACCAGACAGATGCACCTGGTGGAAGTGAAGGAACAAGGAGCAGCGAAAAAATTCATGTTTGTGCCAGGACAAACTATGCAGCATCAGTTGGATTTCTACCACTTTCAGGTAGAAAGCTCAGAAGCCCTGCACACAGAGTGTCCCAACAGCATTGTAGGGCCTCACTCTTAAAAAGAAAGAGACATTCAAAGACATCTAGACATCTAACAAAGTACTTTAAGAAGAAGAGCAAAGACAAAAGCAGATACAAACTAACAACAATAAAGCAGAGAGAACTAAGGAAAAAAAGGCATTGAATCAGGCTGTAGAAGAAATTTCCAAAAGCAAGTAACATCCTCAGAGAGAAAGGAGAAGACTATAGGTGTGGGAGGTGATAAAGAGAAATATTCAGAAGAAAATAATTCATAGAAACTTTTTGAGTGTAGGAGTGTGGAGGGAGGAGTTTTGACAAAATGATAATAACATTCATCTGGAAAAATAACTTAGGAAGTTTACCAAGGACAGAATTAAAGGAAAAATAATAATTAAGACAATGTCCTACCACATATCTATCAAAATATGTCACAAAGCTACAGTAATTAAAACAGTATAGGACTACATGATGCAAATCTGTGTTCTCCAAAGTGAGGTGTGTACACCTGGATTGCACATCTAAATAATGAAAGAAAATACTAAAAATTGTTATTTTTTAATATCAGCTTTTTTTAAAAGTTCACTTTTGTATTTTTTTTTTTAGTTTTTAATTTTATTTTTTGGTGGCTGGCCGGTATAGGGACCCAAACCCTTGACCTTGGTGTTATCAGCACCATGCTCTAACCAAGTAAGCTAACCAGCCAGCCCATGTATGTTCTATAGTAATAACAATACATTTTTCTAGAGGTACATGTGTATAATTTAGGAATAAATACATATAGTGGTAGCTTACTTTTAAATTTTTTTATACAGAGAGCTACAAAAAACATTTGGAGCTCAGTGACAAGGATCAGTGGAACAGAAAGGCTCCACGTACATATGAGGATTTAGTAGGGAGAGAAAATATTTGCAAGATATATAGAAAAAAATTTTAATGAGCCAATAAATAGGTAATTTACAAAATGATTTAATATACCCCTAAGCCTTATTAATAATAAAAATTACAAATTATAGATAATTATTTAATTCCCCCTACCTGACTGGCAAAAAATTAAAAAATATTACTAGCTAGCACGGGTTTGGGAGGACAGAAACTAAAGCAAAAATTTCAAAGGTCCACTCAAATCAATTGACTTTACAATTCCACTTTTCTTTTTAGTTTTTTTTATTTTAATTTTTATTAACATATAGTTGACAAAAATCGTATATGGTTATGGTGTCCATGATCTTTCAATATATGTATACATTGTGCAGTGGTTAAATAAAACTAATTAAAATATCTATCACCACTATTACCTTTTTATTTGCTCATGTTGTTTCTTCTGAATTGATATTATTTTTTCTTCTCTGTAATTTTAGATTGCTTCTGAGGCTGTTACTATCAGGAACAGCTCTTTGTAATATACAATCCTGAATATGTGCTGCAATAGATCATTTTCAAGGTATTCCTTATATGAAAGGAGCATTGAAAAATTTAAATTCTAATATGGTCTCAATCTTGTATGAAGTATGATTGAAGACTTGCTTTTTAAAAATTAATATTAATTAAACCTGTTGAAAATCGAAATGTAAAGGAGGAAATAATGATTTTTGGTTTTGAGAGGAATGTTACAAGTAGTACAATGTTCCTGGGCATTTCTAAACAGAGGAAGACCACCTTGTAAAAGCCTGGTTTTAACCGCCTTTTTTGTTTGTCTGTTTGTTTTTGTTTTTGTTATATTTTCTTTTTTTTATTAGTTTTTTTTAAATTTTACTTCTCAATATACATTGTAGTTGATATTCATGCCCCTTTACCCATTCCTCTCCACCCCCACCCCTCCCCCTACAATTCCATGTTTACAAATTCATCAAAAAGGAATTTTCCTATACAAATCTGTAGAGCTATATGCAGGGAGCTATTTATTGCAGCATGGTATGCAATAGCAAAAACTTTGAAACAAGAGAAATGCCTATCAACAGCAGATCTATTGGGTAAATTTTGACAGAGCCATACAATGAAATATTGTTTATTCAGTTGTGGAAAGGAGGTAGATTTAAATGTACTGCTGTGAAGAGATGTCCATGGCATACTGTTAACAGGAAAAAGCAAATTTCAGTGCTTTTGGAAAAATATATAACATATTTAAAATTATATTTGCATATAAATATACACATTATATGATATATGTTTACAGCGTATATATCTCTCTATATACGTACACATATATTTAAAGTATTACCTATGCATATAATAAATCTCTAAGGATAAACAAGTAAATATCTTTATTTATCTAAGGATAAATACGTTTTTAACAGTGGTTCCCTGGGGGGAGGAAGAATAGGAAAAGGACACTCTTCGTACATTTTTATTTTTTGAAAGTTTTATGGTGAATAAGTTTGCTTTTGTATTTTTTTTTAAAGTATGTATAGTTTCTGTTATTGAAAATCATAAACTGATGTAAATTAGATGTCAAGATTTAAGAGAAAGTGCAAGTGGTTAAAAGATCAGCAAAAGCAAAGATGGCAGGATTTGAAGCGTTGCTAGCAGCCTGCTTTCTCCACGGAAGTGGGCAGGGATGAAGGGCTCATGCTGCTGAGATGCCCCCGGGGGAGGGTGGGGTGCCGATGGATGGTGAGGGCAGCTGGACTTGAGATGACTTGGTGAGAGGCTGGCAAAGAAGAGGGGCCCTTCCTTGCAAATTCACAAAGATATTTAACACCAAGAGACTGAGAAGCACTTCCCGGGATAATCAATCTAGAAAGTGACTATGTGAGAAGATGAATATGTTGATTTGCTTGAGTGCAATAATCATTTCACTATGCATATGTATATCAAAACATCATGATGTACATCTCAAACATATAGAGTAAAAAATAAAATAAAAGCAATGTTTAGCTTAATGCTGGGGGGAAAAAAGAAGCTATCAAGAATTGGCTATGGCTGCCTTATGAAAATACAAAAAGTTACCTTTTCTTTAATAACCCATACCATACCAAAATTATAAAACAAAACAAAGCAAACATACAAACAAAAATCTTGAGTGATTGCTTACTACATGCCTGATATGCACTAGTCACTGTTCTAGTCTGTTTGGGGCTACAAAACTCACCCCTTTCCATCTTGTTAGTTCTTATTCCTTTCCGTGTTACTAGTTAATTACAGTGTCTTCAGCAGTGACCTTGACAGTCCGATGCGAAGCAAAGACCCTGTTATAAGAGCTGACTTCTTCAGGTTTCATTATAGAATCCTTCAAATAATTGTTATTGAATCGCTTATCAATGTTACAGGAATCATATTAGAGGTGAGTTTTGGAGCCCGCCTCTGTGTTTCTATATAGTAGCCCAGAACTCAATATATTGTCATGCAATTATCAGTTTGTATGACTGTCTCCTGAATCTGGATTTTCTGAGCAAGGAAATGTGCCTTTGAATTCTCAATGCCTAGCACAGTGCCTGGCATGCAACAGGTGCTCAATCACGGTCAGTTGAAGAAATATATTAATATAATAACTCTAAAGAAATTTCAAATGCTTTGGTGGGGCTAACTCATGTCCACAATCATTTTTTAAAGTATTACTCAAGGCTCATTACCAAAAAGGATCAAGTCAGATGCAGCTTCTTCCTGAGGGTGGGGAACTTGGGTTTTCTTTCTGATACTGGTGCCCAACAATTTGCTTGGCACATAGCAAGCTTAAGATAAAGGTTTGCAGACATGAACGAAAAGTTATAGATTCTCTCCACAAATAAAGATATTCATAGTCATGAAGAAAAAAATCTGTATTTCTGGTCCTAGACTCTATCTTACTTGCCACCAGCCAGTCATCTAAAATAGGTGACCTTCATCACAAGAGGCAGCAACTCAGCACCAGTGTGCCACTGCCATTGGATTAAAAGACTAAAATGACAGAGCTCTCCATGGTGGGCCACTGCACTGTCCCTTGCAAAGGGTAGATTACTTGCTCAACTGGTCCACCAGTCCAACAACAGTCCTAAATGTGATTGTTTGCAGGGTGGAAAATTAGGAGCCTGTGTTTGTGGCTGAAAAGGGCTAGTACACAGGAAGAACCGTCCTAAGGCCAAACTGTGACATGTTCCCCATTCACCTCCACCAGCCATCCCCTTTCTGCAGTCTTGCTTCTCATTTCAGTCCATCCTGCCTTTTGCCCTCAGTCCCAGGTACTGACTGTTCTTACCTGGTCTCTACTGGGAAGAAAAGTGGATGTGGTAAGAGTAAATGTGATAAGACTCTAGAGCTGTGATGTCCAATGCAGTAGCTACTAGCTGCATGTGGCTATTTACATTTACATTTAAAGCAATTAAAATAAAATAAAATTTAAAAATTTGGTTCCTCAGTCTCACTAGCTCATTTCAAGAGTTTGTTGCCCACATGTGGCTAGTGGCTAGCATATCAGACAGAGCAGCTCTGGCACATTTCTGTCACTGCAGAATCTAGCCCTTTAGTGAGCATCCCAAGTCATGTCTACTCCATATACTAGCACACTTGTTGAACATATACGAATGAATAAATGAACTTAATTTAATATAGTAGAATCTTGAGAGATTGCCTGGAAATTCTCAGAATCTCCACGTTTGTGAATGGATTCATAAACTCATACTTTTAAAAACTGTATTAGAAATGTTGAACTTTCAAAAGGAGAGAACATAACTGAGGCTATCAGAGGTAGGAAAGGGAGGGTTGGGGGGGTAAGGGAGGAATTGGTAAAGGGCCATGAAAAAGTTACATTGCATATTGTTGAATATATTAATTATCTTGATTTGAGCATCACATATTTCACACAGATACTGATATTCAACTCTGTACCCCACAGATATGTACAATCAACGATGTTACAATAAAAAAAAATTTAACTGTATTAGAAAATGTTGATCACCTCTTATCACCAGATTTTGTGGGAGGACTAAATAAATTTTATATTGAATTAGAAAAAGAGTTGGTCATATTCCAAGAAGAGTTACTACCACAAGTTTGTGCCAATATATTTTATTTGAAAGAATTGTACTTAGAACCTGGACTAATGTTTTACATCCAGCATTCTAATAAAAACAGCTATATGCAAATGTATATCTTGGTGCCAAATTTCTTGGACCTTCTTCTGAAGGCCCTTATAGAAGGAAAGTACTCACTCTTTTTCCTCCAGAAGGGCTCTTTATAATAAACCATACACTTGATGACTGAACCCAAAGGCACACGAGTGATCAGCTGGTTTCTCATCATTGGCAGAGGGGGATTGAAGTGAATCTTCATGCCCAGAGTAGGAGGAATAGCGCTAATCACATATTTAGCCTGAATGAAAAGCAACATGGTTAAACATCTTTGTTTTTTCATGTTGTCTTTGTTTTTTCCTAATGATTCTTTCTTTCAGTCTCTTCTTAACAGAGAAGTCAGAAGGATCCTGTTGAAACCTGAAGTAGCCCTATTGTTCCCTAGTTCAAAGCTTCCAGTGATTTCCCATCACATTTGGACTCAAAGCCAAGTTCCTCACACTTACCTTGAAGGCCATACATGAAATGGACCCCTGTTTGTTACAATCTCTGGTCCCACTCCTCTTACTTCTGCCATTTTGACCACCTTGCTGTTCTTTGACCAGGCCAGGCTTTTTCCTACCTCAGGGCCTTGGCACTGGATGTTTCATCTATCTGGAACACTCTTCCCCCAGAGAGCCACATGGCTCAATCCCTCATCTCCATCAGTTCTGTGTTCAAATATCAGTTTCTCAGTGAGGTCTTCCCTGAAGACCTCATTTCAACTTTCATGACCACTCCTCCCACCCCCTCCCTTCCTTGCTTGATTTTTTACACACTACTTACCACTCTCTGACATGCTTTGTATTTTAACTATGTATTTGATTATGGCCTTTTCCTTTCACTAGATTGTCAGCCTCAGAAGGACAGAGAGTTGTATCTTTTTTGCTGTACTCCCAACTTCTAGAATAATGCCAGACATGTAGGAGGGGCTTGATATTTATCAAATAAGTATTTTCTTTGGTTTTCTAATGACATAAGAGCCTAACACAGAGGGTTGAGAATATATGTTTTTGTAAATCCTCATCCCCTCAAATAGTCTGGTTCTGCTTTCCCTTCTTTCAGATAGAGGTAGTTTTTTCACTTTTGGCAAAGGGACTGCCTATGAAGTCTGGGATATTCTCGACTTCATTTAAGCTTTGGTTTATCTATGGGACTCTGGCCTCTTCCCCTTAGTTTAAGGGTCTTGGTTACCTCATACACCTCATGGTTTAGGGTCTCCACAAGTACATTTTCTCCTGTCTGGTCAATGTGGGTCACAGGCCTCTCTAGTTTCACTCGGTCCCCGAGGAGGTCCATTATCCGCTCGCTCACTTGACCAGATCCGCCCACAAATTTCCGCTCCTGGAAAGAAAATAAGACTCAAGAGGTGGGTGAGAAATACAGAAATGGGCATAAATTTCTAAGTGGCTAGTTTTCTTTGCATATCTTTACTCTGAGATGTATAACATTTCATTTTGCTGTTGTGAATAGTGTCTTTCACAATGTTTTTCTAACTAGGGACTGCTGGCTTTTGACAAAATTATAGGTTGTCTAAGTCACCTTCCAGACTATGCTGTTGTGGATTCCCAGGCTCCAACCTCACCTGGACATCTTCAGAATGACTCCATGTCCCACCTGTCTGGTCACTTTCCCTTCTCTTTGTCCCATCTGCTTTCTTTTGCTGTGCTGGGGGTTGGGGGGTGGGGCTGGTGAAGTTCCATCTAAAGTTTGGGAGGAGCGCACCTAAGCCTCTTTCCCCTTCCTTGTGACTCAGGCTCAGAAGCTCCCTGCCTCCACACCATGTCCCCTCCTGCAGGCCAGCCCACTGCTGTCTTGGGTTATCTGTCTTATCCCATGCTAGGTGCCTGCTGCTGTGGCCACTCAGGTATTTCACCTCACTGTACCCACCTGCCCAAGTCTTGCTAAAGCTTCTAAAAGTTCTACATGGCTATGCACACAGTTGAGCTGACTGCCTGCTCCTCAATTTTCAGTTCAATTAACTTTCTAAAAGACTATTTCAAATAGGTCCAAGGCGGGGGGGGGGGGGGGGGAGAGGAGGAGAACGAGGAAAAGGAGGAAAAAAAGGAAGAGGAAGAGGATGAGGAGTGAAGGAGGAAGAGGGAGAGGAGCAGGAGGAGGAGGGGTGGGAGGAGGAGGAGGAGTGGAGAGAGGAGTGGGAGGAAGAGGAGTAGGAGGAGGAGTGGGAGGAGGAGAAGAGGGAGGTGGAGGAGAAGGAATGGGAGGAGGAGGAGGAGTGGGAGGAGGAGGGAAGGGGAGGAGGAAGAGAAGGAAAAGGAGAAGGAGGAGGAGGAGAAGAGGGAGGTGGAGGAGGAGGAGGAGTCACAAGAGAAGGAATGGAAGGAGGAGGAGGAGTGGGAGGAAGGGGAGTGGGAGGAGGAAGAGTGGGAGGAGGAAGAGGAGGAGTGGGAGGAGAAGGAGAGGATGAGGAGGAGAAGGAAGAATAGTAGTAGGAGGAGGAATAAAGGAATATGACTACCTAGCAGATTATCTGAGAACTCTATCTGCTTCCTACTGTGCCTTGCACAGTTCCTTATACAATGTTGGGGCTCAGGAAAAGGGCATCGAATGAATGAATGAATGAGTAAATAAATTCTATGTATGTTGGGTGTTTTAAATTGAAAATGCATTTCTGAGTTTCCTTTTTGAGCTTTCCAGGAAATGCTCAAGCTATGTTTATCAGATGGTCTCCTACACACTTACCAAATAACAATAGGCTGTATATTAAAATGGGGAACGGCAAAAGTACATAAAGGGAGACCAGCCTAGTCTTAAAATTACTTTGGCCACTGGGTTCTCACAGTGGGTACCTTTACAACAGACTGTCCCTATGAAAGCCACTGTAAGCTGCCATGGTAAAGCTCTCAAAGCCGCAAGCCTGCCTCCTGCTTCAGCAGTTCATGGTGGAAGGGTGATGCCAACTTCACTTCTGTAATGGTGGTTTTCTGTTAGGACAGTGGGGGGATGGATGGCTACCTGCCCTCCATTGGTTGTCGAGATGATTCTGGTCGTGCCCCCACACTGCTTCACGTACCACAGGAACCAGAGAGCAGAGACCTCATGGGTCTCCGCAGTGACACACAGGTTCACAAAGACAGTGGCAAGCTGCTTTGCAGATCTGCTCAGGAAGAAACAAGAGCAAATTTGGCAAACATGGGACAGCATCTCCTTAATTCTTTAGAAATTATTCAGATCATACATTTTCTTTGCTAAGTTTAGCACAATTTGGCAAGTCACAGAAAACTGTCACTAGAATCCAATATTATGAAAGAGGACATCAGAGATTTTGAGAATATGAGATTTATTTTCCTCTTAAACAAAGCACCTTCCTCAGAATGGGCTTCTATTTCATAATCTGTGACATCATAACTTCTCCCCACATACCTGCTGCTCTTCTAGTGATCCCCATTTCAGTAAAAGGCACCACTATTCATTCAACAGCTAAAGCCAACATTCTAGAAGTCAAGCTTAATTTCTCCCTTTCCATCACTCTGCCCCCATCCAATCCATCAGGAAGTCCCGTTGTCTTCACCTTCATCACTACCAGTTTAGCATCATCTCCAGACAAGAGTATTGCAATTATTTCCTCCAAACTGGCCTCTCTGCCTGCCTTTGTTCTCACCTAGTGTCTATTCACCACACGCAAAGCCAGATGTTTTCTACCTCCCTCCCCACCATGGGGCTCTTTCTAAAGTGTCAATCAAATCATGTCATTTTCCTACTTAAAAACTCCAGTGGCATCCTATTAAATCAGAATAAGATTCAGATCTGTTACCATGCCCTCCAAAGCCCTAAGTGATCTAGCCCAAGCCTACCTTTTCTATCTCATCCTGTACCCTCTCCTACTTATTCTCATGTTTCCTCAGAAAGACATACTCCTCTTCATCTATGAAAATGAGCGCCAGTTTCCACATCCCCGGCACACTAGCATTCTTTATCATTTTGCCATTGTATAGTATCTTTAGAACTCTTTTCACTGTCTGAAATTGTCTTGATTATTGTTTTATTATTTTTAGCTCTGTCTCCCTCACTAGAATATCAATCTACAAGAACAGAGACCATATCTTTTTTGCTTACTGTAGTGTCCCCTTTAATGAAATAGTGCTTGGCACATTGTAAGGACTCAATAATTACTTGTTGAATGACTGACTGACTGAATGAATGAATGATTGATGAAAAATATCAATTAAACAATATTTTTAAAATGTCTGTAATGTGCAAAGGATATGCTAGGTGCTGTACCAAACACAAAAGTAGTCACAGTTATCTATTTAGTTACTTTACTGCTTAATGGAAGACAAGCTCAAAGGATGGATTTAGGAGAAAGCTATTCATAGAGCACAGATGAGTGAACTTTTGACTGGGGTTGGCAGGTAATGGCTAGAGGTTATATCTTTTCAGGAGGCACACAAGAAAGTAAACGATTTCATGCAATTCCAAGGACTCAGTTATACTGAGCACATCCTAAAATTCTCCAGTAGTAATGTGCACTCTGGGATATCTTTAATAAAGACCAATCCCACTCTTGACTTTGATGTAAAGTTTGCGTGTTGTTAGTATGGTTCCATCAGACACAGAATTTTCCACCCGGTAGTCCTGACAATGGGTGAAATAAATGATACCATCTTCCATTTACTGAACTCTTTCCACATTCCATGGTCTTTAAAATTATTATCTTGTTGTATTGTCATAACAACCCTATAATACAGTCATATTTTCCCCCAGCTCACAAGCCAGAAAACTGAGTCTCAGAGTTTAGACACATAGCTACGTAACTCACTAAGTGGTACAACTTCAAGCTAGATCATACCTGACTCAAACCTCATGCTTTTAATACCTCAAAATGCTTTGTAATTAGTCAGATGACAACTTAGGAAGTGCAAATATCCACCAGGGAACATCTTTCTACTCTAGTGTACCTTGACCCTGGAAGTTTGTACAATCATGCCTAACACACATACCAGTTACCAACAATGTTTGTAGCCATAACAACCTGACAGCACTTTTTTGACCATTCCCATCATCACAGCCTGCAAAACGGTATCATATATACATTGAAGTGACTTAGAGATAGTTTGTAAGATTCCTCATGATAACTGAAGGGATGGAAATCACTGATTCATGCCTTCCTTGCAGAGGCAATTTGTGGTATCTAGCTAAAGCAAATATCCAGACACCAGTTTAAAATATTACTCCAAAGCGAAAACCATCCTTTGCTGTTTTCTGATATCCTATTTCTTTTGTTCTTATTTTATAGGTGAATTCTGGGGCATAAAGTAAAGGGAGTAATAAATAACTATAACTTAATGTTGGCCCAGCCAGACAGCCAATATTAAACATAAAAATATTGCTGCAATTCTCATTGTTATTGTTGCCGATTTGGTGGGAAAGAAATAATCCTGGTTTGAAATGAAGGGAGATCTAAAAGTAATTCTCTCTGGAGGGCCAGTCCATTTGTAAACCTTTATTTGATTTACTCTGGGAGCTTCAGTAAGAAAAGAAATGAGAAGAACAATATTTGAGGGATGGAAAGTCAAGGAAGCTAGTGCAATAATTTTGTTGTATTTTTTGCCCTGTTGACTTTTTAGAAGATAAATGTTATAATATTTTTCTATATAGAAAATATATACATATTATATAAAATTTGGAAAATTCATAAGATAAAAAGGTGAGAAAATGAGTATCTTCCATATACCTGCCCCCCCAAATTTAATCACTAGTCTCATATTGATGCATTTTTTACTAGGTATAGGTTTTTTAAAACATATTTACATAGCTGTGAACACATTGAAAATATAACTTGTGTCTCTGAAGAGCACTTTATAAATGACAAGAACTAAAAGAATGCTTCATTTTGTCAGAGAACAACCTAGGATACTCACTAAGTGGAGGGCTAGGCCAAGGGCTATGACAGAAAATGTCAGGTCTCTATGATCCCAAAGAAATATAATGGGTCCTATCTTCAAGGAGCTTAAAAGCTCTCTGGAGAGAAAAGACCTAACTGGATTTATTGAAAGCTTTTCATAACAGAAGTTATAAAATAAATGCAAATAATTATATACTCACTATATTTTAAAAACCTAAAGTATTTATTTAAGAATAAATACAATTTTATTACAGTCAAAATAAATTATATTGCAAACTGTATTCTCATAAGAAGCATTAAATAGCATTGGGTAAGTGTTAAAAAGGATATAGTTTATAATAGGCATTGATTCCGTGACATAAAAGGACTTTACTTTGGTGATGGGGAGCAATAATCAGCCACAATGTATATCGACAAAATAAAATTAAAAAAATAAAAATAAATAAAAAAAAATAAAGTACTCAGTGCAACTACCATGTGCAGGGTGTTGCACTGGGAACAGGGAAGGAACACACAAAAAAATAAATAAATAAAAATAAAAGGACTTTACTATTCCAGAACTGGTAGCTTTTAAAGGTTGAAGACATAGGAGAAGCAGAAAGATGTTTATTACAGAGTATTATATAATAATAATAATAATAATGAAAAACTAGAAGTAACCAAAATGTCCAACAGGATGATAATGGATCATGGATAATGGATTATGATATTTACTTTCTATGGAATATTCTGCAACCATGAAATATGATGTTTAAAGAAGACTTCTTAATGATGTAATATTTTAAAACATTTAAAAATAAATGTTTGCATCATAGTATTAAATGTTAAAAACATTTTGATGAATGTCCATTGCTTTTGCAGTACATATATAAACACTTTTGTTTTTAGAAATGAGACCACATATTACTCTGATGCCATGAGAGCCTGCTTTTCTATGTGTTTAATATTATGATTTTTTCAGGTCATTAACATTCCTCTGCAACATGGTTTTAAAAGACTAGAATATTCCATATTTTTATGTCCCATAATTAATTTATCCAATCTACTATTATTGGACATTTATATTTTCCCTTTTAAGAATAATATTTTGAATCTGCCTCTCTCTGTCTCTCTCTCCCTCCCTCCTGGTATGCCTCTCTCTCTTCTTTTCTTTTCCTTCTTTAAGCCAAATTCTAAGAGGCTAAATTTCTATATCAAGAAGCATGTAAATTTTATGTCTTTTGATTAGTTCTACTTCTTAGATTCAGATATTCCTAAAAACTTGATTTTACTTTTTGTTGGCAGTGTCCCAGCTTCCCTACCCAATGTCTAGAGAATGAAGACATGAACCCCAGAGCCAAACATATTCCCAACTAATGCTGTTTAGCATGAGGGGACAGTCTCCTTGGTTTCCATTTCTCTTAACTTTGTTTACCATGAATTCACCATGTGCTTGAATTGGAATCCCCCCAATCCTTTCCATTTTCCCTCATGTTCAAGAGCAGTGTGAGGCCTCTCTCCATGTCATCTGTCTATACAGCCTCTGTAATTTATATATAGTTCCCAGTTCTGCCAACAAGAATTTAATGCTTGACTAATGAATAGTTACTTTCAATACTACATGATTTTTATGAAAGGGGAGCAGTTGATCCAGTCATACATGTTTCCCCTACAGTTGTAAATGATCTAGAGTACTTTTCTAGAAGCTCCTCTTCAAATTCTCGAAGAGTTGCACTACATCACATAAGGTATTTTGAATGTGTACGTTAACCCTCTCTACACTTCACCACCAGTGAGGAATACAAAAGTATTTTTACATTAACAACTTGACAAATGAGATCTTTAAGCTGTTCTAAGTAAAGGAGGTGGCACATTCTGGTCTGCTCTGAGGACTTTATGAGTAATACCACTTTTGTGATGCAAAACTGTTCCAAAGAAGTAAGTTGGATGTATAGATATCTGTAGGGTACGACCCAGTTCCAATATTTTTCAGTATTCCACCTGGCTAGTGGCATGGTTTTAGATACAAAACAGCTACTTGTCCCATATATGTTGAATGGAATTGCTAAATAAACCTGAAAAATGGTCACAATAAATTCCTGCACCAAATGGGGAGTCTTACTCAGTCCAGCAGATCTTGTCCAGCAACTCTTTCATTGTCATGCTGTCCCACTCTTCTGCAAGGGGTGCCTTCCATGGGGCATCACTGGGAATCTACATTTAGGGGAGGATTTGAAGGAGAAAGACAAATGTAATTTTCCATTTTAAAAGCTATTCAAATAGTATTAAAAACTCTAACTTAAAGAAGAAAAATGTGAGTTTTCCAGATTTGCCCAATAGTTATTTTACTACATAATCAATGCTCTCTGTGTAGCTTTCCTTATAGATCTGCAGCACTCAAGCCATATTTAATTTCTGATAACACTTCCTGCACAATAAATGGAGGTACGTGGTAATTGGGCTGTTTCCAAATATGGATTACTAAGTTACTAACTTACAGAGAATATTCATAAATTCAGCTCTTTAACAAGGACCAGACAGCTGCACCAAACCACATCTAAATAGGAGTTTTCAGTTAAGCTTTGTGTATGTTTACTTACAGGCTACAGGTTTGGGAATACTGGTGAATCAAAGACCCTGAAGTCTCACTTTGCTATGTTCTGAGAATTTTCTAAATTAGAAACATCATCTGAGGAACGGTGAGTGATACATGACCTTCTGCTCCCTCAGTAGTTATATGAAAATAGCAGGCTTTTTGGCATCTAATACTTTTACAGGTTTTTAAAATTTTATTATTTTTGTATTGAAACATAATTGATTATACATATTTGTGGGGTACAGAGTTGACTGTCAGTATTTGTGTACAATATGTGATGACCAAGTCAGGATACAAGTTCATTCATTCATTTCACAGATCTTTACTGATTGTTACCACTCGATTGACAATGTGCAAGGCACTGGTAGTATACTGCACCTTCTTTCTTTTAAGGACTAAACTTTTTATGAAAAACACAAATGCAGTCAAAGAAGCTTTAAGCAGCTTTACCTCACGCCCCATGTTGTCCATCGTCCTCCAAAGGTTGTTATGATCTAGGTAGCTGATTGGATTCCACACAGGTGGGAATGGGCCCCTAAAGGAGTAAGACTTGCCCTGTGAGAGACAAGATATTTTTATTTTTGTTTTTATTATTATTTTTATTTATATACTTATGGGGTACAGAAGTATACTAAATACTTATAGGTGACTATAAGTATTTGTGTACAGTGATCAAATAGATATTATTAGCATGTTCATCAATACAAATCATAATAACTTCTTATGTCTCTTACCCAATTACCTCTCCAAGTTAAAACAAACAAAAAAAAAAGCCCACAAATCATCCCCGGGAGGCTTAACTTGTTGATGGCACTCAAGCGACATATGCAAAAACCACTTTGGGTCAATCCAGAAACTTGAGTGACAGCAACCTTCAACCGAATTGGAATAACTCAAGGTTCACAGTCAACCAAAATCTCACAATAACTCTGAGTCATTCAGCAAAGACTCATCTTGTACTGATTTTGTAGGCAGAGAAACTAGAGTTGCAAAATGAGAAGAGATTTCATGTTTGTTCTTATATTAATTCTGTGGCCATGTTGGTCTTCTCTCTCCGCAAAGCCCTAAGATTCTCAGGGAAGAGTTGAGATGCAGGCTTACTTTTCTTCTTAGAGAAACAGAAACAACAGGGTGTGTGTGTGTGTGTGTGTGTGTGTGTGTGTGTGTGTGTGTGTGTGTGTGTGTGTGTGTGTGTGTGTGTGTGTGTGTGTGTGTGTGTGTGTGTGTGTGTGTCGCACATATGCATATATAAAAAGCGAGAGAAGGGGAGAGATTCCAATTTATTTTAGGGAATTAGCTCATATTATTGAGGGGGCTGAAAAGTCCAAAATCTGCAGGGAAAGCTGAAGACCCAGGAAAGGGTTGCAGTTGGAGTCCACAGGCAGTCTGCTAGCAGAATTCCCTCTTCTCCTGGGGAAGTCAGTCTTTTTCTTTTAAGGCCGTCAACTGATTGGATGAGGTCCATCAAGCATTATGAAGGGTAATCTGTTTTATTCAAAGTCTATTGATTTAAATGTTAATCTCATCTAAAAAAATACCTTCACAGCAACATCTAGAATAATGTTTGACTAAATATATGGGTACTGTCGTAGCAGACACATAAAATTAACCATTACACGTTTTAATTAATTTTATTAAGGTGTAATTTACATACAATGTACCCATCTTATTTTATTTTTCTTATTTTATTTTTCTAGTAGAAAATTAAATAGTAGTAAATTTTTAACTTTTATCTTAGTGTTTACTTGTACATATTTGTGGGGTGCACTGTGTTGTTTCAATACATACATATACTGCACAATGATTCACTTAGGGTAGATAGCATAGTCTTGTACCCCTTCATAGGCCACGCCTTCCCTCTGCCCCCATTCCAGCCTCTGGTAACCATGATTCTACTCTCTACTTCTATGAAAACCCCATTTCTTTTTAGATTCCACATATGAATGAGATCATGCTGTATCTGTCTTTCTGTGCCTGACTTGCTTCACTTAACATGATGGTTTCCAGTTCCATCCATATTGCTGCAAATGAAAGGATATCATTTCTTTTCATAGCTGAATAGTATTCCATTGTGTATACATCAGAATACATAATATACATAATAGTATACATTGTGTATGTATACCACAGTTTTTTTATCCATTCTTCCACTGACGTGCATTTAGGTTGATTCCATCTCTTGGCCATTGTGAATAGTGCCACGATGAACATGGGAATGTAGGTGTCTTTTTGATATATCGATTTCACTTCCTTTGGGTATATACCCAGTAGTGGGATAGCTGGGTCATAGGGTAGATCTATTTTTAGTTCTCCAAGGAACCTCCATACTGTTTCCCACAATGGCTGTACCAATTTACATTTCCACCAACAATGTAGTAGAGTTTCCTTTTCTGGGCATCCTTGCCAGCATTTGTTATTTTCTGTCTTGTTGAGAATAGCCATTCTAACTGGGGTGAGGTGATATCTCGCTGTGGTTTTAATTTGCATTTCCCTGATGCTTAGTGATTTCGAGCATTTTTTCATGTGCTTGTTGGCCATTTGCATGTCTTCTTTTTTAAATGTCTGTTCAGGTCCTTTGCCCATTTTTTTGTTTGTTTTTTGTTTAACCGGTAAGGGGATTGCAACCCTCGGCACGGTGTTGTCTGCACCATGCTCAGCCAGTGAGTGCACCGGCCATCCCTATATAGGATCCGAACCCACGGCCTCAGTGCTACCAGCACCGCAATCTCCTAAGTGAGCCATGGGGCCAGCCCTATTTCTTCACTTTTTTTAAAAAAAATATCCTATTTTCTTTTATTTTGTCAATATACAATGTGGTTGATTATTGTTGCCCATTACCAAAACTACCCTCCCTCCTCCTCCCCCCTCCCTCCCAACAATATCCTTTCTGTTTGCTTATCGTATCAACTTAAAGGAATTGTAATTGTTATGTCTTCTCCCCCACCCCCGGTAATTTTTGTGTATTTATTTATTTATTTTTAGCTCCCACAAATAAGTGAGAACATGTGATATTTCTCTTTCTGTGCCTGACTTGTTTCACTTAATGTAATTCTATCTAGGTCCATCCATGTCGTTGCAAATGGCAGTATTTCATTCTTTTTTATAGCTGAGTAGTATTCCATTGTGGAGATGTACCACATTTTCCATATCCACTCATCTGATGATGGACATTTGGGCTGGTTCCAACTCTTGGCTATTGTAAAGAATGCTGCGATGAACATCGGAGAACAGGTATACCTTCGACTTGATGATTTCCATTCCAATGGGTATATTCCCAGCAGTGGGATAGCTGGGTCATATGGCAGATCCATCTGCAATTGTTTGAGGAACCTCCATACCATTTTCCATAGAGGCTGCACCATTTTGCAGTCCCACCAACAATGTATGAGAGTTCCTTTTTCTCCGCAACCTCGCCAGCATTTATCATTCAGAGTCTTTTGGATTTTAGCCATCCTAACTGGGGTGAGACGGTAGTGTAGTTTTGATTTGCATTTCCCGGATGCTGAGTGATGTTGAGCATTTTTTCATATGTCTGTTGGACATTTGTATATCTTCCTTAGAGAAATGCCTACTTAGCTCTTTTGCCCATTTTTTAATTGGGTTGCTTGTTTTTTCCTTGTAAAGTTGTTTGAGTTCCTTATATATTCTGGATATTAATCCTTTGTCAGATGTATATTTTGCAAATATTTTCTCCCACTCTGTTGGTGGTCTTTTAACTCTGTTAATTGTTTTTTTTGCTGTGCAGAAGCTTTTTAGCTTGATATAATCCCATTTGTTTATTTTTCCTTAGGTTGCCCATGCTTTGGGGGTCGTATTCATGAAGTCTGTGTCCAGTCCTACTTCCTGAAGTGTTTCTCCTATGTTTTCTTTAAGAAGTTTTATTGTTTCAGGGCATATATTTAATTCTTTAATTTATTTTGAGTTAATTTTAGTAAACGGTGAGAGATATGGGTTTATTTTCGTTCTCCTGCAAATTGATATCCAGTTATCCCAGCACCATTTGCTGAAGAGGCAATCTCTTCCCCAGTGTATAGGCTTGGTGCCTTTGTCAAAGATCAGATGGCTGTAGGTGTGTGGGTTGATTTCTGGATTCTCTATTCTATTCCATTGATCAGTGTGTCTGTTTTTATGCCAGTACCATGCTGTTTTGGTTATTATAGCTTTGTAGTGTACTTTAAGTCAGGTTGTGTTATGCCTCTGGCATTATTTTATTTATTTTTTTTTTTTTGCTCAGAATTGCTTTGGCTATGCATGGTCTTTTGTTATTCCATATAAATGTCTGGATAGTTTTTCCCATTTCTGAGAAAAACATCATTGGAATTTTCATGGGGATTGCATTGAATTTTTATATCACTTTGGGTAGTATGGGCATTTTTACAATGTTGATTCTTCCAATCCAAGAGCATAGGATATCTTTCCATCTTCTTGTATCCTCTTTAATTTCTCTCAGCAGTGGTTTGTAGTTCTCACTATAGAGATTTTTCACATCCTTGGTTAACTCAATTCCCAAGTATTTTATTTTTTTTGATGCTATTGTAAATGGGTGAGCTTTCTTGATTTCTCTTTCTGCATATTCACTATTGGAGAATAGAAATGCTACTGATTTTTGTGTGTCAATTTTGTATCCTGCTACTGTGCTGAAATCATTTATCAATTCCAAGAGTTTTTTTGTAGAGGTTTTAGGCTGTTCGATATATAGGATCATGTCATCTGCAAACAGGGACAGTTTGACTTCATCTTTTCCAATCTGGATGCCCTTTATTTCCTTCTCTTTTCTGATTTCTCTGACTAGTACTTCCAACACTATGTTGAATAGGAGTGGTGAGAGTGGGCATCCTTGTCTAGTTCCTGTTCTTAAAGGAAAAGCTTTCAGCTTTTCCCCATTCAGGATGATATTGGCAGTGTGTTTATCATATATGGTTTTAATTATGTTGAGATAATTTCCATCTATATCTAACTTATAGAGGGTCTTTTTCATGAGTGAATGTTGAATTTTATCAAATGCTTTTTCAGCATCTATAGAGATGATCATATGGTCCTTGTGTTGGATTTTATTGATATGATGTATCACATTTATTGATTTGCATATGTTGAACCAACCTTGCATCCCTGGGATGAATCCCACTTGATCATGGTGTATAATTTGGCATATGTGTTGCTGTATTCTGTTAGCTAGTATTTTATTGAGGATTTTTGCATGTATATTCATCAAGGATTTTGGCCTGTAGTTTTCTTTTTTAGTTGTATCTTTACCTGGTTTTGGTATCAGGGTGATGTTTGCTTCATAGAATGAGTTTGGGAGATTTGCCTCTGTTTCAATCTTTTGGAATAGTTTGTAGAGAATTGGTGTCAATTCCTCTTTGAATGTTTGGTAAAATTCTGCTGTGAATCCATCTGGTCCTGGGCTTTTCTTTGTTGGGAGCCTTCTGATAACAGCTTCAATCTCCTTTGTTGTTATTGGTCTATACAGATTTTCTGCATCTTCTTGGCTCAGTTTTCGTAGCTTGTGTGTTTCCAGAAATTTATCCATTTCCTCCAGGTTTCCAAATTTGTTGGCATATAGTTGTTTATAGTAGTCTTGAATGATTCCTTGTATTTCCGATGTATCAATTGTAACATCACCTTTTTCATTTCTAATTTTTGTTATTTGGATCTTCTCTCTTCTTTTTTTAGTTAGCCATGCTAATGGTTTGTCAATTTTATTTATCTTTTCAAAAAACCAACTTTTTGATTCATTGATCTTTTCTTTTGTTTTTTGGGTTTCAATTACATTAAGTTCTGCTCTGATCTTAATGATTTCTTTCCGTCTGCTAACTTTGGGTTTGGATTGTTCTTGTTTTTCTAGTTCTTTAAGGTGAAGTGTTAAGTTATTCACTTGCCATCTTTCCATTCTTCTGAAGGAAGCATTTAATGCAATAAATTTCCCCCTTAGTACTGCTTTTGCAGTATCCCACAGGTTTTGGTATGATGTATCATTATTTTCATTAGTTTCAATAATTTTTTTGATTTCCTGTTTGATTTCTTCTTGGACCCATATGTCATTAAGTGGAATGCTGTTTAATTTCCATGTGTTTGTATAGTTTCCAGAATTTCGTTTGTTGTTGATTTCTAATTTTAATCCATTGTGGTCTGAAAAAATACATGGGATAATTCCAATTATTTTGAATTTGTTGAGACTTGATTTGTGACCTAACATGGGATCTATCCTGGAGCATGATCCATGTGCTGATGAGATGAATGAATATTCTGAGGTAGTTGGACGGAATGTTCTGTAGATATCTGCCAAATCCAATTGGTCTAGAATGTTGTTTAGATCTTGTGTTTCTCTGCTGATTCTTTGCCTAGATGATCTGTCCAATATTGACAGTGAGGTTTCAGGTCCCCTGCTATTATGGTATTAATGTCTATTTCCTTTTTTAGGTCTAATAGAGTTTGCTTTATAGATCTGGCTGCTTCAACATTGGTTGTTTATATATTTATGATTGTTATGTCTTCTTGAAGGATCAATCCTTTTATCACTATGTAGTGGCCCTTATTATCTCTTTTTATGGTTTTTAGTTTAAAGTCTATTTTATCAGACATAAGAATAGCTACTCCAGTTCATTTTTCATTTCTGTTTGCATGGTAAATCTTTTTCCATCCTTTCACTCTTAGTCTATTTGAGTCTTTATAGGTGAGGTGGGTCTCTTGAATGCAGCATGTAGTTGAGTCCTCCTTTTTAATCCAGTCAGCCAGTCTGTGTCTTTTGATTGGGGAATTTAAACCTTTTACATTAAGAGTTGTTATTGAAAAGTGTTGATTTAATCCTAGCATTTTATTGATTTTTGTTTGGATGTCTTAAGTGTCTTTTGTTCCTTTCTTACTGATTTATTGTTTGTTCTCTGTATTTGTTGGTTCCTTGGGTTGTAGATAACCTTTTTTGGTTTGTTTGTTTTCTCTTCATTGTTGCCATTTTTATTTCACTAGTGGGTATTGATTTTTCTTGGGTTTTTATGGCAGTGGTAGTTGTTTTTCAGGTACCAAACCCAGTACTCCTTTGAGAATTTCTTGTAAGGCTGGTTGTGTGGTAGTGAACTCCCACAGTTTTTGTTTGTCTGATAAATATATTATTTGACCTTCATTTCGGAAGGATAGTCTTGCAGGGTAGCGTATTCTTGGCTGGCAATCTCTGTAATTTAGTATTTTGAATATATCATCCCATTCCTTTCTGGCTTTTAGGGTTTGTAATGAAATGTCTGATGTTAGTCTGATTGGGGCTCCCTTAGAGGTGATTTGACACCTCTCTTGCAGCTTTTAAGATTCTCTCTTTGTCTTTGAGTTTTGCCAATCTGACTATAACATGTCTTGGAGAAGACCTTTTTGGGGATCTCTGAGCTTCCTGAATCTGAAGATCTATGTCTTTTTCTATATCTGGGAAGTTTTCTGTCACTATTTTGTGGAATATGATTTCAATGAAATCTCCTTTTTCCTACCCTTCTGGAATACCCATTACTCGGATATTTGGCTGCTTAAGGTTGTCTGATATCTTGCTTAGATTTTCTTCAATGTTTTTAATTCTTTTTTTTTTTTTATCTGCCTGTGTTATTTCAAACAGCCCGTCTTCAAGGTCAGAAGTTCTCTCTTCTGCTTCTGGAAGCCTGCTGATTAAACTCTCTGTTGTGTTTTTTATTTTGTTGAATGAATTCTTCAGCTCGGCAAGCTCTGCTACATTCTTTTTCAGGGCATTGATTTCCTTGTACATTTCTTTTTTCAGGTCCTATATACTTTTCCTCATTTCATTGTGTTGTCTAGCCGAGTTTTCTTGTATCTCACTTAGTTTCCTTAGAATTATCACTCGAAATTCCTTGTCAGGCATTTCAAGGGCTTCTTGTTCTATAGGATCTAGAGCTTGAGAGTTATTACCCTTTAGTGGTGTACTTTCTTGATTTTTCATATTTCTGGTATTTTTCCTTTGATGTTTAGTCATTGTGGCAGGGGATTTCACACTCCACTGGTTTGACACTATTGTCTGGCTAGGTTGCTGGTGGGGCTGCCAATTTGTTATGGCTGCCTCAGTGTCTGCTCGGTTGGCCACTAGTGCCTTGGGTGCATGGTCGCCTCGGGTCTTAGGCCTCTCCCGGGAGGCACCTGTCTAGTCAGCATGCACTTGACCAGGTTTGGGATGGAGTTGGGCGGCAGCAGTGAGGCCCACCTGCTGGGTCACGTGCCCACACCGCAGGGTGCGTGGTCTTTGCAGATCTTCTGTTTCTCTGGCTCTAAATGCTGACTTTTTAAAACCTCTACTTATGCCTCCTCCATCAGAGCTCAGCACATAGAACTTACTTGGTAGAAACCTGTGGATTAATCCATAGGATCATTCTCCACAAAGGAGATATAGATCCCCACTTCATCTCTGCCTCTCCTAAGCTGGCTGACACAGAGCAAGGCAGTTGCTTAATCTTCCTGGGGCCCAATGGTTATGGTTGTAATTATAATCTTTGTATGCTTAGAACCTGCTGACATAGATTGCTGGAACATAGTAGGTTTGCCATACATGTTTGACATCATCTCAGCTGTGTGACTCTGAACTTGTTATTTGATATACAATGTCCTGATGTCTAAACTCATCTTTTGTGCTTTGGTTTCCTATGCTATTATTAACCTCCTTGTTTTATAAGTGTCCCATGGAGCCCAGATCCTCTGTGGCCTCTGCAGATCCCCACCAGCAGAGTAATGCCAATCTCTGTCTCCCTGCCAACACACACATGTACTTATACAAAGGGAGTGTGGGATGGTACTTAAATAGTGAATAACCAGGTCAAGTTACCCACTGAGGGGAGCATGCATCTAGGACTGGCATACAAAGTCATCTCCCTGGACTCTTCAGTGTGGCATTGTGCCCCAAGTGAAGGCGATCAGGAAGACCTAAAACCACAAACAGGTTGAATAGCCACCCCTTAAATGGGAAGAATGGCATGTTTTCACTAGAAAAACACTTAGGACAAAGATGGAGGAGAAGAAATGAGTACTCAGTTAAACAGTTTAATTATTTAGGGTTTTTTGTCTGTTTGTTTTCACAAACACATTGGTTCTGCCAGAAATGACCAGCAGATGGCTAGAAAATTGTGACCAGCAGATTTGGTTCATTCATGTCTGCTCTGTCCCTGCCAGGAACCGCAGCAACAGCTATCTACGGCAGCTTCTGAGAACACAAAGATAATTGTTGCAGAAAGTGAAAACTCCAGTCTGATTTCCAGGGCTTGGACTGAAAAAAGGTGGAGAATGGCATTCGGGCGAAGGCAGAGTTCCAGACAAATGTGTGTGGAGCCCACCCAGCACCAGTGTCCTGCTCCTCCTTCTACAGTAACCTTCCACTCGGGACACCTTGTGAGATGGGCACATCTCTGTCATCCCTCCTTCCTTTCCCCAAGGATAAGATCTTTCTACAGCACAAAGTGTCATATGGAATCGATGTGATGTAGGTGGAGGGGGGCCCCTTCTGAGATTCCATTTGGCATCCCAACACAGTAGCCCAGTCAAAATGTCAATGAGGTCCCAAACACAGTGGGGGCTGCCCAAACAGCAATCAATCCAGAAATACAATGGTGCCAAAGACCAGCTGCTAAAGCCCTCCTAATTCAGGAATGCTCTCAGAAAGGAGATGTGTTCAGAACTCAAACAAAAACAGAGTGAGAAGTAACCACCACAAAGGGCTCTGTGAGAGTAGATAGAAACCAAACAATATGTAAAGAGCACCGTGATGAAGAAGAATAAACAACCTTACCCTTTTATGTATTCATTTACTAACAGTCTTCCATGTCTTACATCCAAGCAGGTAACAGCTTAGCTTAATTAACTAAGCTCATAAAAGTGAGTATACTTTTATAGAATTAGGGAAAGCTTCTAATAAACACAGGAAAGAGCTATGGTTACACTCATAAAAAAATGTCAAATCTTCAGGCTTCAGGGAATAAGCAGGGTAGAGAGGAAATATCTAATTTTATAAGATTACACCACCAAAGGCACTGCAAGAGTTTTGTGCCTCCGATTTGGCCATGGTAGAAACAGTCCAGTTACTGTTACTGTCTTGAATATTGCCCAGGGAAGCCTGTCCTGAAGAAACCCTGAGAAGACCTCAGAACACGCCCCGGCTCAGGATGTGCCCAAGTTACAGTCTAATCACATACGGCACTTTCATTTTATCCTCAGAACAGCCTTGTGAGGTAGGCCCAGAAGAAGTTCTTTTTTTCTTTTATAGGCAAAGAAAATAAAGCACTGATAAATTTTAATGACTAGTCCTGGATTTCACAGCTCATAAGTGGAAGCTACAGGAAGTTCAATTGAATTTACAGTATCTGGCAAAGTCGTGTGTGTGTGTGTGTGTGTGTGTGTGTGTGTGTGTGTGTGTGTGTGTGCATGTACACATGCATCCATATGTGTATGTGTGTGAGAGGGGGATGGAGAACGTCTGGCAATCGTCAGGAACCATTCATTAGTCAATATGTATATACTGGTGACTAATATCAAAGTCCCTGTGATACAACTTAAGTTAGTGTCAATAGCAAACACCATGAGAAAGGAACACCACCATAGGGATTTGGGGATTTGAGAACAAGGTGCATTGTCCTCTGGGCTTCCTGGAAGGAACAGTAAAGTGGACTTAGGGGAAAAGAGTTGATAGGAGTCCAAGGCAGCCCCCAGCTCTTTAAGGGACACTTTAGGAATGGTGGGTACTTGTGAAAAGGTAAGACAAGGCTGAAAAGCATACATCCCCACTGGTGGAGAGAAGGCAAAGGCCAGGAGCTAGGCCTGGTGTAAATGAAACACACGTTTCATCCATTTTATGAATGTTTTATCCATTGTTGAAATTCTAGATGACAAAACTATAAAGAAGCATTCATAATCCTGCCAAGTAAAGATCCATTCTAGCTATTAACTTTTCACCATGTTTCTTTCACCTTTTTATTATTTCATACATTTTACAGTTGAGGTCCTATTGTGCATATACAATTATTGTCTTGCTAGTTTTTAGTTGATGTCCTATCCTAAACACTTCCCATGTCATTGACTCTTGTCCTTGATTATTATATAATATTCGATGATATACAGAAACCAACAGTTCTCAATCTATGGCTGAAGGAGACCTCAGGGGCCCTGAAACAGATTCAGGAAGTACTTGAGGGTCTCTCTTTTCCAACCACATATCTATGTGAGGGAGGATTTTCTTCATACATTTCAGCCAAAACAATGGATTACAATAAATTGAATGCTGAAGCAGATGCGAAAATCCAGCTGTCTTCCATCAAGCCAGATGTGAATGACATATGCAAAAATGTAAATCAATGCTACTCACTCATGTTTTTTTGTTTTAGAAACTATTTTTTTCCTAAAAATATATTATGTTAACTTGTAATAGAGTTATTATTGTTATTCTAAGTGAATTAGAAAATATTTTTAAGATTCTCAGTTTCAATTTCTAATATGGCAAATATAGAGAGACAGAGCCACATAAGCAAAAGCAACTTGGGGTGCTCAATAATTTTTAAGAAACTTTTGAGAGGTGCTGAAATAGAACCTCATGAGAAGGGATAGAAGATGGCTTTTCAGAAACCAACAGAACTGACTCGAACTGGCTCTGAAGTGTGACAGGTGTGTGAATACAGGCAAATCGCTCAACATTTGTGAGCTTCAGTTCTCTTACCTTTGGAATTGGAATCATGATACTATCTCACAAGGATATTGTAGGAATGAACTGAGATTATATGTGGCATGTAGATGCACACACGAAATGGATGTTGTTGTTGGTTTTGTGATCGTGATAAATGTACCATACTTTATACAACCACCTCTTGCCCATAAATGCATGTCCACATTTTTGATCAATCACCTTTGGATCAACTCGTAGAATCAGAATTCCAGGCAAGAGATTTATGTTTGACTCTTAAAGCAGACCTGCTGAAAACCAGCAACCAAATTGATCCTAACATGGCCCTATTTTGAAGCCTATAGGCTCAATAAAAACATCTAAACTCCACCTGCAGGAATCTTCACCTAACGAGTGGGTAAGTGGCTCTCAGAATCACACTGCCTTGGCGACATGCACATCACAAATGTCAATTTCAATATTCCACATGCCCTACTCTTCCCCTGACCTTTGTTCTGGAGGCAAAACTCCACACCCCAATTTCTGTCACATTTGGGAAGCCCCTTTGCCATCTTATTCTTGATACTGGCCCCAGTCCCTGCTGGTAGGAACAAGTGACCTGGTCCTTCTTCAATCCAGTTCCTGAGGAGTAACCTTTTTCTCTCAGGATGTTTCCTCTGATATTCATGGGAACCTTACCTTCCTAACCACAGGGAGCCAGGGTAGGCTGACCACTTCTCTATAACTCAATCATTTTAAAAGCTATCGACAGGGCTATGTTTGGGCCATAAACTAATCTGGAGGACCAAGCTTTACTTTTGATCTATATTTGCAGTTTGGGAGAAAAGAAATTTAATCTTTCCTGTGGGGAGTGGGGGAAGTCCTGCAAATGCTACTTGGGCAAATGGTTTTCTTGCTCTGTTCATGTGCCTATTCTGTGGGCCTTGTTCACATATCTAAGCACCCAGAGCTGGCACCGACACTGTTTTCTGATTGCACCACCACATGGGTGAAGCTGGGGCCAGGGGCAGACTACAGTGGCAACCTTACATTTTTGGAACCTGCCAGCACCACCAAAGCATGTGAAAGGCCTGGGATTGTCCATGTAGGGAGAAATGGGGAAGATGGGGATGGCAGTGGCTGAGAAACTAGGCAAAGCCCTGCAGGAAGAATAATAACAAACCACGACAACAGCTAGCATTGAGTGCTTACTCTGTTCAGGCCATTCTGTGCACTTCACATGTACTGACTCATTAATCTTCACAATGACCCTAAGAGACAGACCCAATGTTGTCCTTTTTAGATGAAGAAACTGAGGCATAGAGAGATGAAATCAGTATCACTTGTCTAAGGTCTCACAACTAGTAAGTGGCCGCAGGATTTAAATTCAGACATCCAAAGGTCAACGCTCTTGATCATGAAGCTTCCCAGCCTCCTAATTATAATTATAATAATTATAATTATAGAACACTCTTTGTTAGACACTGGGCTAACAGCTTTAATTAAATTATTTGGTTTAATCCTCACAACAACCCAGCGGCTAATAGTATGTTTCATTTTACAGATGAGTTCCAAAGCACAGAGGGGTTGAATAACTTGTTCAAGATCACACAACTTATATGTGGTAAGAACAGAATTTAGCCTCACGTTTATGTATTTAGATCTCAAGCTCTTTTTTTAAAGAGATTTATTGAGGCATAATTGACATAACAGTAAACCGCACATATGAGTAATACAGCTCAAGCTTTTACTCAGGTCTCTGCTCTAGGAGCCACTTCTTAGTTGGTCTGAAAAAGGTTTCTGGAAGTAATTTATTTCCAGTAACCACTTAGGATTCTTACAAACCAGGTAGAAACTAATGATGGGTTCAATGACCAGTCAGATCGTTTCTTTGGCTGTCCCCCTGTTCCCAAGCAAGGCCTAGTGTAGCCTATCCTCAAAGGCTGCCACATTGGTTCATTCATTCATTCAACAGATATTTCCTGAGCACCTCCTATGTTCCTGGCACTGTTCCAGGCACTGGGGGCACAATACACAAAAGTCTCTGCTCTCTTGGGAGCTTACATTCTAGTAGGTGGAAACAAAATAAGCTAACAAAACAGACACTAAACAAAGTAGATAAGAAAATCACGTGGCAGAAGAGAGCAGAGAAGGCAAACAGGAAGTGTTGGTTTGGAGTTAGTTGCGATTTTAAATAAGGTGGTGAGGGAAGGCCTCACTGAGAAGGTGACATTTGACTGATGAGATGAAAGAGGCGAGGGAGGGAACCATATGAATATCTGGGGGTAGAGTGCTCCAGGCAGGCACAGGCCCTGGCAAGTGTCCTGCGACCAAAGCTTGAATGAACTGTACAAGGAGCAGGAAGGGAACCAGCCTCTTTGTGGCTCTGCTTCCCCAACAGGAGTGTCCCTTCCTCAATGAAACAAATCCAGGCTCCTGAGCCTGGTTCTTAAGGTTGCCAGAAAAAGGCGGCTGCCTCTGTGCTCCGGTCAGGCAGTTTCCCTGACGTTAGCAGGCCATCCTCACCACAGTGTCATCACTGCATCTTCCCTCGGAGGCTCTTTATCTTCCAGTCTCATCAGCGCAGAGCATAAACAACTTTCTATGCCCAGCTCAAGACTGACTTTCTTCAAGAAGCCTTCCGAAATTCACCTCGTCTCTGATCAGTGCTCTGCACTTGAAGTTCGCTCCATTTTGAGTCCTTACCGTAGTAGCTTGTACTTGTCCATGTCACCTTGATATTACTCTTTAGGTACTCCATGTGAGTATCTCTTCTCTCCCCAGCTACTTCAAGAAAGGAACCTATGCTTTGTATCCTCCCATAATACTTAACAACGTTATATATTCAATTTGTGTTTGACAGGCTTGGGACAGTTGAATGAATGGATGGACAGATGGACAGATGGATGTGAGGAGAGTGATGGATGGATGGACAGATGGACAGACAGACAGATGGATGACTGGATAAATAGTATTAAAATAAAAAGAGGAATTCTTCAGAGTCTAAGGCAGAAGTCCGACTGCTTTCTAAACACAATCAAAATTAATTTCTTCTGAAAAAGCTAAAGTAAATGTTTAAACTAGGAAGCTGAAAATTGAAACTCTTCCCCCGAAAGACCTAACCAATGTCTTTGTCCTCTTTACCCTCATAATCTGCTGTAAATACACCTGCCAATGGAGACAGGCCTGAGTTCCACAGGGAAGAGCCTCCAAAATTAGTCCGTACATTAACCTCAAAGAATACGAGTGTGTTCAGAAGGATGCAGGGTTTTGAGCCCCTAATCCTTTGCTACCTATATCAGCCACTTCCGGCCAGATCACATTTCGAACCATCAGGACACACCATCGATGCCAAGGGGTTGTTTCCAAAGCAGAATAAAGCCCACGGCTAAAATCTGTTTTTCTGTGCCAACTTTTTCACTCTTTCAGTTTGTAGATATACAAGTGTTTATTTGATCAAACACCTAAATTATCCTAATAAGTATCATTCCTTTATTTAGGGCGTGTAATTTCTGAACATCCCCAACATATTGCCCAACATGCACTAGTACTAGCAAAATTCCAGAGTGTTCTGGCCCTGAATAATGTGCTTTTCAAAAACAGACTCAGTTACCCAGCAGTGTTAGCTTTTCCAAGAGAAATCCTGGCTCAAATAAAAGGCTGTTCCACCACAATGTTAGAGACTAAAAGGAAGCCGAAAACTTGAAGCTTTTCTGGGACAAGAGCCCCTCTTAAATTTTATTGAAAATCATGGAATCTCTCCAGTAGAGAGCACACAGGCAGATAATGCTCTATATAACACCAGGAGAGTGTGCCAGAAGCTTATCCATAGGCCCTCCCCCAAGAGTCCAGGAATTTGATGGAAAGAAAACTTGATGACAATACCAAGTGTTGGTGAGGTTAAGAAGCAACCAGAACTCTCAGCCTTTGCTATTGGGAGTGCAACACTGTATAATCACTTAGGAAAACTGTTTGGTAATATCGAACAAACCTGCTTACACATATATCTATGACCCACTTCTACATGTATGCCCAAGAAAATGTCCTCCAAACATAAGAGTGTCAAATGTCCATCAACAGCAGTATGGGCAAACAAATTGAGTTATATTCCCACAGTGGAACGCCATACAGTGATGCAAATGAAACATCTACAACTATCTTTAATAATGTGGATGAATTTCATAGCATAAATTCACAAAAGAAATCAGACATAAAGACTACATATTGTATGATTCCATTTACATAAAGTTCTAAAACAGGCAAAATTAATGTATGGTGATAGAAGTGAGGGGTACTGGTTATCCTTGGGGACAGCATAATAGAGTAAGGGAACATAAGGAGGTCTCTGGGGCCAAGTAATGTTCTGTTTCTTGATCTGAGTGCTGGCTTCATGGTTGTGTTCACTTTGTGACATTTCATCAAGCTGTACATTTATGTTTTGTCCCCTTTTCTGTATGTATGTTATAGATCAATGAATATGTACATACTCAGATTAGACTAAAACCCATTGAACTGTATGCCTTAAGTGGGTGAATTGTACAGTATGTGAATTATATCTCAATGAAGCAGTAAAAAAATGAATGGCTGATGTAACTTCTGAGTTCAGGGTGAGGAAGTTAGCAGCCAGCAAAGGAGTCTTGGGATGTCATCAGAAATATAGATTCATTGATTACTTGAATAGAAAAGGACTTTAGCTTTCATGTTGGTCCAGCCAGCACCAAACTACTGTTGTTGAGAAAAGCTTCTTGCCCAGCCAGATGCACTGAAATGACATCCAGATCAAGACAAGGTTCTTTCCCTAGAAAGGGATGTTCAATGTCCAAACTGGCTGTAGGTGACTGACTGCCTCAGAGAGAGAAAGAAGAGGAGGGGTTTAAAAATCAAGTTCCTTTTAAAAATCAATGTATTCCAGTTGCATTGAGTTTGGAGTGGTCACCATAATCTGTGACACAGGCATTGCTGATGTCTTGTTTCAGGCTGATGTCATGTGTCCAGAATGGGCTGCTCCTGTGTTTGATGCCTCCCAGCAGAAGATGCTTTTTTCTTTAGTAGGTGAGCTTCAGGAGCCTCCCATGCCATCCCCAATGGCCGTGAATAAGAGCCTGAGATCTTCAAGAGTAGCATTTCTTCCTCCCAGGTATAATCTCTTTTTTGTTTTGTTTTGTTTTTGCTATATCCCTGATTTAACTACTGACTGAAATGACTCTTTGGCG
This sequence comes from Cynocephalus volans, assembly GCF_027409185.1. NCBI lineage: Eukaryota > Metazoa > Chordata > Mammalia > Dermoptera > Cynocephalidae > Cynocephalus > Cynocephalus volans. Next base: position 60,579,435 of record NC_084478.1, read on the forward strand.
AGTCTAGTGAATTTCACTGATTCATTCTATTACTTTCTCTAACCCCCACCCCCTGGCCATTACTCTTTCTGCCAGACAATAATAATTCATTCATCTGTGAAACCATAGATTGCCTAAAATCAGCTCCTTAGACTAAAAATCACCCTTGACTCCTCTCCTTTTCTACCATCCCATACATAAACAGCAATCAAAACTGCCCATTCTACATTCAAAATATATCTAGAATCCAATCACTTCTCATCTCCTTGATTTTTATGTCCCTGGTCCAAGCCACTATCAGCTTTGACCTTTATTACTGCACTAACTTTCTAAATTCTCTCCCTGCTTTCACCTGTGGCCTTAAGAGTCTTCCAGCAGCCTGAGTGAGCTTTGTGAGACTTAAGTTAGAAAATGTCACTCCCCTGACCAAATTCCTCTAATGGCTTTCCATCACACTTACAGGAAATGCCAAGTCCTTACCATAGTCAACAAGGCTTACATACTTCTCTTTCCCCATCTCCCACCCTCTCTCTTTGTTCAAGTGCAACTGACCTCCTTGCTGTTTTTTAGACATACAAAGTTTATCCTTGCCTCAGGGCCCTTGCAGCTGTCATTTCCTCTTTCAGAATCACTGTTCTGCCAGATATTCACATGGCTACCCCCTCATTTCGTTCAAATCACTATTCAAATGTTACTTCCTCAGAGATGCTTTTTCTGTCAACCTTCATTATTCTTCATAGCAACTTAGACTATGTGATATATTTATTGATACATGTGTTTAGTGCCCCTCCCCTCTGGAATGTAATCCCCATGAAGGTAGAAATTTTGTCTTTTTCACTGGTGTATTCTCAGTACCTAGAAGAGTCCTCATTCAATAAATATTTGAGAAATAAATAGATAGATATCTGATACTGTATTCATCTGAAACCATATTTAGAGGCCAGAGGAAACTCAGAGCAAATAGTAATGATGCTCATATGAGCAGAATTATACAGTATCTGTCCTTTTGTGTCTGATTTATTTCACTTAGCATGTCTTCAGAGTTCATCCATGTTGTACCAAGTGTCAGAATTTCATTCCTTTTTAGGGCTATTATATTCATTCCTTATTAGGGCAATAGTATTCCATTATCTGGATATACCACATTTGTTTACACATTTACCAGCTGATGGACATTTGAGTTGTTTCCACTTTTTGGCTATTAGGAATGATGCTGCTATGAACATTTGTGTATTAACCCATTTTACAGATGAAGATAGTGAGTCTTACAAAAAACAACTTTCCCAGGATCACACAGCTAATGAGTAAGGTTCAAATTCAGGTCTACTTTAAGGCAAGCTAGGTCCCCAGTGCATGCTGCCTTGCATGCAGCAGGAGGTCCAAGATCTGGACAAATCCTGGTGCCCAGGCAACAGCAGGCATCAACGTGGCCCATTTCATCACCATTCCACTCTGCTTTAATGTAATTGTGACTTTAAAAGCCCTAGGCAGAGAAACAAAGCAAAGGATTAACCATCAAATTAGAACTAACACTTGTATTTGGCTAAACAATGAAGAGAATCCAAATTGTCTTACTGATAGGCTTGGATAGGCCCAGGAGAAATTTCTAGGCATCACACTTTTAAGTGCTAGTAACACTTGGACTATTTCTTCTTTCCTTAAGTAAAAATTGTATTAACCATGGGCTATGAACACCATGCAATTCTCTGAACTGGCAGAGATGAAATAAGATATAGCTTAAGAAGCTCCAAAGTCTAATTGGCAAGTCCACGGGAACAGAGGATTACGGCACCATAAATATAATGTGGCACATGGCTGGCTTCATGGCTCCACCTGGCTATGTGGCCTTGTACTGCATAGCCCCTTGATAGCACCCCCAGTTTCTGGGTAAAGGAGTTGGTTCATGGAGAGGGTAGTCAGCAGTATTCATGACTATATCTATCTTATCCCAGACACCCCTACACTTCTCTGTCCAGGGCCATTGTTTCAGCCAGATAAGCAAGGTCTGCAAAAGCCCCAGAACATAAAGTTTGGCTTGGAACTACTAAAGAGAAGAGTGGACTTCCCAAGTGGTACATGTGATGGATGCTGTGATGAACTTGCTCAGATCGCCCTTCAGAAAGAAGGGACTTCTTCCTTCAGCTTCTAGGAGTGCTACTGGCAGGCAGCCCTTGGTTCCTAGCCCCTTTCAGAGATTACCCCAGCTGCAAAACAACACTTTTCACAAGGTCATGCTGCCTTCTCTAGGCAACCCATTTCCAGTAACTGATTAATGTGAGAGTATAAAGTCCTTGTTCTCTTGTTCCACTCAGGACAGCTCTGAAGAATCATCCCATCTTCAGAATTTCTTGCAGGGTCAACTGAGGCTTCCACTACAACTACATTACAGTTCGACTTCTCCCTTTGCCCACGCCTGCCTCCTTCCCCTCCTATCCACAGCTGTTGGTCCCCAGAGCACTTCCTAACAAACCTTCTGCATGCTATTCTCCATCTCTGAGTCTGTGTCCTGAAGAACCCAACCATGACAGCCATTCTTTGGAATGGGCACAGCAGACTGTAGCAATGTCTGAAGAATCTCAATCCCAGGGCTCTGAGGTGGCCCAGACCCCATGAGAAACTTCTGGAAACCGGCCCAATGGGACCTCATTTGAGAATGGGGGGGGCTTTCCTTTGGGGGGGGTGTTGGTGGGGAGGTCCCAATCTTCTTCTCCATCACCAGAGACTTGATAAAGAAAATGGGAAACAAAGCAAGAGCTGCTACAAGTATATTCAGATAGGTGAACAGACTAAAAGGGGGAAATTGAGAGGAGAAAGTCTGTAATCAAATCTAAGGCCCAAAAGAAAAGCTTACTTTTACATCATAGATCATAATTTTAAAATCCCATTAATGTTCATATAAAGATTTGTGCCAGAAGCAAGAGCGAATTTGCCATCTTAAAAGTGTCTCCAAAGACCTAAAAACTCATAACAACTCCTATTATACATTTTGAGTTATTTTAGGAAAGGAGCTTGGAGTTAAAAATCCACATGATCTCCGAATTCCAATGAATCTTAAACAAGTCTAAATATTGAAATCCTCTCTTCCATGCATTTTTAACATGCTCTGCTAAATGCATTTGCTTAAGTTTAATTAAGTTGGAGAACAGAACACTTTTAGTCTTACTACAAGACTTCATAAAATCTTCCTCAAATAATTTACACAGAAGGTAGTTTTCCCAGATCTAATATTCTAGTTTAATTAATAAATCTAATGTGGCTTTTCATAGACAAACATATCAAGAATATGAATTTTATAATTGCCATTATTAAAGAGCTGTAAAATTTCAGGCTCATATAGATATGTTATAGCCTGAAAAATTTAACTACAGATGTTAAGTGATTTTTATGATGATTGTACTGGAGGGCAGAAAAGAAACAAAACCAGAGACAACAGCATTAGCAAAAAGGTGACACTTGGTTTCACAGTAGTCATTGCAAACCCTTATTTTATAATATTCACATACCAGAAACCACTTGAAAATGACCCATGTTTGCCTACACATACATGCTACTAGAGGTGAGGGTACAGCTTGTGATGTTCAACTTCCCAGTAGGTGGCCATGAACTCAGGCACATGACAAACTGTCTGGGCCTCTGTATATTACATCACGTGGATATAAAGAGAAACAATGCCATAGTGTTATTGCAGGCAACCAGTGAGATAATGCATATACATCTCAACATATAGCCTTGCACATAGTAAATGCATATATATTGACTAATGTTATTATTACTGTCTCTACATTTTTCTTTCCACAAAAGGTATCGCCAGCTGTCACTTAGAGGATAGGAGCATTGGCTCAAGAAACAGACTAATTCTGGTTCTATGACCTTAGGTAAGTTACATCGCTATAAAATGTAGATAGCAATACCTACCTCCAGGGCTGTGAAGAGGATTAAATGAGATAATACAGGCAAAGTTCTTAGAAGGATGTTAGTTATTATTGTTGTTGCTATTATAATTTTAATAAATACCTCAAAGCCCCTTTCCACACATATCCTGAGCCTTCCATGAAAGGAGGCTGTCCAGGCCCTCTGGGGCAATTCCATGGTGTGAGCCTGAGGATGACTTTGTAGCAGAAGGCTCAAAGCTTCCTGCCCTTACAGCATCACTGAGCATGCTGGGACTAACCAGCTGAAATATCTACCCCCAAACTGCTCACTCCAGCACGCCCTTGCCAGGGAAGGTGTTCATCCAGTTACATTCTCTAGGAAGCCCTCTCTGAACCTCCAGAACTGGACCCTGAACCCCAGCCTCTGAGAACAGCTCAGCTAATCCAAAACAACTGCACCACTTTCTATCCCAACTGTAGGCCTGCTGGGGTCACAGGTGCTGGGTGACAGGTGTGCCCCTCGTCTTTCAAAGATATTATCCAAATGCTTTTGATGTCCCTGAAATATAGAGAGCAATAAGAAGATGGAAAAGCTCTTTGTAACCTGGGTACATGCTTAGTACAAGATAAAAGGAAGGAGGGGGAGAGAGAGAGGGAGAGGAAGAGGAGGAGGGAGAAATTGACTTCTAAAATAAATGATTTTTCTCAAAATGGGGTTTAATGTCAATTATTATCTTTGGGTTACCAGACTACCATTTTGAAATCTGAGGACATGTGAAGATCTAAATCTAGAAAAAATTGTGTCTAAAAAGCAAATTATCAAAAAAACTCCTTCCTGAAGGATTTCTGTACCACCAGATAAAAAATAATAATGATGAAAATATCTAGTCCCACTTTACAGACTAGGAATTGAAGCTTCTGAGAAGCATTAAACTACATACCCAAGGTCCATGGTAAACTTACTGAAACCCTGGAAGTTTAACAGAGGTCTGTGACTCCAGAGTTAGTATGCCTTTCTCTACAAAGAGATCCTTACAAGATGGAAATTCTTATCCCTGAATTTATCCAAGCACAACATACATTCTCCACTGCACTAAATAACTCATCCAGTTCCCAGGGCTGCCTCTGAGTAATGCCGGTACCGGTACCAACTTTTCACTCCATAAATTGTCTGGGAGAAATGTTCACTTTCCTTAGTGGTATGAACCAAAATGATGAGTCAGAAGATTCCCCCAAGAAATGCAATGCTTTGAAATAAGAATTCCACCTGAAAATAAATCAAAGGAGACTTTATGCACAAATAGAAAGTTTCCTTGGCTCCCAAAACAAGCTCAGCTGCTATGAACATCAATCCCCAGTTTGTGTTGATTTAAGGGAGATTCACTTGTTGAGGCAGTAAGAAGGGTGCTGGGTAGATCCTGATTAGAAGAACGTTCTGGGGACTAGCAGAGAAATGACACAGCAGGAGAAACCTGGAATGAGATTCAGATAAAGACAAGTTTGGCAAAGAAGCAACTTGTGAATTTTACATGGAAGACACCTTGGAGACACTTTAAGAGAATTCAGATTTTACCACCTGGACTGACATGAAAGGGTTATCTCAGAGGCATCTGCTTATTTGAAATAATTATTTTCAGGAGGAAAGAGTTTTCAAAGAAACTCACTTAAAGGGTACTTCTGATTGACACTCACATGCTTTAAAAAAAAAAGCGCAATTTCAAAGAAATCATAAGCAAAAAGAAATTGGGTACAAGAAATAATGATTGTGACTGGCAAGCACCATAATTACCATCATGACCATGACCATCACCATGACCATCACCACCACGACCATCATCATCATCATCATCATCATTGTCATTATCATGGCTAACACTTTCTGAACATTTGCTGTGTACCAAAATCCTTTCAAGGATTTTACACATTTAATTCCCTTACCTCTCTCAACAGTCTTATGCAGAAGGTGTTATTATTATCTTCATTTTTTAGATTAAGATACAGAAGCACAGAAAGGTTAAGAAACTTGCCATGAATCACAAAGCCGATTAAGTAGTAAGCCCAAAATTCAAATCCAGACCCTCTGGGTTTTAAGCCTACGCTCTCGATCTCTACATTATTACTAATGCATTTATTGCATACCTTTTGATTTTCCCAAGAATATACACATGATAAAGTACATTTTTCAAGGCTATGAGGAGCTTTGCTATGATAATGCTTATATATCTTGGCACTGCTGGAAGGTATTAAAAAAAGACTAGTGAGACAATGACTACTGCTTTCGTAGCTAGGGGAGACACTCTTTAAGATATGTAATAATTCATGGCTTCTGTTAAATTTATAAGCACTTGTCTCTTTCTCCTTGACATTATTTCCAACTATCTCATCTTTTGTACCTTCAAGCCTATGTGTTTGTGCTCAGGAAGTCTGTCACTCTGCTAATATTTTCTTTCTTTGATCTGTATCATTTGGACCCCCCAAAATTAATCTTTTAATTTACGAGGTCCCCAAAATACCCCCAATGCCATTCTTATGCATAGCTTCAATTTTAAAATTCTGCTGGAGGATATTGTCACCTATGATGGCTTTAAATTCCAAAGCAGGCCACAGGGTGCTAGCTAACTTATGCTGACCTAAAGTAGGTTTCAGAGATGGATAATGAGAAATGCAGGGCGGACTAAGTGCCCCTCTTCAAAATTATTGAATGACTGCTGCCAACACTTCTGTTTCCCACACATACATGCATCAGTTTCAATAGAAGGCTGTGAACTTCAGGGCTGGAGAATAGAGCAGGATCCTAAGAATCCTTCTACCACCAATTAATGAGATGAAGTCATAGCACTAATTGTGACGATGATACCTTACAACTTCACAAAGTGTACTGAATTTCACTTGTATGAGAAACCCGAGGTCACATAAACCATACATTGTTAAAAATCATGATAATATATGGTACTTTTAATTCAGCATGTTCTGGGTTAAATGCCAAAAATGAAGAGAGAAGATTAGCCCTTCATGGGAAAGGATGTGTATTGTTTTGTATCTGCCCAAAAGAAAGAGTAGAGTGGTGGCTGGGGTGGATTGCTATCTATGAAGAAGAAATATACACAGGCACACGTGTGCGGGCACACACGCACACACACACACACGCACACGCACACACACACGCACACGCACACACACGCGCACGCACACACACACAGTCTATTTGCTCCTGAGGAAACTTCTGCAGAATATTACTTTTATTTTTATCTATTTATTTATTTATTTGAGAAATGAGTTTTGAGCTTGATTTCAATCTCCCGTAACAAAGTCTGTGAAAGGGCCGGCCCCGTGGCGCACTCGGGAGTGTGCAGCACTTGGGAGCGCAGCAGCGCTCCCGCCGCGGGTTCGGATCCTATATAGGAATGGCCCGTGCACTCACTGGCTGAGCGCGGTGCGGATGACACCACGCCAAGGGTTGCGATCCCCTTACCGGTCACAAAAAGACAAAAAAAAAAAAAAAAAAAAAAAAAGTCTGTGAAAGAAAATGAATTATACTTACATATTTAATAAGTTACACGATATATATAAAGATTATTATATCCTAAAAGAATTATGTAGTTAATGTTTGATTAAAATATGTACCATCATCAGTGGTACTTTATAGACTGCTTACCAGTAGAATATTACTTTTAAAACAAGAGTCAGATCATGCTCCTTCCCTAGTTCAGTCTTTCCAGTGGCTTCCATATCAGCCAGAGCAAAAGCCAGTGTTCTCATACTTGCCTGCCAGCACTGTGCTGCAGCCTGTGGGTACCGGGTCACAAGAGCCAACTGCACTCACCTCTTCCCAACTCTGCATTCAGTGGTGATAAGTTGGTAGACTGGCATCAACCATGAAGTATTTATACCATACAAAACCTACAGATGAGAGGTTGTTTATTTTGTTTTGATTTTGAGAGTGATTTATCAGCACACCACTGCTTCTCTCCAGCGACTCTCCTTGTCTCCTCTGCTCCGGCCATGCGGGGCTCCTGGCTAGTCCATAAACACATCCTTCACACGCCACCTTCAGGGCTTCTGAACTTGCCGTTTCCCTCTTACTGGAACACTCTTGCCCAAATAGCCGCGTTTTGTTTTCTCTCCTCCTTTAGGTTTTTGTTAAAACGTCACCTCCTCCGTGACGCCCTCCTTGACCACCCTACTTGAAATTGGATCCCACTCTCTCACACACCTCCATTCTCCGTAATTCATCACCTTCTGACACTAAATATATATATACATACATATTTTCTTTTCAAATATGGCTAAGCAAATGTTTAAATTATACATTGTTTTTAACATTGTAACATCTCATACATGCATATAGGAGATTTAGCTGATCTGGTTAAAAAGTTCAAACCCTTAGTAGAAATTACTAAATCTTGACATGGGTGAAGTAACAGATTTTAAAAGCTAAAGCTTTTTGCATAATTCAGTAACTTGTTAGTTAACTGAATTTTAACTCTAAAAAATACTTGAAAATCAACTTATATCCCCATTAGAGTTGAGAGTGTTAAATTAAAAAGTAGCATTTTAAACGTTTCAGACAAAGCTATATGTGAATTTGGGGTACATCTGAATTAATTTCACTTAGGAAAATCCATATTTTACATCATTTTTTTATTCTGCACTTAACTGTACCTCTTGATTGTGTCTGTTACTGCAAGTGAAAAGTAATATAAAATAAAACATGGCTAATACTAATTCCGTTTTAGGTAGATAAATTTGTTTCTTTTTTTTTTTTTTTTTTTTTTTTTTTTGTCCTTTTCGTGACCGGCACTCAGCCAGTGAGTGCACCGGCCAGTCCTATATAGGATCCGAACCCGCGGCGGGAGCGCTCCCAGCGCCGCGCTCTCCCGAGTGCGCCACGGGCTTGGCCCGATAAATTTGTTTCTATATATTGTTCCACTTGTTTGTTTATTGCATGTCCTCCCCAGCTAATGCACAGCTCCATGAGGGCAGGGATTTTTGTATGATCTGTTCACCTCTGTTCCTCCAGTTTACGTGTCACTTAACTGTGGACAAAGGAAGTAGTCTTTGGTCATGGAATTTTGGCGAGAGCTGATGGTACAAGTGTTGAGACGGGGGACCTTCCTGGCTTCTTGACATCACACAAGGTGGGCACTGATTTTCCTGTAGGACTAGATTACTTGTGACTAAAATATTTCAGTTTTCCCTTAAGAATGATGCCAAATCAAGGTCTGCCCCATTGTCTTCTAAAAGGGCCAGGCTCATCTAGGGACAAGAACCCATTCTTTCGGTCATTCGTGAAAGAAACATTTACCTAAGGGCTTCTAGGTGCCACATCCTGATCCAAGTGCTGGAGATACAGAAGTGAGCAAAATAAAGAAAAAAAAATTTCTGCCCTCATGGAGCTTGCATTCTACCAGGACAAGGCAGACGAAAAACAAATACATGTATATATGATGCCAGGCATTTATAAAAAACAACAAAGCAGGGAAAGGATAAGTTAGGAGCAGAGAATACCAGGTGGGGGTGGAGAAGGCTACTCCTTAAGACAGGGTTATCAGGGAAGACCTCTCTGAGGAGATGATATTTGAGTTGAGACCTAAGAAAGAGCATTTTAAGTGGAGGGAATAGCAAGCGGGTTTTGGTTATCTATTGCTGCATAAAGAAATAACTGCACAACTTACTGGTTTAAAGACCAATCTATTCCTTTCACAGTTCTGTGGGTTGATTTGGCTCAGCTGGGCAGATCTTGCTTGAGGTCGCTCATGTGTCTGCATCAGATAGTGGCTGAGGCTCGAGTTATCAAAGGCTCGACTGGGCTGGCCGTCCAAGGCAGCTTCACTCCCAAGTCTAGTACCTTGGTAGGGAGGGCTGGAAGGCTGCATTAAGCAGGGACAGGTGACCACAGTGCCTGCATGTGGCCTCTCCAGCATGGGAGTCTCAAGGTATTTGGGCTTCTGACATAGTGTAACTCAAGGCTCCAAGAGAGATGGAAGCTGCCCGTTTCTTAAGGCCTGGGCCCCCACACTGGAACAGCTTCACTTTTGCCATATTCTCCTGATCAGAGCAGTGACAGAGCCCTCCCAGATCCAAAGGGAGGGGGCATGGAACCCACCTCTCCCTGTCCATGGGAGGACTGTCTAAGAATGCGCGGCCAGCTATCCTTAATCTGCCTCAAAGTGCAAAAGTGGCTGGACCAGAGTGAGCTGGGTCGGGAGGTCGGTAGGGGTATATCATTTAGGTACCTGTAGGCCATGATAAAGATTTACTTTAACTCATTCTCCTTCTAACTTATTTTTACTGCTTTTTCTTCCAGGGTTCTGCATTCAAGGAACCTTAGCTCTAGCCTGGTTCCTTGGCAAGATATCAACCTTAGCTCTAGCCTGGATACATAGGCAAGATATCAACAGGGATATGGGGAAAATGCCTGGAACCAATCAGGGAGAAATATGAGGCTCCTAAAATAGACACAGCACAATTCCCCTGGCCTTAGAAAGAACAATAGCAGCTTAAAAACAACCTGTTGTTTTTAGATGGACTCTTATCCCTTCTAATCTAAAGTATCAATGTCATTCGGTATCATAATAGCACCCTTGAACTGCCAAACATCTATCTACATAAGTCACCCTTAAATATAGTTGTATCTTCTCCTTTCTGCCTAAGCATGAAGTTATATATAAAGCAACACTTCTTCTAACCTTATTATGTTTACATTTTACAATGGAAACATAAAATGAACCTGAGATAGACGTATGGTTGTCTACTCCTACGTTTATCTTGTGTAACACAGAGTTCCAGCCATCTCAACAGAATGAGAAGCTTAAATACTTTTTTAAATTCCTGGATTAAGAATGAGATAAGATAATTCAATGTCTCCCAGTAGTCTTTTTATTTTTATTTTTTTCTTTAGCAGCTGGCCAGTACAGGGATCTGAATCTGTGACCTTGCAGCTATAAGGCTGTGCTCTAACCAACCGAGTTACTCCCAATAGTCTTTGATTTAACTAAATGTATAGTTCACATTGGTGGCCTTTATGGGGCTTCTGATATCACTGGGAGATCAGGTAGGCCCCAGGAGATCAAATGGGGATAAAAAAAAATCAGTGATGGAATGGGGCTTGCTGGTTAGCTCAGCCGGTTAGGGCACAGCCTTATAACACAAAAGTCACAGGTTCAGATCCCCATATCTGCCGCCGAAAAAAAAAAAAAAAAAAAATCAGTGATGGGGCATAAGACAGAAAAAGTCAGCATTAGGAAGCAAGAACCTAAGCAGACGGAAAAGGAGAGTTGAGGGCCTGCCCCACAGTTCAGTCCTCAGCACCCTCACCCTTTTGCTTGTCATTCTAGAGACTTTGCCCAGTCCTAAGTAAGGTCTACGTGTAGGTCAGCACCTGAGCTGAGGTGACAAGCCCCTGAACGCTGGAATGAGATAGATCGTGGTTGGAGTCCCCACTCCATCACTTACCAACTGGGGGATCTTGAGCTAGTCACATAAATGCTTTGTGCCTTGACGCCCTCATTTGGAAAGGAGGGATAATAATAGCCATCATGCTTTTCTGACTATTAAACAAGATAATGCATGCAAAATGCTGAGAATGGTGCTTTGCATACATCAAAATCTCAAAAGATGTTGGTTACCGTTATTATTAAATTCAGTTTTGAGCTGGATCTCCAGGAGCCACCATGTACATGAGTTTGGTTTAACTTAAAAGCATAAATTATAGGTAATTATGAGTTGTGATTTTTTTCTCAGTTTGCACGTCACGAGAAACTATCTACAGCAACTGCCCTTAACATTTGCCAACCTGACAAAAAGGGAAACAATAAATGTCTGCAGTAAAAGGCTCCAGGTCAGTCTGCAGCCCTTTTGCTCAGAATTTTGCATAGAACATGTATGCTGAGAGATGAAATGAATAAATAAACTTCTTCTACTGAATTCCAGGCTTCTCTTCTCTACAATTCATTACATGTTGGACTTTTCCCTGACTATATCTTAAGACAATCACCATTTACAACACTTTGGGCCAGTTTTATGGTTTCTCCTGAGTTAGTCATAGTCAGGAACAAATAAACAAATGTACTGAAATAATGACGCTTTATGAAAAGTATTTATGCTCTCCATAAAGTTATTCCCTTAAATTTACTGTGCAGTGTCCTTCAAGGTTTTGGGACATGCTCAACGCATTCTCTTACAGTAGTCTCTCTGACCATCCCCAGCCTCACTCAGTTCCAACTTGCTTGCTTTCCCATGTCTTAAAATGACAGGGGCATAGCATCTCCCTGTGCACCTGAGACAGTTTTCTCAAAGTGATTCCACACTGGTCTGCCCTTAGGAAGGAACAGGTATATGAAGAATTTCACTCTTTATTTCTAAGTTCTTTGTGATGCCAGATATTTGATGTTGCCAGAATAAGTGAAGTTAATTTGCTATGTAATGTAGCATCTATCGTGTGAGATCTAGGCATATGTTTTGTATAGGTTTTTTTAAAAATTTAAGCTAGATTAGAAATGTTTGCAAAAATACATGGAATTTGGTAACCTTTTAGGCCTGTGCTGTACAGTACAGTGGCTAACTTAGCCACAAGTTGCTATTGAGCACTTGGAATGTGGCTAGCCAGAATTGAGCTGTGCTGAAAGGGTAAACTACACACCAAATTTTAAAAGCTTAGTACAAAAAAGAAATATAAAATATCTCACTAATAATGTTTTATATTGATTATAAGTTGAAATGATATTTTGGATATACTAGATTAAATAAAAGTATTATTAAAATTAATTTCACCGGGGGGGGGAAGAAGATATAACAACCACAATTACTTGAAGTTGATACGACAAGCAAACAGAAAGGACATTGTTGGGGGGGAAGGGGGGAGGGAGAAGGGAGGGAGGTTTTGGTGATGGGGAGCAATAATCAGCCACAATGTATATCGAGAAAATAAAATTAAAAAAAAAAAAAGAACAGCAAAAAAATAAATAAATTTTGTTATTAACAATTGATAATTATTTCATCAATGCATTTTGGATACTATAAATATAAATCATTTTTGTGTTAAAAAAAATAAAATAAATAAAATAAAATAAAATTAATTTCACCTGTTCCTTTTCACTTTTTAATATGGATACTAGAAAAATTAAAATTATATATGAGCACACATTATATTTCTATTGGACAGTGCTGTTTTAAGCTATTTTAATGAATTTTCCAAGCTTTCAAAGCTATGTCACACACAAAAAAAATTTGTTTTAATTCTCTGAACTTAGGTTATTTAAAGATTGGCAAACCCCGACATGCCTCCTATCTTCTGACAGCTCTAAGAGAGTGCCAGCTCGGCCACTTACCACCCCGGGGGAAAAGGTCATTACTGGGCCTAATAATTACCACTGTCCCATATTCCAGGGTCTAAAGAAATCAGAGTAGAACTGAAGGAAACTTAGAAGGTAACACAACCAGAAAAGGGCATTTTATTTCTCTTTTCTATGATCTATTTAGTCTGTTTGCCTGGGCATGTGAGTTTAGTTGTAGCCCAATGCTGATCTCCTAACCTACTAATAATACAGGAAACAACAACAGAAGAAAGAAGGAGGAAGGAGGAAGGAAGAAGGAAGAAGGAAGGAGGAAGGAAGATAGAAGGAGGAAGGAGGAAGGAGGAAGGAAGGAGGAAGAAGGAAGGAGGAAGGAAGATAGAAGGAGGAAGGAGGAAGGAAGGAGGAAGGAGGAAGGAAGGAGGAAGGAGGAAGGAAGATGGAAGAAGGAAGGAGGAAGGAGGAAGGAGGAAGAAGGAAGAAGGAAGGAGGAAGGAGGAAGGAAGGAGGAAGGAGGAAGGAAGGAGGAAGGAAGGAAGGAGGAAGGAGGAAGAAGGAAGAAGGAAGGAAGATGGGAGAAGGAAGAAGGAAGATAGAAGGAGGAAGGAGGAAGGAAGATGGAAGGAGGAAGGAAGATGGAAGGAGGAAGGAAGATGGGAGAAGGAAGAAGGAAGATGAAAGAAGGAAGGAGGAAGGAAGAAGGAAGAAGGAAGGAGGAAGGAAGATGGAAGGAGGAAGGAGGAAGGAAGATGGAAGAAGGAAGAAGGAAGAAGGAAGATGAAAGAAGGAAGAAGGAAGAAGGAAAAAGGAAGGAGGAAGGAAGAAGGAAGAAGGAAGGAGGAAGGAGGAAGGAAGGAGGAAGGAGGAAGGAAGGAGGAAAAAGGAAGGAGGAAGGAAGAAGGAAGAAGGAAGGAGGAAGGAGGAAGGAGGAAGGAGGAAGGAAGGAGGAAGGAGGAAGGAGGAAGGAAGGAGGAAGGAGGAAGGAAGGAGGAAGGAAGAAGGAAGGAGGAAGGAGGAAGGAAGGAGGAAGGAGGAAGGAGGAAGGAGGAAGGAAGGAGGAAGGAGGAAGGAAGGAGGAAGGAGGAAGGAGGAAGGAAGGAGGAAGGAAGGAAGGAGGAAGGAGGAAGAAGGAAGAAGGAAGGAAGGAGGAAGGAGGAAGGAAGAAGGAAGGAGGAAGGAGGAAGAAAGGAGGAAGGAGGAAGGAAGGAGGAAGGAAGGAGGAAGGAGGAAGGAGGAAGAAGGAAGGAGGAAGGAAGAAGGAAGAAGGAAGGAGGAAGGAGGAAGGAAGAAGGAAGGAGGAAGGAGGAAGGAAGAAGGAAGAAGGAAGGAGGAAGGAGGAAGGAAGAAGGAAGGAGGAAGGAGGAAAGAGGAAGGAAGAAGGAAGGAGGAAGGAAGAAGGAAGGAGGAAGGAGGAAGGAAGAAGGAAGAAGGAAGGAGGAAGGAAGAAGGAAGAAGGAAGGAGGAAGGAGGAAAGAGGAAGGAGGAAGGAGGAAGGAGGAAGGAGGAAGAAGGAAGGAAGAAGGAAGGAGGAAGGAAGGAGGAAGAAGGAGGAAGGAAGAAGGAAAGAGGAAGGAAGAAGGAAGGAGGAAGGAGGAAGGAGGAAGGAAGAAGGAAGAAGGAAGGAAGAAGGAAGGTGAAAGAAGGAAGAAGGAAGATAGAAGGAGGAAGGAGGAAGGAAGAAGGAAGAAGGAAGGTGAAAGAAGGAAGAAGGAAGATAGAAGGAGGAAGGTAGAAGGAAGATGGAAGAAGAAGAAGGGACAGGAATTCATAATTCAGTGTATAAGGTGCCTACAAAAATATTTTTCAGGATGAGTTTATAGGCCTAGTTTTCTTTTGAAAAGAATTTGTAAAGCATCATCCTACCTGGTGTCTCATCATTTAAATTTTTACTTGGTAGTAAAAATCCCCAGAGCCTATTAGGAAAGTTCATTTTCAGAAGGAAAGTAAACAGACTGTATCCTTCTTATCAAAATGTTGGGAATCTTTAGCTTATCACACAGCCTTGCTGGTGACAGTGAAGTTAATCAGTTAATCAGTTAACCTTCTGTTAACATCTTTTCTCTTTAAAACATCAAAGCACTAAGTGAGACAGGTACAAATATCCCTCTTTTCAAATGGAGAAATCAAGGCACAAAAGCATAAATAACATGGGCAAGGTTGCACGAAAGGTCAATGATGAAGCGTGCGCATGTGTGCGTGCGTGTGTGTGTCAAACACCGGGAAAATTCCGCAGCCCAGTAATACCAGGATAAGAGCCTTTGAGGTTCTGCATTAGAACAGCTGCTTTGGGATCTAGACTGTCTAAATTCAAAAGATCTAAGCTCAGTCACTAAGCCTGGCTGGAAGTAGTTTGCTTATTAATGGATATGTAACCCAGGAGACTGCTGCCTAGGTGGGTGAGAGGCACAGAAATCTGCTGGAAACACTGGGCCTAACCTCTCCTCATAGATCATGAGCTCTCCAAAGTAGAGTCTGTGTCTGATTACATTTTCAAAAATAAAAATGAGAGGAGCTCTTTATAAAAAGTTCTGGCAGTACTAAAAAATACAAAGAAGAAAGCAACAAATTACCTCATATCGCGTTATCGAGGTTGATAAAAAAAGCTGCAACATTTGGTGTATGACCTTGCAGACCTTTTTATAAGCATCTACAAGACACAAAGATAGATAAGTGGATGGATGGTGGCTATGGGTGGATAAATGAACAAATGGATGATTGAGAAAAGTAGGAAGGAAACAAAATAAGAAAGGAAGAAAGGAAGGAGGGAGGAAAGGGCAAAGAAAACAATACATGAGATGAGATCAGGTGCGTTCAGGGTGGTATAGCCGTACAAGTGCAGTGGGGGGAAAGGGGGAGGGGAGGGAAGTTGGGGGATAGTTGGGTGGGGTACACAGGGTACAAATGCAATTTCTGGTAACAGGTATGCTTCCAGTATGAATCTGGACCTCACCTCATGGGCACAAGGGGTGAGAACCAGCTTTGTAACTCATGAATATTCATAACCAATTTTTTAAAAAGATAAAAACAAACATGCAAGTATATTTTTGAAGGACTATTTCAAACTACAAAGTACATAAAAATGGATCTAATTTTTTTGGTGGATGAAGACAAAACACTTAGATTTTTTTATTATTTCAAAATTATTATCGAAATTGGTTGTATAGGAATTTGTGTTGTTTGCAAACTTACAATATCTTCACCTATGCAAAAGAAATAGTTCCTGTACTTTAGTTATTTTTCAGTGATGTTCAAGAAATTAGAGGAAATGTATATACATGATCATATCATATAAGAGAAATAAAAATAATTTAAAATAAAATTAATAAAATAATCTAAAATTAAAAACATACATGAGAATTGAATCGTATTATATTTGCTATTTTAAATGATATAAATGTACTTGCATTTCACGGAAGAAACACAAACTGAAGTGAGCTGAAGTGCTAAAGTTCAAATAAATGTTTCCTTAACCCCAAGAGACACTAGTTCCTGAAAGAGGCTTATAGGATTAAGTCAAAATATCATGAGAATCATGAAGAGACTTGAGTCTTTGTCTTTTGTTAACTACAAGTTTAATTTCGGTATAGGTTGATTCCATGCTATGAAAGAAAATTTAAGTAGTTGTTGCCCTTCTTATACTTACTTCTTCCCTTCTCACCTTCCCCACATTCTGATTTTGTTCATAAAATTTTTTACCATATAAAGGATTTTATAATATTTTACATCTGTGCTACAATTGGATTTCCTCTAATTCTGTATATTTAAATCTTTATTTAAATGTATCTAGTGCTTAATACCAATTTCACAAACACTGATTCATTCCTGAATTCTTTATTTCGAGTCATCACCTGGTGATACTTTGAAGCGCTGTGCTGCTCTGACAAAACTTTTGATCATGTTTCACGGGCTTAGTGGACAGGTTACAGGTAGCCAGAAAACAGGTGTCATGGGATTGAAAAGCAGAAAAAGTGGCAAGTCAATGGCAAAACTGTTCCCTGGATAATTTGGAAGGCAGACCAAGTACTTACCAACCTTAAAACTCTAAAAGAAACTGTTGGAAAGAGTGTTAGTGACTGATGGCTTTCATTCATAACAGTTTGCTTTCGGCAATGGTGTAGATCTGGAGATTGAATAGCCAGGATTAGGAACGTTACGTTTTGCTTGCCATCGATTTTCAAATTTTATGATCTAAGGCTTTTTTCTTTTTCAGGTTTGATTATGGCATTGGAATCTCTTGGGGGTTTTTTGCTTTATTCTATTTAGTCATTTTTCCTATTTTTTTTTAAATTCACTTCATATTGAGAGGAGAATCTTTGATCCCACAAATTCCACACCATATGTCCCCCAAATTGTCTCAGATTCAATTATTTAGCCCAGTACCTTGCATATATTAGATGCTCAAAAATGTGGGTGATTTGAATACAGTGTACGTGCTTAACTAATAGTAACTAATTGGCTAAATATTCACTATATTACAAAGTATTTTTATGACAAAACATTATGCATCTATTTAAAATGGCATTTACAAAGAACTTTTAATGATACTGGAAACTATTTGTGAAACATTAACAAGTGAAAAAGAAGACCTCAAAACTTTCTCTATATGAAAAATATAAAATAGGAATCTAAGAATATTAAATATAAACTAAATATGACATATATATGTATGGGTGTGTGTGTATAAGTGTGTCTGTGTATATATGTGTGTGTATATAAATAAAATCTTAAAGTACAAATAACAGAAAACCATTCATCCTACTTCCAAATGGGTTTTTACAAAGTGTCATCAGGAAAGTGTGGAGAATACAGGACTTGCGAAGGAACCATTGGAATAACTATAGTCAACTGTGGAAAGTTTTAAGGAATGGAGGATCTTGAACTTGATTTTTCCAATATATGAGAGTGCAAGTTTGGCAGGAAGGAAGTCGGGCCAGCCCAGTGCTGGGGCTCAGAAGGAAATGACAGAAAGCCCCCTCCCCCCACCCCCAGCACACCCCCACCACCCATCCAGCAGACAGTGAGCTTTTTATGGTGTGTTCTTGGCATCAACTCATGCTCTGACCTCACTGCTTCCTGTCATTTGCAATTGACCTCTTTAATCTTTATGTCCTCACCTGTTAATGGAGATAAAGCTTCCAGTTCATAACTAAGTAACTTACAGTTATTTGGGACCAAAAACGCTGTTAGGCTCTCGATGTCCATATTGGCACAATGTTACCATTGTTATTACATTCTGATAGCAGCAGAAGGCAAGGGAAAGGCTCGAGCCATGTGACAGAGACAGGAAATCTATGCCCAAGCCTTTCCGCAGGCTGCTGCTGCTGAGGGTGTGGCAAGGCAGGCTGGCTAACGCATTTTAGGCCATCTTGTCCTTCCTGTCAATCCCTTGGTATCGCAGACTGCTAAGGCCCTTTAACCTGTTACATGGCTCCCTCATTAGTCACCATCCTTTGGTGAACTGGGCTCCCTGTCATTGTATCTCCTTTTGACTACTTGGCCATGCCCCATGACCACACGGTATGGAAGCTGTAAAATTTTGCACAAGATTTAAGTTACAGCCCTGTTTCCCTTCGTGAATTTCACCATCATAAATGAATTCTATACATTCTCTACCCTCCACCCCCAGTATAATTTAAAACTAACTCTGTGTTTCCCACAACTCTAGTCACTGTTAAGTTTATCCAGATGTGTGTGTTTGTGCATAGAGAATATGTTTACTAATTTTATCATGTTTTTAGTTCCAAATGGAAACCTTAGAAGCCTAGAATAAATTCATCCCAAAATGTGGTTCCAAATCCAGCCATCGAAGGCATAATTTTCAGCAAATTATTACATGCCAAAGATCTGCCTATATTCTCTAGAACACAAACGAGCAGTTTGGTTTCCAGAATAACTCAACATAAGCTTCAGAATGATCACTAGACAAATGTGTTTCCCTTGCTGAAGAGGAAATGACTATTCTCCACATTTTTTCTTTGAAAAAATCTTCCATGATGATAAGACATATTTGTTTCCAACAAATAAGAAATGAAATGGAATGTGGTTGGGAGCAGAAGAGAAGGTTCACTAAGCCCACCTCAGACAGGGCAGAGTCATGGAGCCGGTAAGATCGATGTGGCATGTGTGAAGTTCATGTGAAATGGGCAGCTGTTCCTGGGTGAAATACAGGAGTTTGTCTAACCTGTTCCTGGAGGCTTCTGTCATCGTGAGAGAAGCAAGTGTACTCTGAACTTTGATCCAGACTTCCCTGGATTAACAGGATTGGGGGTAGGGGTGTGGGGAACGGGAAATTAAGGATCTGGAGAAGACTGGACACATCTGGCCTGTAGACCTTCAGGAGACACAGAGGTCCTACACAACAGGATGATTTCCACTTGCTAAACACATCATCATTTGGATATTGGATTTCTCTATATTTCTACTCTGATTCTGTTGCTGTTCCCCAATACCGAGGGCAGTTTAGACAGAGATTCACTGAGATAGGACTGTAGATGGATATCTACAGTTTCCCCTTTCTGCCTTTATATGCTTTTCATGTACCATATTTCCAACTGGATTTCAGAGCTGTCCACAAGACTGAGGGGTTGTACCAAATGCTCCCTCCTCCATGAGGCTGTTTGAGCAATAGCAGTTATAGTAGCAACAAGCAGGCAGTACATTTGAGCACCTGCCCCTCATTCACATGCCTCTTCAGCATTGAAGCTGAACACAAAGCACGATATAATACAAGATACAACACAAAACACACACACACACACAAAGAATACATTGCAAAAGGGACTTTGACAATGAGCTTGGCTTCTGCCCACTGGGATGTAGGCTAAGACCATAGCGTCTTTTTGGCTCAGTTTCTCCAGATAGCTGAAGTTTGGAAGTGATTCTCACTATGAAGTTGGGCTAATTTTAAACCACACTACATCTTTACATTGACCAGACCCTTAACAGTGCAATCTTCAGTCCTTAAGCAATTTCATGGGTACTCTGACTGTGCTTTCATTTCAAATTTCAGACTGATGAAAGCTTCGGAGGTAGAGAAATTTTATTTGCTGATAGCCTACATTGTACCAAACCTCAAAATTTTCTCCAATATCTTCAAAGTAAGAACCCAAAAGAACAAAAAACAACAACAAAACAAGCACACACGCGTGCATGTAAACACACACACGTACAATGAAAGAGGAAGAGGCAGAAGTCAAAATATAACAGAATTCTTTAAGTTTTTGTTTTTATCTTTTTCTTTTTAATTATGAGATTTTCCTTAAAAGGGAACAGTTTTTGCAAGTCACTTCCAAGGCATCTAAACAGCTGCTTTCTAAACTACACCAGTAGGAGTTAGCACGACTATTTACAAAACAGATCAAAAACCCCAGTGGATGCTTAACGATAATGGTTAAGTACTACCGGCTGCATCACTGATGTTAGAATCACCTTCTAAATTACATAGATTTGAGCAAAAGCAATGACTTCTCACAGTGATAATTAAATCCCAATGTAGTTGTATCACATCTTTATTCACAAAGTCATCTTTGGAAAACCACATTTTAACATCATAAAACAGACCTACAGTAGCACTAAAAATGAATGCCACTCGGTAAATATAAACATTTCTGACAGATAGAACCCAGACAATATAGGGGCAAGTACGTCATAGCACACCAGGGGGTTCTGGATGCCTGTTACGGGGCTAGCAGGAACACTGCCCATCTATCAGCAAACCATTTCTTTTACAACTACCAGAGAACTGGGGATAGTAGGAGTCCTCTCTTGAGGAAAGACACCTTTTCATTTTGGTAGCTGGCAAATTGTAAGCTGCTTTACCCTTCCCCTTTTCTGGGTAGTTCCATTTAATCAGTTCCAATCTCAACCAGCATATCCAAGTTCCTTAGCCTAATGTCATTAAGGCCGCATATAATCTTCCATTAACAAACGTGTAAGAAATTTAAAAAGCAGATCCCTTCAACAGGCTGATTTAAACAGCAGGATCTGACTACATGGCAAGTAGCATGCTTGATACGCTCAGGATTCAGATTAAGAAATACATGCAGATCTGCTGAAGAAACAAGGCACAAATACACGATTTACATGAACTGTAGTTTGCACTTGGGAACAGTAGTTATTAAAGTAAGTAATAGAGGGCAATGTTCAAATGCTCAAAGCACTGCCTTTCATGACAGAGAAGAGAAATTTCTGAACTACATTCTCTGGCATGTAGTAGGAGATAGAATGTCAGAGTTTTTGTCAATAATTCCAGAATGGACATGGCCATTCGTGATGCTTTTTACAGGTTAAAAATGAGAAAAATGACATGTGGCCAAAGACATGCAAGTGGCCATGGTGGAGAACAAGTATTTACTTTGGGGAGGACTACATAGCTATCAGGTCTTTATCACTATTATCATGTAGCTCTTCACTGGCTATGACCATGAGGAGATCAAATTGGCACATTTGTCAAGATTACAAAAACTTTTTGTTTCATAGCATTATTAGTGTTTCACTTTGTCTCACTAGCGAGAATTAGAGAGTAATTTAATATATAAAACATATACGTATATGCCTATGCATATAATATTTTTAAATGCACTGATCTGATACTTCTCATTTCCTCCAGCAGAGGTCAGAAAATAGCAATACAGGAATATGAAAATCCACAAACCAAGAAAACACAGTGATCTCCACAGTTAATGACTGTGAGCAATCTCTCTCAAACAAGGGACTTAACGTCAGCCGTAAGATTATAGAAAGAACAAAGTATCCTGGACGTAGTTCTGAACTGACAAGAGTCCCTGCACACACAAAGAGAGACAAATGAATATAATTTCTAGTCACCTCCTTTGTCTGGAGAAATCTAAGAGATACTAGCATTCTGAGAAGTCAATCTCTGCAAATCTTACAGGTAAAATAAGGAAGACATAAGAACTCAGTCAACATGACCTACATTTTAAAAAGCAAAGAACCCAACAAACGATATTTACTAAGAACTGCTGATTAACGTTCAACAAATCACACTATCACCACACTACATTTTCATTTCTAATTCATACATCTCTTTTTCTGCTACACGCATATGGAAGCCAGGTAAAGAGACTGATAAAACAAAATTTGAAGATCAACCAAAACATTTACTTATAAATTAATGAAAGCTTTTACCCATATTATGCCAAATTACGTAGATGCTTAGTTTCTGTTAATTAAATGATTCATAATGTATGCTCTGTTATTTGTCCCTGATAATATCACTCACTCACATATAAGAGTGTCAAAATTGTTATGTAAATCAAAACTGACTGTTGCTAGCTTCTTTTGTCTTCTAAGAGGATGATTTCTACCAGTGAAGAATATGTCGCTATACTGCTCACTTTCACCTATGGGGGAGAATGAGAAAGAGAGAGGAAACACTGAAATTCAAAAGCTCTGCCAGTTCTTCTGTGGACTCTGGGGTGAGGCTCAGAGTAGATGACTCTTTGCTTGTCAAAGAACATCAATGACTTTTTGGACCGAGATGCAGATTCTGGGAAAACAGAGGATCAGGGAGCTATGAAGAGAGTCTGAAGACCAGCAACATGGTGGGAGGGGGAATCCACAGAGAAATGTGGCCAGTGAGAAATCCTCAGGTGTGCTTTGGTCTAAGGGGTTATTAAATGTCCACTATCCACTTCTAAGCTGTTGGCGTTTCTGTAATTTAAAAGGCCTCCATTGCTCAAAACTTCAGTCATGTCTGCTGCTCACAAACGCTTGGGGTGGTCTGAGGAAAATCAAGGGAAAGAGGTGAGTTTGAACCCAGGTTGGCATGGGGTGTGAACTAGCACAGGTGTTGTGGAACCATGAGCCACAAATGATCATGGGAATGAGAGATCCAGTAAATCCACAGAAATCTTGGGGAAATCAATGGAGCTTCCCTAAAAAAGATGGGATTTGGGACTTGAGCCACTTTTATGTCAATCTCCAAAGAAGATTAACTTCAGCTGATATAGAGGACTCAATGAGAAAATTTCAAAATATTCCATTAGACATATGCCAAATAGTCTTCATAACGTGAGGTTTAGGGAAGCATTTACAAAGCTGTACACAGGTTTTTGCATAACATGAAAGAGTCCAAGGTATTTAAATAGGAACATTTAATAAATAAATCACAAAACTTTTTTCTCTATTGACTATTAAACATTTTACCAAATGGACAATAGCACTTCATCAATAACCTTCCTAAATAAGTTTAGATTCCCACCTAATTCTCCTTCGAAAATAGTGAATAAATTTTCAAAGTAGCTGAAATACAAATGTATTTATACAAAACACATATGCATCATCCAGAGATGCAGAAGATTCTCAGAGAGAACCATCTGGAACTCATATAGGGAAATACCCATAGAGAAGCCTTCAAATCCTTCAAAGTCTGGCCCAGACTCACCTTTACATGGTGGATCAAACGCTCTACTTCATTCACTTTGTAAGTCTCCAATCCCAGCTCCTTGGCTAATCGTAAGATACGATTCTGGGTTGGCCCAACATAAGATCCTCCAAGGTCCACATATTTAACGTTTTGGTTCTGTTTTCCCATGGGAAAAAAAAAATGGATATTTATAAAAATATTCCTAAAATAAAAAAAAGACAGTCCTGAAATAAGCAAATTCAGATTTCACAGGTAATACATACATCTTGAGGTGTATCCGTGGAAAACTGAATTCTGTTCTCAACTCTACTTCATTCACATGGCTTAATAGTTACTAAATCAATCTTTAATTTAAAGCAAAATTGATTGAATAGGCAAGAGAACCCCATTATTCCCAATATATCACAACAGGTTTGGATTTTCGGGCCTTGAATTTGTACGCTATGAGTTGCTGATGAATCTCTTTACTCAGTACCTCAGGCTGATTTTGAAAGAAAATTATCCCTTCTTATGTGGTTTGTTAATACAGGGAATATTCGGTCATATTTTGGATCTTTGAAATTGCTTTTATGTTTAATTGTATTTTTTTTCTATATGGTTTTGAATTGGCTTCATTTCCAATGACTAAAGGGCAGCCTATGAACAAGAACCTCCCTATCTCTGAACGTGCCCACGCAGAACCAGGTACTATGAGGGTACTTTAAAAAAGTTCATGGAAAGATCCACATTATCTTTCAATTCTATTTTTCCATGAACTTTTTGAAGTACCCTCGTATTAGTCAGAAACACCAGAAATGGTCCTCCTTTTCTGTTTTTGTTTGCTTGTTTATTTTCTAGCTCCTCATTCAACACTCCTCAAAAGAACACAGTTTTCACAAGGGCAGGGATCTTTGTCTTATTCACTGATATGTTCCAAGCACTGATAGCAGTTGCCCAATACATTTTCTAAAATAAATGAAAGAACGGTGTTTTTTAAAATTCAGCACCTCATCACGCTAAATCAGTCTCTTTTATGTAAAAGGCACTCTTATGTGCCATATTTTGTGGGAATATGAAGATTTCAAGAGCTGGAGGAGACACAACATATAAGACAACATGTAATAATTGTCCAGGTGCAGAACAGATAAGTGCTATTAACACAGAAGAAAGGCAAGTAGCTTTTGATTGGAGGAGGAAGGATAATATCCTAGATGTATGTCATTCATAAATTCATATGGAACCACAAAAGACCCCAAATAGCCAAAACAGTCTTGAGCAAAAAGAACAAAGTTGGAGGCATCATACTATCCGACTTCAAAATATAATATAAAGCAATTGTAATCAAAACAGCACAGTACTGGCATAAAAACCGATTCATCAACTAATGAAACAGGATAGAAAGCCCAGAAATAAACCCACATTTATGGTCAATTGATTTTTGACAAAAATGCCAAGAACACACAATGGGGAAAGAAGAGTGTATTCAATAAATGATGCTGAGAAAACTGGTTATCCACATGCAGAAGAATGAAATTAGACTCTTATCTTATGCCATCAACAAAAATCAACTCAAAATGGATTAGAGACTTAAACATAAGACCTGAAACTGTAAAACTAGCAGGAGAAAACATAGGGAAAAAGCTAAATGACATTGGTCTGGGCAAGAATTTTTTGGATATGACTCCAAAAACAAAAAATAAACAAATGAGATTGCATCAAACTAAAAAACTACACATAGCAAAGGAAACAATCAACAAAAGGAAGAGACAACCTACACAATGGGAAAAAATATTTTCAAACCATACATCTGATAAGGGGTTAATATCCGAAATACATAAGAAACTCAAACAATTCAATAACAAGAAAACAAATAAACTGATTAAAAAATGGACAAAAAACCTGAACAGACACTTCTCAGAAGAAGACATACAAATGGCTAACAGGTTCATGAAAATATGCTCAGCATGACTAGTCATTAGAGAAATGCAAATTAAAATCACAATAAGATATCACTTTACACCTGTTAGAATGGCATTTATCAAAAAGATGAGAGGTATTGGCGAAGATGTGGAGAAAAAGGAACTCTTGGATACTGTTGCTGGGAGTGCAAATTAGTACAGCCATTATAGAAAAGGTATGGAGGTTCTTCCAAAAACTAGAAATAGAACTATCATATGATCCAGCAATCTCACTTCTGGGAATACATCTGAAGAAATTGAAGTCAATATGTTGAAGGGATATCTGCACTCCCATGTTCATTGCAGCATTACTCACAACAGCCAAGATATGGAATCAACCTAAGTGCCCATCAACAGATGAATGCATTAAGAAAAATATGGTATGTATACACAATGGAATACCATTTAGCCTTAAAAAAGAACAAAACTGTCATTTGGGACAATATGGATGAATCTAAAACTAGAACTTACTTTCTCAGTTATTTTGAAATGTATCACCACAAAAAAATGTCAAGTAAGTGAGGTGATGGATATGTTAATTAGTTTGATTTAATCACTCCATATTGTACACATATATCAAAACATAACATTGCACCCCATAAATGTAATACAATTATGATTTGTCGATTAAAAATAAAATAAATTAAAAATTAAACAAATGAATAAATGAGGCAATGACTCAAAGAAAAAAAATTTAGCTTGTGTAGTAAGAATTATTGTGTTGGTGTTAGAAGCCTCAAAGTTAGGGGTGGAAAGTACAAAGAATTGTGATATTTTCTTCCTACTTGACACATGCACACATACACCCCTGCCCATTTCTCTCCTCCCCAATCCTAACTCCATGATGCCAACTATCATGAAATGAGAAGACAAAAAGAGACAGAAGAAAAGAGTTGAAAAGGCGGCAGACTGAGGGAGAAGCTGTGAAGAATGTTTCAGAGTAATTTTCACCCTCTCAGAGTCAAATAAAATTAAAGACTTTCAGTTTTAAAAAAATAAAATAAAATAAAAAAACAAAACTCAGCTTCAGTCCCACTTTTCTCCACTCCATCTTTAATGTCTTACCCTAAGAGTGTAAGTCCTGCCTCCCACGCGGTCCCGGGCTTCCAGAACAACCACATCCAGGCCAGAGTCATGCAGAAGTTTGGCTGCTGCCATACCTGGGAGACAGTACAATACAACATCAGGATGAAATACTTCACAGGGACTCCAGACAAGCTCTTCACACTAACAGCCAATGACAAAAGCCTGTGTTGGTTCCCGTGCAACCCCTAGTGTTATATTCAACTTACAGGTGGATAGGTGGACTTACAGAGTCCAAGCCTGGGAAACCAAGTGATATTTCCAGAAAGAACAAAAAGGATTTCATTTTTGGTAAATGTCTCAAATCTTAAAAACATCCTCAGTCACTCTATCAAAATGTCTGTCTTAAGGACTAAACTGCACCCTGACAGCATAAATGAAAACAAAGCCACGATCGAGAGAAATGTACAAGCTGCAGCAGACACAGGATCAAGACTAGCCACTGACTTCATTCTCAGAGTAACTATGGAAAATCAGTAAACTGGGGGGCAGGGGGCCCTCAAAGCAGGTGCGAAGACCTGGGATTTACTGTTAAAATTGGACTTTTGGAAGTTGACATAAAGTTTCAAAACCAAAGACACAGAAGTTGACCTCAATCATCTTAAATCCCTGCCATGATCCATCACTGAAGAATGAAATGACTCCATGTATGTACCCATTTAATTATTAATTTAATCGAAAATACTTATTAAATGCCTGTCACATTCTCACCACCATGAATTTAGCTTTAAAAAAAAATCCCACAGTTTTAATGAGGAAAATTTACGTACAACAAAATTTACCCATTTAAGTGTAGAGTTGGTGTACTCGCATGTAGTTTTGGTACTAATACATCCTGGATGTAGTTTTGGTACTAATACATCCTGGATGTAGTTTTTGGCCTCAGAGCTCTTAAAATCCTGCATCTTTTAAAACCACTCTTACAGAATTTAGCAGGTTTTCTCAGAGAACAGAGTTCTGCTGCTCTTCCTCTGATGAACTGAATTCACTCAGTCCCCATTACCTTACTCATTTGCTTTATGTGACCAAAAAAAAAAAAAAATCAAGCAAACACCTAGACACTGTTGTGTCTTACAGATAAATAAAACAGTTTCTAGCTTATCTTTCAAAATTAATGGTTCTGTGACTTTTAAACTCCATTAGTACAAAATAAAAAGATTCCTATAGAAATAGCTAATACTCATATAATGCTCACTACATTTGAGGCACTGTTTCTAAGTGTTTTAATATATTAATTCAATGATTTTTTACAACCCAATGAGATAAGGTACTATCAACAGTCCCATTTTATGGCTGAAAAATCCAAAGCACAAAGAGGTGTCCAAGGTCCCCTAAGCAGTAGGTGGCAAAGCCAGTTTCACTTCAGTGTCTGTATTCCCAACCACGACATGACACTACCTTTTGCTACAGGGAGAAATTACATTTCAAAAGGTATTTTTCACTTTATTTGAATCAATGTGTTTTGAAGACCCACTTGCATCTTGTGGTTTGGTAAGAATCCGTAAAAGATAAAATATGAGCCCATATTAAGAACCATAATGAAAAGCCAACAATCAGCAATCTTAAAGGCTGAAACCCATTTTTCAGGAAGGCTGATTTGACATTTTATTATTTGAGTTAATCCATCTTCCCATCCCTGACCCGAGGGGGCAAGGCCAAGGCTTCCAGTTGGCAGTGGAGTAACAGTCCCAAAGTCCACAGCCCCACACAGTGCGCACAGCATTGCACAAGCATGATTCAGAAATATAGAGCTTGGAGGATTTTCAACTCCAGTTTCTTCATTTTACCTCCATAAGAAACAAAACAAAACAAAAAACACTTCTATTGAAATTCAAAATTGCAAACAATTCAGTGACATTTGTCTTATCAAGCATCAGTTCAACAAATGAAATAACATACAGCCTTAGTAACAGCTGTTATCAGTTCAGATAAACCACCCGAGCATGCTGAGGCTTACACAAAATGATTCAGAGGAAATACATCACCCTAGCATTTTATATTCCACAAAAGTACTGTCTTTTAGTAAGTGCAGTTATCCAATAATATCTGATGCTAAACCTAAACAGTTACTAAAACAAACCAGGGGCTTATCAAACCATTGAGTAGGGTTCTCTACGCTCATGTGCCTTAAAAAATTATAAACAGAAAATTACAAAAATATCTTTCAACAGGGCAACATGAAAGTATGTTGTTGGAATACCTCACAATTTACCTCACTAATGTTCATGGGGGTGGGGGGAGACAGCCAAAATGCTTGTTGGGCATTAACTAACAAAAAGTGATTAGAAAAATAATTTGCCCAAATATTGGAAGTCACTGTAATTTAGGAGGAGGGAATTTTAGGGTAGCTGAGAAACTGAAAAGTTGGAGTCTGGTCAGGAGGGGATTAAGACTGTCTAGAAGAGATATCTCTCAAGGGATCCCTCAGTGATGACTGATATAAGAACTCATGATTTGACTGCTCAAAGACTAAGCAAATGATTAACTCTACCCAGCTCACAAGAGGGCAGTTTCTCAAGAGTTCCTTTCTATATTGGTTGTTTGGAACTTTTAACACATTTTGCCCTAGAAAAGAATTTTCAAGTGTAATACTACTACAAAAAGAAAAATCATAAAGTTGCAGAAATACATTTGCCCTAAAAACACTAAACAACGTAATTTGCACTGTTTAACACTTGCGCAGTAGTCTCCTGACAAAATGCAGTAATAGTTTTTTAAAAATAGAAATACCCACAATAATAACAGCCACCATCATAAAGCACGGAGCATTTACTTTGGTCTTCGTGAAGGGCTTTACACACAAAGCTCAGCTGATCGTCTCCACAATGCTAAGAGGTATTATCCTCATTTTAAAATTAAAAATAGCGGCTTGGAGATGTTCAGTGATCTGCTGTAGGTTACACAATTAGTAAGTGGCAGGGTCAGAGTTCAACCCAAAACCTGAATTCTTAGCCACCCCCCTGGGACCAACAAGGTAAAATTAAAAGAACAATAACTCTACATGTACACAGATTGATGTAGTGTCTTAAGACATTCTGCTCTGTGTCTAGCTACAAGAATCTTAAAATATCAGTTTTTCTCTTAAATAGATACTTCATTTTGCAAACAATTTAGGAGCAAGCTTATAGTCACTTTGTACTTTTAAAAAGCTAAAGAAATTTGAATTTAATATACAGTATCAATTAATATTTCACAAACAAATGATCATTTGGCACTTTCAGAAGCAGCCCCTATGTGCCCCTGACAGGCCCTTGGAAGAAAAATCACAGCATGGCACACACAAATAATGGTAGAGTGATGCCTAATGCCATGAAATTATCAAAATAATGCATGTCTTACCCTGAGTAGTTTATTTAGAAAAGGTTTCATCAAAGTGATGACTATCTCCATTATGATTACACACCCAAATTATTTTAAAGACCTAGAAATCAGCATTATTAGCATTATATGCTCAGCAGTTTTGTGCCCTGGAAATTGACCAGAGAGTTAGATGCTGTTGAAGACTGAAAATTGCACAGTGAGGTAACACAGAAGGGGCCTCTTCACAGTGTCTAAAGAGTAGCAGAGAAGTTAGGATACGAAGGGAAGGGTAAGATCAAAATCATCTGCCTCATTCTTTGCTTTGTCAACCTGTTTCATGCCTTTCATATCAACCTTTGATATCTAATGAAGCTTTTTAAACGTTTTTAAATGCAAAGTTAATTGTCTTGAAAACATTATGAAACATCAGTATTTTGATACCACATAAGGACTTTCTCGCAGTTTAAAGTTACCAAAAATAAAAAAGAGAGAGAAAATCATGTTAAGCAAAATTGACAACGAAATCCACTGTACCTCAAAGCATCTCTAACCTTGTAACCGTGGTAAACAATACAGAGATTCCCTCAGGACAAATAAAAGCCAAGAATATGCAAGCAGCCCTCATCACCTCTGTCACTTCTGACAAAGCAATGGTTTTATGAGGAAATTCTAGAAACAACCAAGTGAACTTCTGATCAAAGAACTGGAATTCTTTGACATCTCTAAAGAGAATGCTTGTTAGTTATTTAACACAAATACACACAAAAAAGGTCTGGGGTGAGAAGAAAAATAACCCTAATTTGAAATAAAGTTCATTAAAGGAAAGTGGTATCTGTCGATAGAATTCAGATGTTAATTGTTGAACTTTTCAACAGAGTCGTGAGCAGATCCCAAGCAGGTAAAGCCATCACTGAAAACAGCTAACATTTTGAGCACCAACTCTGTGCCGGCTTCTATTCTAAGTGCTTTACAAATAAGAACTTACCCTCCCAACAGCTCTATGAGATAGGCAGATGTAGAAAGCAAAGCACAGAGAGGCCAAATAATGTGCCCAAGGTCACACAGCCAGCAAGTGGCAGAGCCAGTATTCACAGTCCAGGCAATCTGACTCCAGATAACAATCATGTCAGCAGCCTTCGTTTTACTTAACAGGGAAACACTGAAAACCTTTCCTTT
The DNA here is from genome assembly GCF_027409185.1 of Cynocephalus volans. Lineage (NCBI taxonomy): Eukaryota > Metazoa > Chordata > Mammalia > Dermoptera > Cynocephalidae > Cynocephalus > Cynocephalus volans. The sequence goes on from NC_084478.1 coordinate 60,610,462, forward strand.
AACATCACGGACCACACAAACATCAGGCCATTTTCTATCACATTTGTGCCTTTCTGTAAATTGCACGAAGGTGCACATTCCTGGCAAGTAAATTTCCCAAAGGCATCCTGCCTTCAGGACAATGCAGCCCACAGATACAAATGGCTTGGCTGGCAGCACGGGGCTGGACTGCATGTCTCTTTCACTGCATCAGCCAGGCACCCTTGTCAGCAGGGCACTGTCTGAACAGCTTATGCTGTGGCCTTGAAGCTCAGAAAACTTATTTCCTGAATGATAAGAATTTAATTATCTATTCTTTCTCTTCTCAGTACTAGGACACAGCTGGCACTGAAATGTTTGTTGAATGGATTTATTTAATCCCTTTCAACAGAGATGACATTTAATTACTTAATAAATAAATGGTTGCAGTGGTGTCTATACAAGCATAGTATTTTTAATAGAGTATAAGATATTAAAACATTTAGACGCACTGAAACTGATTTCCTCTGGTAATACCAGAAATGGTAACATATACCCTTGACTTATTCAAAGGGAAAGGCAGCCAACCAATAATAATAACAACCTTACCTTTGTACAGCATTGCCAAGTTTCCAACACTCACATTCAATCCTTAACAAGAACCTTGTGAGGTTGGTATTGGTGTTCCCATTTGCGAGATTAGGAAACGGAGTCTCAGAGATTTCAAGGGCTTGCTCGCAGTTATACAGCTAGTGATGTACCAATGGCAGAGCTAGATCTGAAACCCAGTTCTGTTTCTGTGTCCTATGTGTTTTTCATTAGCCACATTACTTCCTATAACATACAAAGGCCTATGTTGTTAAAAAAAAAATTCTCAAAGTATGCAAAGTTTTAAAATCAGAGAACTTTTCTTTATTAGCTTTCTTGGAAAGAATATATTGATAATAATCACCTGGAGCCTGTCAGTGCCCAAAGCCCTGGGACCATATCGTTCGAGGAGGATCTGAAGGCATTTGGGGCAACACAGAGCTCCCTAGGGTCTGGCTCCACTGAATACACATTAAGAGGTGCTTTGATCAGTTTCTCCTCAAGTTCAGACTGACTCCTCTTCCCTGAGAATGCACCAATCACAATTTTTAGAAAAATCCAAACAACGCATGACATAAACCAAACACATCAATGTGTACCATCATTTTGAACACTAAGAAGCAAAGTCTAGAATTACATTATTCACATCTTGATCCCCCAAATGAAAAAGATAGACTCCAAGCCTTCTTGGAAGTATGATAACCTTTGCTCTGCTTTTTCTCTCTAAGATGATCAAAATATATAACACAAAAACAAATGGCAATAGCTTGTAAAATAAAAGAGACCTTTACTGAAGCCTCAGGCAGTGGGATGATTTATGCTCTTGAAATGGATAAAAAAAAAAAAAAATCAAGCTTTCATAAGTTGCCATAGAAACCTTTCTCCAGATGCAGCCTCTTCGAGATACTAGAAAGAGATTGCCTTCCAAGTCCTTTCAGAATGTCTAAAACCATAAAAAGCATTTCTTCATCATGCTTTATATGCAAACAATTGCATTTTTCTAAAATGTCAGCAATCACAATGAGTCTTGTTTCATATCCAAGCTTTTGTCTTTACCCTTTGTTGTTTGAAAGGAGCTGAATATCTTTCGTGTATTGTAATCGTGGTAGACAAAATTTGTTTTCACTTTACCTCAACATGGTCTCCCATGAATAAAGGAAGCAAACCCAGAAATTACAGCTTTGTCTTTCTCAAGTTTGTGTAGTATATTATTCATTTTAAAAACTGTTCAATAAAACTAAACTTCTAATTCACCTGTTTCAAATCCTTTTGGGAGTTAGATAAAATATGTAGGAATAAATACACACATACTCCTTTAAGAAAATTGTTTCTTAAGTATAGAAGATAATCATATGATGCCATGATAGTTTCCTTGAGGGTGATCTGAAGATGAAATATCTCACTTCCATGACAGCCCTCTTATGGATTATCAACACAATTTTTAGAATCACAAACATCTTTAAGGCAGAATATATGAGGGTACTTCAAAAAGTTCATGGAAAGATTAATATTATCTTTTAATTCTATTTTTGAATCACCCTGAACTGAAGAGCTACCATACCCCTTTGGCTCACCCCCTCCCTAGATCCCATTCTCTGAAAGAGATGAGTGTTACAAATGGCATGCAGAGGGTCAGGGTTTTGCTATAGAGTACTGCTATGGTTTGAATGTTTGTCTTCTCCAAAGCTCAGGTTGAAACTTAATCCCCATTGTAACAGTATTAGGAGGGTGTGAAGTCTGACTGTGGTATTTGAAAGGTGGGCTTTTAAGAGGTGATTGGACCATGATGGCTATGCCCTAATGAATGCATTAATCGATTCATGGATTAATGGATTAATGGGTCCATGGATTAATGAGTTATAATGGGAGTGAGACTGGTGGCTTTATAAGAAGAAAGACCTGAGCTAGCACACTCAGCCCCTTCACAATATGATGCCTTATGCTGCCTCAGGACTCTGCAGAGAGTTCCCCACTGGCAAGAAGGCCCTCACCAGACGCACTCATTCAACCCTGGACTTCCCAGCCTCCAGAACTGTAAGAAATAAATTTTGTTTCTTTATAAATTACCCAGTTTCAGGTATTCTGTTATAAACAACAGAAAACGAACTAAGACAAGTACCTTGACTACCTTTCCATTAAAATATCCCCTGCCACCAAAAATAAGATGATGGATTAGGAATTCTAGAAAGAGAGCAGATAATGTGGGCATTGACAAGGAAAAGAAATCTGGGTGTGATGTAATGAGTGACTGAAAGAAATGAAGTTACAAAGGAGTCATTTGGTGATGCCAAAGCCCGTCCTCCCTCCAGCTTCTGGGAGCCTAGTGAGCATGTGGAGCCTGGCCCAAAAGCTTTGCTTTGCCTGCCCCTGAAACATGCCTACAAAACAAAGACCCAAGGCAGGCAGTGGTGTGCAAGGACCAGAGTGGAAGGAAAACACCACCAGGTTCAAGGATGAGGCAGAATGTTGCTCTTCTGTAGAAAAATTCTATGCCTTAAATAGTCCACTGCTTGGCTGTGTAACCTCAGGTAAGAGTCCTCACCTTTCTGGGACTCATTTTCCCCATTTATAAAATGAAGTGATTAGATTAGGCCCTTTCCAGTCTGTGATTAATCTAAATGAGACAGGATGGTAATTTCACGTAAGCTGAGATTTCATTACATAGGTGGTATCTTCATGACCCCCAAAGCATCTAGTCCAAATTCTGCCCTGTGGAGCTTGAAATTTGGGTAGCATCAAAAGGTGTGAATAAAATAAACACGGAATTTTTGTGTTCATGTAGGACAAGGAAATTCTGATTTAAACAAAGCTGGTCAAGGATAGGTGTGCTAAGATAATTAGGGGTGAAATGTCATGATGTCTGTAACTTACTTTGGTATTCATCAAAAAATAATAGGGATTGATAAATAGAGAGGATGGATAGATGAATACAATGGAATGAAGCAAATACAGCCAAAACAACTGTAGAATTTAGTTGGTAGGTATAGGAGTGTCAACTATAGAATTCTTTGAAATTTTTCATAAGGAAATTCTGGAAAAAAGTTAAATGGGTTTCTATTTAGCTAGACTTGTCAGAGTCTTAAATTAATGTATCACATAACTCCTTCAGGAAATACTATATACACTATTTACATAATTTCTTAGTCTTTATAACTTATTGGGGCTCAGGGGATGGAAGTGATTTTGTAAGGGCAGAAATTTCTTGTTACATATTTTGGGAAACATACCTAAAGCAACCAGTCAATTTGATCAGTGTGGCTAAAACTAGCGGTAGGTTTGTCGCATTCCTCTTTTAAAATATCCTCCTCTCTTCCTCCCAGCAATGCAAACATTATTAACAATACCATTGTCCTTAGGCTGTGCATTATCAAGGAACTGATGTCCAAAACTCAACGGCTCTAGAAAAGAACAAAGCCTAACAGAAGAGGCACCACTAACTACAGCAGGGAAGGGGGTGACTACAAGGTATTTGGAAAGGGAGCTTCCTGGGGAGGTGGGAAGTTCACCTGGTATAGCCAAGTTACAGAAAAGTAGAAAACGATGAAATAAGAAGGAAAAAGATAGTGTCCCACAAAGAAATGAATGGGAAGGTTCTCTCTTTCTTCTTGCAAGACATGCATACAGCAGGGTCACCCAGGCAAAGGTAGCCAAAAGACAGAAGACAGCCCAGAGTTCTGGAAAGCCTGGGGGCAATGCCCTAAACTGGAGCTCGGAGGAAAGGAAAATGTGCTGCCATCTCCAAGGAACCAAAAGTAAGCCCAAGGACAACCAGATGAGTACATTTGCGTAGCACAGTGTTATGGGTTGAATTGTGTCCCCCACCCCAAATTCATATGTTAAAGTCCAAACTCCCCGGAAACTCAGAATGTGACCTTATTTGGAGATAGTCTTTACAGAGGTCATCAAGTTAAAATGAGGTCATTATGGTGGGCCCTAATCCAATATGACCGGTGTCCTTCTACGAAGGGGAAATGTGGACACAGAAACATGCACACAGGGAGAAGGCCATGTGAAGATGAAGGCAGAGATCAGGAAGAAGCTCTACAAGCCACTACAATGCACGTGCCAGCAAACCGCTAGCAGCTAGAGGAGGCCCAGGGAACAGATGGTCCCTCCCAGCCCTCAGAAGGCGCCAACTCTGCCTGCACTTTGATCTCAGACTTCTGGCCTCCAGAACTGTGAGACAATACGTTTCTGTTATTTATGCCCTCTGGTCTGTAGTACTTTGTTGTCGCCATCCTAGCAAACTAATACACATGGGCAATTTTATCTTGCATATTAACCTCACTGTTAATTGAACTTATTTGGGGATAACATGGTCATGAAGTCCTAGTTAGCCAGTCGAGGCTGGCATTTCTTATGTTCTCAGTAATGCTGGGGTGTTGGTTGGGGAGTGAGAGGGCAGAGAGGGAGCTCCTAGCAGATGCACTATTTCGGATGACCCGTTGGGCCTGGGGCATTTTCCCAAACAGGTGTTAAGTAAGCAGTTGGGTGAGCCCCAAAGTGACAAAGCTCAAGGATGGGAGTTCCAGCCTTGGAGCTATAAGTAGCATAATAACACATAGTGGTAATAATGAGGGTCTGTGAATGATCTAGAACCTAAGTGAGGAATAAAGCTTTCTGAGCTGCACATTAAGAAATTAGCCATTGCCAAGATTAAACAAATCCTATGCTTCATACAAATTCCATAGCATTTTTAGAATGTCTAATGTTTGTCTCTCATTAAACTCTACTCTAAAATGATTGTCAGTGACATTTATCTAACTATTCAACTCTCTAAGAAACACTATGACTTTAGGGCCTCATTGTGTTTCTCAGTGCCAAGGAAAAGCTATGACACACCCACACCCAAGAAGTTCCGTTCTGCCACCTCAGGCACTCCTGGTCCATCCCTGGGCACCCAGACCGGGTGGGATGGAAACATGGTGGCAAGTCAAGAATGTGAACTTGACTGGGAATAGGCCATTCAGAAACATGTGCGTGGGAAAATCTGTCCTTTAAGCCATAACAACCACTTCCAAACATAAGTCAAAAGAGGTAGAGGGATCAGTCCTGGCATTAAAACAATGGCTCCGATAATCACAGACCAGGCAGGTTTGTTTGTTTGTTCGTTTGTTTTAGCCTAACCTGAAAGATTCATGTTAAGACTGTACAGTTCCACCCTAACAGTGTGTAGATCTTGACCCACATAGGAGTGCACAGACTCATGCTCAGTGTGTGGCATAGTAGTGTCTGTGGGTCTGCGCACGTACACAAACTCGCACATGCATGCCCGCGGGCCCTGAAGCTGTGAACGACACACATGTCCAAGAGCATTACCCGAGGGGGTGGAGGTGGCATCGAGACAGCAACACACAAGCTACTATTATTGCCCCTTCAACTGTCCCTGGGGATTGGGTGCCACTCTTCCCACTAAAATAGGGAGACAACATAAAGCTACTGTGATACACAACTGGAGCTGAAGAAGGAAAACAAAGATTCTTGGAAGTCATAACACGCACAATTAGAATCCTCAAGAAGTTTATTTTGTTGACTCAACTAGAACAGACCTTGTATCCAGAATTCTAAACAGAGAAATCAACGGCAATGAAGAAAAGGCAAAGGTATAGCTCTCTTGGTCAACACCATCAAGGCACATGTCAAAGCACGTGTCCTGTGGGGAGTGGGAGGAGGGGATACGGCCATAGGTGTGTTTTCTTAGAAGCTGCTTTTGCAAGCAGATGGCCTCTGTCCCACTGCGTTGTAGCTAATCCCCCCTACATTAGCATCCTCATGCCTAAGGTCAGTGTCTCTGGCAGCAGCCTGGATCTGAGGAGACAAAATAAAAGAGTATTTCAAAAAGTTCATGGAAAGATTCATATTACCTTTTCATTCTACTTTTCCACAAACTTTTTGAAATACCCTCGTATATACTTCATCACCAGGGAGAGTCAGCAACCCCACCCAGCATTCAGGAATTTGCCCTTGAAAAAGCAAAACAACAAAAAGAAAACAAACTCTATACCATATTTTAAGTGTTCAACTATTTTAATTCTCATAAAAGAGCCTGCTGAAATCCTAGTGTTGGAAAAATTCAATTATAGCAGCTTTTACAACATGCTTATATCTACTTTCACTTTATTGTCTCTTATTTAAAGCATCTCGACATAAAATGGGAACTCAGGGCAAGGCTGACAGCCCAAAAGCACTTTCCCAGAGTGCTATGGTACATCTCACCTTGGCCTTTGCTGTCCTGAGAAAGGAAAGACGCCTACCCATCTGGCTACAAAGAATTTTCTTCCCCAATCTGGCTGCTCTGTAAACTGCTTCCACCTGCCAGCCTTGAATATTACATTGCCTGGGCTTGTCTCGGAGTCATAGGTAATAAGGTTCTGGCAAGATCTCTCCTTCATTTTTCATTCCAAGTCAGGGTTTGAAAACCCAAACGCCCCAGGGAGTGGGCAGAGTAGGTAAAGTGTGAAGTGGGCAGGTGTCAAAGAATAGCCAGGAGCAAGGGCTGTGGACAGCAGAAGTGTATGTGTGTGCCCTGAACAAAAGCACTAAAATCAAATTTTAAAACACAGGAGAGCCAGCCCCAACTTGTAAGAGACTCGATCAGCAGGCTACGAGTTTAGAACTTTTGCTCTAAGCTACCGTCTGGGGCCTCAACTCATTACTGGGGATGTGTCTTCAGCAGAGGACACCATTTTCCTGGGCCCTCATTGATTCAAGTCAGCTAACTGCATGGCTCCAAAGATGGTAGCTCTTCCTGGTCCCAAGCAGGGCTCTTCATCAAAGGAAACCTCTGGTTTTCAGCATATTTACAATGCAGGGATCATTGACAAATGTGAAACCAATGAATGACCAAATCTTACCCATTTTCCCAGCGGTTCTTTTGGTTTATTACTTGGACCCAGTCATCTGCCCATGAGCTAAAGCCTAAAGTCTGGGCTTCATCCTTGAGTCTTCCTTGTCCCTTATCCCATCTTACCCATAATGCCCTACAAGATCCAGCACGATCTGGCCCCCGCCAATTTCTCTAGCTTCTTCTCACCCTACACTCTGACAATACCAAACCACCTCCCCAGTGGTTCTTTCAATACTCCACGCTGTTTAGTGTTTCCAGGACTTCATCCTGCTGAAATTTCACCTAATTCCACCTCACCCCCCAAAAACACAACTCAGGTGTCACCTCTTCTAGACAACGTGCTCTAACCAATCCCCAGGGTGCTTTAGGACCACCAAGTAGGGGTTTCCAAAGCAACGAATACTTTACCCCTTACTGGATCACTCACAATAAGAAGTAGCAGATCATGGCAGGCCAGGAGAAGGCAGGCTGAGGCAGAGTTTGCATCTAAATCCACAAGAATCTTTTTAAGAGCTCCACAGTTTTAAACTTTTCACTCAAATTATTTTTGGAAAGAGGCTTTTCCTGTTATTTCATACCAACAGATTGGAGATAGGTTGAAACCTCTTCGTGTCTGGCCAAAACCCAGCTTGTGGTTTGATAAAAGACTTAACAGAAAGCCAAAACAAGCTGGCAATGTTTGCGAAGACAAGGCCTCAAATGGAACTCAGATGAAATTACTTATACTTTTATTAAGTTCAATCCTTTTTAGAGAAAATTATAATTTAAAAAAAGGATCATTCTAGATCTCAGTGAGAGGCCCAAGACTCAGTTGTCAAGGTCAGTATCAGAAGAGAACCTGGCACATAAAAATTAACACTAGTGCAAAGATTTAGAGAAAAACAAAATATCTATTGCTATCTGGGCAAATTATTTCAGTGGTATCTGTAGCTCAGATCCAGTTTGCGCATTTACTTTAGGACATCTGCTCAGTCACCCAAAATTAAAAAAAAGGTATTTTTAGTCCTAACATCTAGATGTCATGCTGAGTGGTGAGCCCCAACCCTTGCCAATCCAATTGTTTTAATTAATTTATGTTAAATTGGCTTTGTATTACTTCAAAAAGGAAATTTTAATATCTTTATAAAAAGTTAGACATTGTTCATATTCTGAGTCTGCCGTTGACTAGGTGATCAAATTTATTCCATTCTTTAAACCTCAATTTCCTGGTTTGTGAAAGAGTGAAAATGTCTACCCCTACCCTCAGTGTTTGTAAAAAGGAGATGAGGTAACACATATAAAATATTCAGCATAGTGCCTGCTGCATGGCAGATACCCAGCAAATATCTGTCAAATGAATGAATGAGTCCAGCATCTTAGAAATTATTGGCTTTAAAATTGTAAGCATTAGGTTCCAACCCCACTCTGCCTCTTAGGCACTATGGAATCTTGGGCAAGTAATTTCTTTACTTCTCCTAACTCCAGTTTGTAAAATGGGGATGATATCTACCAGGCAGGGTTGATGTGAAGATTGTGTGTGCAACATTGCATTTTATAGGGCCTGCTATGCTATCTTGTGATTAGCAGGCTGGACGTGGGAATTAATGATTCCTCTACTTCTTCACTTTCATCTCCCAACAAATGCTTATTGACAACTTAGGGCTTTTCACAGCATCTCTCATCACCCTTTGAATCAATATAGACGATTTATCTATCGATCAAGTCTTACAATATTGGCATAACCTCCTAGATTTTAATATTTCTTCAAACTGTGCATCACACATACACAAAAATGACGGAATCTAAAATCACCCTCTTTTTAACCTATAGCAAAACAAATATCTGGATTGGATGAATGACCACCGACCATAGCAGAGAAGAGGTAAAGCAATTTTTTCTCTGTTGATAACATTTTTATCATGGACTTGGAGCCACCTAAGCAGTACTTTTGCTTAATCATCATCAAAAAACCACCTTTAACATCTCTTTTCTTAAAGACCGCTGAATTTAACAGATGCCTTTCTGCAATTAAATGAATAATATATTTGAAACCTAGTGTGTAATTCCCCACTGTCCAAAATGGCTGTTACATACCTTTTCTTCTTAAACCTCCTACATGACACCATCCCACCCTCATTTCTCTTCAGCTGATGATCCTGCCTCATTTTTTATGGAGAAAATGAAAGAAGTCATTCACCTTTCCACAATAAACCCATCTATACACCTTCACCTGTGCCTATATGTGCTGCTTTACCTCCTGTGACTTAAATAAAATGTCCTTTCTTTAAGGAAGCCAATCCTCCCCACTCTCTTTGGAGCCTATTCCCCCCAGGGCTTTGACCCTCCAATTATACACTTTCTCTCCTGCATCATTAATTTCTCCTTCTCTCCTGGATCATTACCATCAGCACACACCTGCTCTGGTATTTCCCATCTTCAAAAAACCTAACTGTGGCCCAACATCTTTTGGCTACAACCTCTTGCCTCTGAATCCCTTCACAGCACTTCTTCAAAGAGTAATTTATACGTGCTGCCTCTGTTTCCCTACTTCACTCCAGTCAGACGTTTATCCCTACCATTCCGTTGAGACCGCTCTTGTCAAGGACACCAGTGATTTTTGCATTGCCAAATCCAATGGCCACATCTTTGTCCTTAAATGACTGTTCTCTTAGCAGCTTTTGGTCATGATCCACTGTCTTCTCTTTGCTTCTGAGCCACACATTTTTTTTGAGTTTCTTCCTCTCAAACTTGTTGCTCCTTCTCGGACTCCTTTGCTGGATCTTTTTCCTCTTTCCAACCACTAAATGTTGGAGAGTGCCAGGACTCATTTCTTGGACCGCTATCTCTTTTTTTTTAATCATTCCCAGGTGATCTTATCCAATCCTGTGGCCTTGAAGCTTCCAATTTGATATATAAACTGCCTACTTAATTGTTTCTCAGCTAATGTAATAATCATCTCAAATTTAACATGTCCCAAACAGAGCTCCCCTCCACCTCCTTTGTAGTCTTTCCCATCTCAGTAACAGTGCCACAATCCACCCAGTTATTCAGGCCAAAATCCAGGAATTGCCCTTGGTTCTTTTTTTTCCCTCACCACTCTGCCCTCCAATCAATACATCAGCAAGTCAACTCTACCTGAATACAACCATTTCTTACCACCCCTACTACTTCCCCCTTGGTCTAAGACAGTATCATCTGTCCTTTGGACTATGACAACAGTCTTGCATCTGCTTCCACTCTTGCATCTCTGAGATTTCAATTTACACAGCACAGGGTCTCTTTTAAAACAAAATCAAACTCATGACACCTTCCTGTTTCAAATCTTTCAGTGTCTTACATTATAAACAGGAGATGCCACCCTGTTATTTAACATCCAGGGCCCAACATGGCCTCACTCTTGTCCACTTATCTTGCTGTACTACCCCTTGCTCATTCCACTCCAGTCACATTGATTCTATTTCTGTTCCTTGAACATGCAAAGGTTGTTCCCACCTTCTGTAATACTCCTCACCCTGATATTTACATGTTCAGCATCACAGATCTCAGCTCGATTTTATCTCTAGAGAAGAGGCATTCTCTGACTCTGCTCCATCATCCCATCCTACTTTATTTTTCATGGATTACTTATCACTAGCAGCACTTTTATAGCACTTTTTGTTTGGTTGGCTCATTGGGTGACCCTCCTCTCTAGACAATAAGCTCTGTGAGGGCAGAGATCTTGCTTGTTTTGTTTCCTGCTTTATCCCCAGCACCTGGGAGAATATCTGGCATGCAGACATCCTCAATAAGTATTTGTTCCTGGCATGAAAGAACTCAGACAATTCAATTAGTTCAGCTGGGAAGGATGCAGAGTGGCTCATTTTGCACTGAACGTACTCTGGTGGGTCCATCAGAATGCACTCCTACTCAAAATCTGATGCATCATCACAAAACTTATTTTAATGTGAATGTGACCATTTGATCACAGGTATCCTTTAAAATTTTCAGCCCCAAATTTCTGCTCCAAATGTTGCTTTAATTACAAATTTCATAAAAAGTTTATTCGAGGAAAAACTATTAAAGTACCAGTGCAGAAGTGCAGTCTTCCACCTGGACAAAGATTCAAAACAGGCCCCTAAATATCGACCACATATTGTCAGCTCTGCAACTTGTCTGCCGCATGTCTAACCTCAGAAGAGTTTCCTTTAATCAGTAATACCATTTGGGGCACTTGTCAAAAAATCAAAATGCTACCTTTGCTGAAGGCCACGTGGGCACCTTAAATTTTAAAGAGTTATTTTAAGGGTTTTTTGTTAATTATTAGTTCTTTTGGGAGCATTTAAATTCTATGCCTACACTGCTAGATTGTTGAAAAGAAAGATACAGGCTCTATGCTGTACTAGCTACTTACAGAAATTTCTTACAAATTAAATGTATTTTAATATTTATACTCCAGCTGAAATATTGTGCGTGTGTGCGTGTGTATTTTTTAAGTACTTTAAACAAACTCTCTGTACTCCCAAGCTTTGGGCATAGCCCAAAAGTGTCATATCAGTCAGCATTCCAAGTTGAAAGGTAAAGCCACCTCTAATGGGAGAGGGCAATTCCATCCTGTAGAAGGGACGTATAATCCAGACCCGAGGAACCTGTGATCCTTGACAAATTCCTCCTAGACAAAAAGGAGCAAATTGTTCGCCAACCGAAAAATGGCAATTTCAATACTTACACCCACAGTTGCAAAAATACAACATTTTAAAAGTCTTTAATGGCAAAATTCTAAATCCAGAAAACTACACTGTGAAGTTACAGTCTTCAGTGCCTCTTTGTCCCTTTGGATTTATGTTCAGTTCCATGAGTTTTTATTTCTGGAGCTCCTTTACTCTGTTGTATCTTTGAGAGGATTTCCATGTATATTCCTAGCTCTGTGTCTTACTACGCCCATCTGTATCCCATGCTTCCCCAATTCCTTTTGCCTCTTTTAACTGACCCAAATGCAAAGCCAATAAATATTTATTTATTGGCACATTTGTTGGCTGGGCTGAAAATATACAGAGATTTGGAGTCACGTTATTTAAGGTGGATTTTGAAACCACTTGAGTTCCGCTGGAGGTTTATAAAAGTATTAGAATCACAACACAAATTTATATAGAATAATACCACACAGAAAACATCTTTGAGGAAGTCTACTTATTGGATTAGGCCATTTTAATTGCAGTATCAGGAATCACCCTCTGGCTATTGGCCATACACCTGGGTATGAAATCTGTACACTGGATGTGGTTGTGAGGCTCACAGAAGAATATAAATTCTTCTAATCCAAAAAACAATGGATTCCACCCCATATTCTAACCACAAGTCAAGAAAAAATGAAATAAAAATAACTCTCCCAGAAAATATAATCGAACAAGAGACATAAAAAAATTTTCTACTTTGCTAATAATTAAAAATGAAAAACAACCATTTTCACCTCTCAATTTGAGAATACCATTTTCACTCTCAATTAGAAAAAGACTGAAGAAAAAAGGATGATATTACATGTTCCCAACAGTTTGACAAAACACAGCAGGCTGGAAGAGTAATTGGTAAAGCACTTAAGAAAGCAACATGGCAGTATCTGTCAACAACTTTAAACTGTCCATATTTTTAAATCAGAAATTATTATTTTATGACTCAATCCTAAGGAAGTAATACCAAATATGGAAAAAAGTAATTATTCCTAAAGATCTTCAGTGCAGTGTCACCTATAATAACAACACACACACAAAATACATAATTTCCAATAGTCTGGTATTAGTTAAGTAAGTTATGGTACACCTTATTTGATGTTACTTAAATTATGTTCATAAAGACGGTAATAAAATGGAAAATACTTATAATATCAGGTGAGAAGACATAAAATTGTATCTACAATATGACTATAAATATAAATGAGTGGAATGTGTTTGCACACACATACACACAGCCAAAATAAACAAATGTATGAGAAAAAGCTGGAAGAAAACATACTCAAATGTTAAGAGTGGTTGTCTTTGAATGGGACTTTATAATGAACTTATAAAAGAAATTCATCAAGAATTACTTTTTAAAAACCCTGTTTAATCATGATATCATGTGAGCAATTTTATTTTCTGCACTATTTCTGGGATTTTCTTTATAGATGATCAACTTTTCTTCATAAATTTATACTTTTTAGAGACTTCAAATTAAGCACTTAGAGTCATGTAATTGTAAAACTTCTCTATAAATCAGTCTTTCTTCCTTTATATTGTCACTAACCCTCCCTATTTCAGAAAAAAATTGGATGCAAGTAATACATTGAAATTGGTAGAAATGCTTTCCCAGAGGTCAACTGCATATCAAATGAAATAAAAGTAAACATCAACTACTTGGTATTTTATGAAATTTACTTCAATTACAACCTAATGATCAGATTGGGGAATGGAAAGAAGAATGTACATTATTTTTTCAAGTCTAAGAAACTGTTTTCTGAGGGATTCCGGTCAAGATGGCAGAATAGACAGTCCCCAGAGTCACTCTCTCCCACAAATCAACTAATTTACAACTATTAAAAAGCAACAACAGCCAAGCTGGGGCCACTAGAGCTCAAGGGAAGAGGAGGAGAGACCTATGGAGTTCATGAAGGCAGGAGAAGGCACAATGAGAGAAAGAAAAAAGCCTCTCCAACTGTTTGGAGCCCTGGCCGCTTCCAGGCTGGAGCTGCTGAGCACACAGAGCAGGAACCAGCAAAAGCCACAGCTGTGCCCTTTGGATGAAGTTGTTTGGAGGCAGCAGGGGAGAAGAGGGCCTTGGTGGCCCCCGGGCCAACAAGACCACTAATAGGGTTCCCATGGACCCACATAGGAGTGAAGAGCCACAACAGCTGAAATAAAGGAGCCACTCAGAAGCTGGTGAATCATTGCAAGGGACTGCAAGGAACCAGTGTACAGCCCATCCCATGGAAAGTGTTTGTAGCACAGGCAGTGGGGGAGACAGGCCCACCAGGAGAACACTGGGACACAGCAAGGACAACTGATTTGCCCCCCAATCAGCATAGGACCACTCCGAGGAGACTGGTCAGGAATATAGAATTGCATGGGGTGCAGTGTGCCGAAAAGACTCAGGACCAGACCAGTGTTTCTACACAACCCAGGTACATTGGATTTCAATAAACCCAGAAGTCCTATAAAGTCAACCATTAAAACCTGAGCTGCACAAAAAGCCTTCCCCAGGGAATCAACAGCAAAGCAGCAATTTAGCTCAACCACAGAGCTCAAGTACTGGTCCCCATAGGAAGTTCCCCCACTTTAGAAGTAAGCAAAGGACAACAAATTAGTTCCAGTGCAGAGTTTAAGTGGTGGAAACAGCAAATAATCCAACACAGAACTGAAAGGAAAAACAGAGTACCCACAACCAGAGACAAAGTTTGATATTAACTAGTAAAGGTCTCATTTCACCAAAGAACACCTTTAACACCTAGAAGGACCAGAAGTCCCCTGGGCTACCAAGCCAGAAAGGGGGGACAACCAGGCACACTGCCAGCACCATGGGGCCTGCCCGGGGTCCTGAGGTATGGAGCCAGGGACCGGACCCTCCTCCCACATCCAGGCACACCACCATCGCCACCACCAACTAGGTAAGGAGTGCACCAAAAACATCACCTCCATGTGGGTGGCCCACCACAGCCACCACAATAACCACAGCTGCCACGAAAGCAGCTGGACACCACAGCCACCATGCAGATGGTCCACCAGCCACTGGAGTGCATTGACACAAGGAGAGCCAGAGACCAAAGAAAAGAAGAGGATGTCTCTCTCCACAAAGCTCATTCCAGAATGACAGAAGAAGCATCTGCTCTAAGATAATATTGGGGACCTGAACACACCTCTCATCATTGGACAGATCATCTAGGCAACAAATCAACAGAGTAACCATTATTCTTTCAGAAGGAGAGAAGAAATCTAAGGTAATTAGAAAGGGAAGGAGGGAGGGAGAGAGGGAGGGGGAGAGATTGGACAAGGGGCATAAAGAATAAGTAGGATTTGTAACAATACATATGCTTGTAATATTGATTTGAACAACATATGTCAACACTGAACCCCAAAAATATGTATAATCAATTATGATTCAACAAAATTTTTTTAAAAAAGAAACTGTTTCCCTTAATTGCTTTTTCTTTAACACCACCAATACATCTTTATTAGATTACACTGTAAATTTTGGAGTTTAATAACATTGTTTATATTGTGCTTTCTAAACTGATAAATACAATGTACGTTTTGTTCACCGATTAGGTGATTAAACTTGACATCACTATCTGTAACTCCAGGCTCAGGGTCTAACAAAAATGCCTAAACATTCACATGAAAACTGTGACTAAGGAAAATACTCATTACAATGTTAAATATAATACCTAAATATATATGTGTGTGTATTTATATTTGTGTAAATAAACACTTTTTATATATACGCACACACTTAAATATACATGTATTTTATTTAGTCAGGGTTTTCATGGGAATATTGGGACATTTTGTTTATTTTATAAACATATAGATATATATATACACACACATTTTATATATATATTACACATATAATATCTGTACACCTATATATAAAATATTGCTTACTACATGTGAATTGTTTCGGATAATCTTTTTTTAGTAATTAACATGTTTTACCTTCTTTGGTCTCATAAGTGTCACTTATGAATGGTAAAGTAAAGAATGCCTGAATTTCCATTTAGTTTGCATTTCATTCCCGGAAGCTTACCTTATTTCACACTATTTCCCAGGAATACCTGGAAAATGCATGATCCATGCATGATCCATCAAACAATCACCTCAAGTAATAGATGGATAAACAGCACTTTAATTAATGGGTTTATTCCTGCCAATATGAGATCTTATTTGGACTTTGGGCTCAACTACATAGAGGAGGTTTAGGTTTGATTATCGGTTCAACACTCAAGATGGCCCAGAGTCAGGTTTTAAATGATGGGAGTAGTATGGTTTGAAATGGTATGTGGATGCTCTCATATCACATCTCTACTTAGCCTTTGGAAGCCTAAATAAGATCAGAACTGGGTCTGCCTCAGGGCAGCATCTTGCCTGAAGAAGCTGAGCTGACTAATTGTTTCACGCAAAGGATCTCTTCCAATCCCAACCATCTGGGAAAAGCACATGGGAGGAGCAAGCAACCAGTAAGCCAGGCACCTCTACCCTCTTTCCAGAAAGCAATACATAATAATGACTTTCTAAGTGCACCCCCATTATGTGGTATCCAGTAAATCACTGAAGATCATATTTTCAAATCTTAAGATGGTCCTCAAAAGGTCAAACACAGAGTCATCATATGACACAGCAGTTACACTCCTAGGTATATACTTAAGAGAAATGAAAACGTGTCCACAAAAAAACTTGCACATGAATATTCAGAGCAACACTATCCATACTAGCCCCAAAATGGAAACAACCCAAATGTCTATTGACTAATGAACAGATAAACAAATTATGGTATATACGTACAACGGAATATTATTTGGTATTAAAAAGAAATGAAGTACTGATACATGCTACGACATGAGTGAACCTTGAAAACATCACGCTAAGTGAAAAAAAAAAAATGGGAACAGAAGGTCACATATTATATGATTCCACTTACATGAAATGTCCAGAATAGGCCAATATCTAGAGACAGAAAGTAGAATAGTGGTTGCCAGGGGCTGGGGGTGGTGGCTGTGGGGATTGGGGAACGAGTGCTAGTAGGTGTGGGGTTTCCTTTCAGGGGGACAAAAATGTTCAAAATTTACACTTGAGTGATAATCACGACCCCGTGAATATATTAAAAACCACTGAATTGTACACTTTAACTGGGTGAATTGTATAGTATGAGAATGATATCTCAATAAAGCTATTATGAAAAAATCTTAAGAAGATGACATGTTAGAATGTTATTAAATGTTAGAATGCTAGTATTATCATTACTTTCTCAAGATATTCACAAGTTTTCATGAAAGATGCTGTAGCGGGTATTGTCAATGCCACCCCCCCCCCATTCCCTCCTCCACTTCTACGGGCAACCATTGCTTTCTTGAGCCCCTGTGACTGACTCTGCCCACAGGTTTTTTTTCTGGCTGCAGGTGCCAATGTAGTTTGCACGGGTCTGTCAGACAAACAGACCCCAAAAAGTGAGCTTTAAAATAAATTCTGAAGAATGATCAAAAAATGCCCAAGTTAAGGGTAGAAGGGAGAAGATCTAGGAAGAAATTCCACATGGGAGAAGAGCAAGTATAAAGGCCAGAGACGGTGGTAGATTATTCAAGAACTTGAAAGTGGGCCAGTGTCGCTACAGAGCCAAAGGAAGAGAGTGGCTGGAGAAGAGGTAGGCAGGGATCAGGTCTGCAGTGTGTTCATGGGGGGCCACTGCCGGGTTTGAAGCAGAGGAGTAACCTCATGAGATTTACATTTTAGAAAAGTTGCCCTGCCAGGGGAAAAGTGTGGAAGGATACATACCAGACTGTAACACGGGTCACCTCAGGAGGGCAGGGTGGGGTGAAGGCTGACAAATAGTGAGCTTTGTCTTTGAACATCTTTGTTTGCTTTACTTCTGACAGCAAACGTGTTTCGAACCCCAGAATATCAAACTTGAATTTTTCCCATTAAAAACAAATTCTTCTTCCTTTAGTGGAAGAATGGACTAGATGGATGATCCTTGAAGCCACTGCACTGAGTGACATAAACCAGACACAAAAGGACAGATACTGTATGATTCCACTCATACCAAGAACCCAGAGTAGTCAAATTCACGGAGTCAGAAAATAGAATGGAGGTTGCCAGGGGCTGGGGTGAGAGGGAGGGGGAGTTACTGTTTAATGGGCACAGAGTTTCTGTTTGGGAAGATGAGCAGGTTGTGGAGATGGATGGTGGAGATGGTTGCACAACACTGAATGTACTTAAAGCCACTGAACTGTGCACTTGCAAATGGTTAAACGGTAAATCTTCTGTTATGTATATTTTACCACAATTAAAAAAAACAAATTGGACTGCAGAAAGACTGGACTGAATGGTAGGAGGTAAATGAGCAGACTCAGAACCACAGTGGCCCACATGAGGAACCCCAGATCTGGAAGGAGCATGGATAGAGTGAGGTGGGCAGATTTGAGGGATGTTTTGAAACAGGAACGGGACTTTAGGAATAATAAAATATGGCAAGAAGAAAGTATCTAGAATAATTATGTCTTGGTTTGAGTTGGTTCAAAAGCAGACCCTGAAACAAGGATTTGGGTGCAACTAGATTATTGGGGACGTGATCTCAAGAAGCCCTGGTAGGGGCCTGGGGAAGCAAGACAAGGGAAGGCAGCCAATGAAGGGGGCAGTGTCAAGTGGGTCACCACTATGGGCAACTGTGGGGACATGTGGGTGGAACATGCCTCAGTTATTCCACCTAAGAGGTGAGGAAGCTGTGTTATTTATCCATCAAATCATTTTAGTCATGGGCTGATGGCTGCTCCTAGAGGGCACTAACCCCACCCCCATTGTTTGCCTGTCCTGGCTATGAACCAAGAGGGGCTCAGGCAAAGACTCACAGCAGACAGAAGCCAGAAGTTCATGTGTGTGGGAATGAGTGCCGAGGGGAGCTGGTGGGACCCCTGTAATACCTGCTACAAATGTCAAAAGGCTTGGCTTAAAAACTAGCCTGAAGGTGGTTCCATTTCCCAAAACAGGAAACACTGGAGGCGAAGCAAGCAGGAGCTGGCAAGGGAAGAGAGCTGGCAAAGGAGACTGGAGGAGCAGCTAGTTATTCAGAAGGGAAGCGGGAAATTATGGTATCATGGGGGTGGCGAGGAGAAGTAATGTTTTAGAACGCCCAATTAATACACAGCACAAAAAACTAGGAAATCTTTTCTTAGATCATAGGAACTATTTTGGAAAACAGTATTAGTGGAATAACAGTTTGTCAGTCCAAACACACTTATACCGCACTATATACCATGAGACTTACATGCCAAAGAGGGAGAAAACAATATTCGACATGACAACAGTGTGAGATAAATACAAGCTTCAACATCTCTTTTCTGATCTTCCACGTAATGTAGGAATTATAAAGACCAATATACTGCACATACCACCTTACAGGAAGGATATATTTGTTGAGGGAAAAAATCTTACTTATCATGTGGATAGAATTATGTGTAACCAAAGTCCTTTAGAAATACCAGGCAGATGTTATAGCTACTATATTTTGCACATGTATTTTGTTTGTTCTTCACACATACCTGTAATTATTTTAGCAGCAAAACTGAATGAGCTCTCATTCTAAAAATTACATACAGAATGTATTATTTGAAGACTGGTTTAAAGTCTAAGTGCTAACACTTTTTTCAAAAAATCCCATTTTCTAAGAGAGGGTATTCAAACATCTTAACACACACATATATATTCATTGGAAATTTAAAATTCAATAAGGCTTTTAATTTTAAAGATTGATTTTAAATTTACTCTCAAGCAACATTTAAATCTACATACTCCTTTCAAAGGAATTCATCTATGGAGAAGGAAGCCAAATTTAAAAGATATCTGTTTATTCCTTGAACTTGGTAAGACAAGTGAACAGATATGATGTTGATGGGGGAGGGGAGAGAGGGAGGGGGAAAAGGAGGAATTGGTAAAGGGGCACGAAAATCAACTACATTGTATATTGGTAAATTAAAATTTTTAAAAAGGTATCGCTTGCTGAAATATACGTTTAAAAGAACACAGTAGGAGAAAGAAAATGTTTCTCATTTTCATCAGCTTCTCATAGTCTTCTGTTCACAAACTAAAACCCAGAAATAAAGCAAGCACAAGGCCTAGATGACTTTTCTCCTATACACAAACATTTGCCTTCTCTACCTTACTGTCATCTCACCCTCTTTGTACTTTTCCCCATTTCTCAGTTCTGTCCATTAGATGCTCAGTATTGCAGAGTGGCAGGCTGGTTTATCTACAGAAAACTCATTTTCTCCTTGGACACATTCCTCATGAAATCAGGAAAAAAAAGGAACAAGGGGAGAAGAGCAGAGCCCAGGCAGTGTATTTTGGATGTTCTGCATTTTATCAACGAGAGCCATGTGATTTCCTTTCAGACACTGACCACTCCTGGGTACAGCAGATTTCTGATAACATAGAAGGCATGCATGATATTCTACTTACCCCTCATAAGGCCAGAAACTCACACCAGCTATGAGTAAAACTTAAAAAGCTAGCAGAGGACAGGGCACTTACAAACCAAAACCAAAGTGATCTTAGCATCCTTTCTGACTTTGCCCAAAGGTAAGCTCTTTCAAGATACCATGAGGCTTCTTTCATTTAAAAATCGCATTTTTGTGCATGAGCCAACAATAAATAGGCACAGGAAATGTAACTGCACATCATTTCTTACGTGTGTGCGCATGTGTTAAGCTGTAACCATTTCCTGATTGTTCATTCCTAGCATCTAGCACGTAGAAGGCATTCAGTTAATGTCTTCTAAATGAAAGACTAGCAGCAGACAGACTGAGATAGAACAGCATGCTGCCAGCCAAGATTTCAGGTAGACGGGAAATATAAGAAGCTAAATACATGATTAAAACTAGCCCACAATTTCATTTTACAGACACTGCCATAAATAATGCACTTATTCTTTTTTCAGTCAGAGAATACAGTCTTCAAAGTGCTAATGACATCATGATGCTAATAGTCTAGCTCCATAAGGTTTGGTTGGCTGGGGCATGGGAATGACAGGATTGATCTCTCCTTCTCTCTATTATGGTTTGCCATGAAATGGGACGAAGTACTGTCCCCACTGAACTTTAATAATGCTGAATTATGTATAGTCTCTGCCTTTTTCTATACTTTTCTAATGCGCCGTAGATAGTCTGTCTTTGTCTCCCAGCTGCTTCACACTGCTAGACTCTGAGCACCTTGCTTCGGGTCCCTTCTTCATCCTGCTGTACAACATTCACAGAACAAATCAGAAGTTGAGGGGGTAACCTTTCCCTGGGACATGCATGCAATTTTAAGAGAGACTTCTACTTAGGATCTGCAATACCCAAAGTGTGCGATTCCTGCCTTTCTCGATCCAGTAGAGGGGCCTTCTGGTCATCTCTAAACTTAGACTAGATGGATAGGTGTTTCTTCTGTACAACTGTAAAAACCAATAGCAGATTAGTTAAAAAGAAAAAAAAAAAGACATTCCTTCTCTGGTTCTTAAATCATTTGTTGAATCACACAGAGGATTATTATCTCCAGAAACATTGATTCAAAATATTTTCAAAATGTTACAACTTATTTAAATGTTATCAATGATTATGATTATTTCCAAAAAGTGCAATCAAAAGGTCACCTGCCCAAATCCTACAGCACACTCCCTCACAATGACGATCTTTTATCCTTCTAGTTCACTTGCTCAAATCCCTGTAATACGAACATCCCTCAACCAGGCAAAGACCTCCAATCTATTAATCTCTCCACTTGAATCTACCAACCAGCTAGCTCCTTCACAGTCTCACTTTCTCCCTCAGCCATCTGGAATTCCATCGTCCGTTTTTATAGTCACTTTCAGTAACTTCAACTCACTGTGAGAAATCTTACAGAAAGCTGCATAAAATGCCGGCAGGATTAGGGGAAGAACAGAGGTGCACACCAACGGGGCTATTTTCCCAAGAACCCAGAATCCGAGCTGGATCCAAAATGGTGGACTGGGAGAGGTGGCTTGCCCCAACTTTCTGTATCCAGTCTTCACGAATTAGGGTTGTCTGTTTCATAATTTCTCCCTTGGCTGCACTGCCACAGATTTCTCCAAAAAAGGAAGAAATCCACATATGTAGCCCTTACAGATCAGAGGTCCTGAATCTCAGCTTTGAATCAGGCCACATAGCGGTGAGAGAAGAGATTCCCCAGAGCATGTTTGGACTAGTGTGGTGATCAGCTTCCACCTTCCACCCCTACTCTGGGGGCTCTTAGGGCACCAAAGAGTGTTTATCCATAACTGATGAGGCTAAGCACCATCCCAGGGTCCTAGTGGCTTCTTGAATCCTTTTCTCCACCCCCAGCTGAAGCTTCATGGTTAGAACAACATCATGTGACATGCAGAACAAAAACACTCTTCAAGCATTGTCTATCTAGATTAGGGTCCCTGACAAGCAGCCTCTGAGACAGATTTGCATGTAGAAGTTTTATTAGGGTTCAACAGGGGTAAAGAAGTAAGGGAAGCAGGACTGGGCAGAGATGCAGTCAAAAGGAGAAACCAGTCAATTCTATAGGGAGCTCTGAAGCTGAGATGGCCCTTCATAGTAATCCTGGATTGAGGCAAGGGGGCCAGGCCTTCATATCCCCACATTAGTTGCAGGATGCCCCAGGGAAGGGGCATGCTCTTCAGTGAGTCAGCTCCGTTCAATCAAGGGAAATTTCCCGAGAGGGACTCAGCTGTGATCCTGCAGCAGCCAACACTCTCAGCAGGTCCTGAAGGGGGCTCACGCAGCATGCTACAGCATCCACTACACTACCATCATAGAGCCAACAGTACAAAGAGTGAAACTGAATTTCAATGCCCTATGTATATTAGAACATAGATTTAAGTTTTAACCACTTAAAGCTATATTTTAAGGAAGAATATTTTAATTGGCTGGTAATCTCTCCAATAAATCCTATCACCAAATCTTCCTTCAGTATCTCTGAGGCCCTTGAGGTTCAAAGCTACCATCCTCCTCTGTTCTGTCTCATCTGAGCCAGATAAACATGTCTTTCTCAGCACCCACCACCCCTCAGAGTATTCACCTGTACATGTCCGCCTTCCTCTGCTTGGTGTACCCCTCAAAGATGGGCACATGTATTAACTAGCTGTATATCTCAACATCCAGCCCAGTGTTGGTAAATCAGGCACTCCACAAGGGTTTAATGAATGAATGAATGAATGAATGAACGAATTTATTTTTCTCCCTTAAAGAAACAACAACCTAGAAAAACGCAGTTGATGAACCGAGGACAGTTCACAGTGCACGCCTTTTTGTGTGCTTATCATTGGTGATTAACAAGGGCTGTTTGATTTCAACTAACTGGCATAGCATAAAAGGGCTATTATGAAACAGTCAACTGTATCTTACAGGTCTCCTAAACAAATTAAAACCTATCACAGGATCTGAATACAAACTAGAGAGGAAATTAAAATATAAAACATGAAACAGCTGTTTGATCAGCTGTTACAATAGGTTATGGACAAAGGCTATATTCATGTCTTATCTAGATGGATAAAAATAATTAATCATAGAAAATGGCTTATTAAAGACCTATTTTCTTTTCTGCACTGAAATACAATAGTTATCTAATTAATGATGCCAAACTTCTAGAAGCACAGGATAAATGGTATCCAATAAATTAAAAAGTGCTATAAAAATATATGTTCCTAGTAAATAATGGTAAGCATAAGGCAGAAATTGCAAAAATCAGTTTCCTGCATGTTGTAGAGAGCAAAATTTACTTGACATCACTAACATTTTACAAAACTGAAGATATCTGTAATTTCTAGTACACAAAGCCTAATTAGATTACAACTACAAACTGGTGAACAATCGTCATATTCTCTATACTGTTCTGGGGGTGTGTGTTGGTTTCCTACTGAAATGGTTAAGAAGCCCATCATTAAAAGTTCACCATAAAGTAAATTGGTGAAACTTTCTGGGGGTGGCAATTTTGCAATTATTATTAAATTCCTTAAAATAATTGCCAATATTTATCTCTGGAAATTTCCTAAATAAATGTTCAGAATTATGCACAACAATTTAGGTTCATGATAGCTTTGTTTAAAATAGCAGAAATTTGGAAATTTGGAACACAAATGTTCAACAATAGAAGATTTGATTTAAAAAGTTATAATACAATCCTATGAAGTAATAAGTAATATTTATCAAGTTATCAAGATCATATGGAAGAAGAGCATTGAAGACATGGTTAAACATTTATAATATGTTATTATCTATTTTTAAAGGGATACCAAGTTAATTAATAACCAAAATTTCCTCAAAAGTTTTTAAGAAGAAATTAATTAATTTGGTATTAATTCTTCACTTTATCCTTCTGAAAAAGATGCCCTATTAGATAAGAAAAGTTCTTCCAAAGAGCTTGTTACTTAAATGTAGAAAACTGAAAAATAACCCAAAGAAGTAAAATATAATTAAAGACATATAATTATAATGACATAATTTAAGACAGAAACACAACTGAGATCACAGGAATAAAAAATAGCCCCGACTCCAAAAGATAAGGTCAGGATTCCAAATTCAAAATTTTTTAAATTGTTAGAAATGTTGAAGAGGTTAATTAAAAGGGAGGATTATTTAGGATGGAAGGAGAGCAAATAAAACTAAGGACCTACTAGGACACCTTCACCACTGTGCAGTTCTGATGAATGTTGATGATGAGGAGACCAGAATGAAAAATGCCCTGCATAAGAGATGACTAACATAAGATCAAGAGCTTAGACTTCCAGCATGAAGTAGAAATTAACTAGAATATGACATTTAAGATGTCATTCAACAGAGACTATGATAAGACAACTAACATTTGAAAGGTCAGACCTAGTTGTGGAGAAAAAGGAACTCTCATACATTGTTGGTGGGACTGCAAAATGGTGCAGCCTCTATGGAAAATAGTATGAAGGTTCCTCAAACAATCACGGATAAGTCTACCATAGGACCCAGATATCCCACTGCTGGGAATATACCCAGAGGAATGGAAATCATCATGTCGAAGGGACACCTGTACTCCCATGTTTATTGCAGCACTACTTACAATAGCCAAGAGTTGGAACCAGCCCAAATGTCCATCATCTGATGACTGGATAAGGAAACTGTGGTACATCTACACAATGGAATACTATTCTGCTATAAAAAAAAGAATGAAATACTACCATGCACAACAACATGGATGGACTTAGAGAGAATTATATTAAGTGAAATGAGTCAGGCACAGAAAGAGAAATACCACATGTTCTCACTTATTTGTGGGAGCTAAAAATAAATAAATAAATAAATATACAAACGAATGGTAGGTGAGGGAAGAAGACATAACAATCACAACAATTCCTTGAACTTATTAAGACAAGTGAACAGATAGGATGTAGTTGGGGGGAAGGGAGAGAGGGAGGGCGGAAAGAGGAACGGGTAAAGGGACATGAAAATCAACTACAATGTATATTGAGAAGTTAAAATAAAAAATAAATAAACAAAAAAAAAATTTAAAATTTTTTTTTTAGAAAAATGCCTCCTGATGGGGAACCCACTGGGTGCCAGGGCCCAGGGTGAGCCTGAGCTCCTCAGGCCCCCCCACTGGGGGGAATAAAGGGAGGGGCTGGGGCATGGCAAGCTGGAACAGGCAGGTCCCTACTGATGCCTACACGTGCACCCCATATCCTATTGCACCTTATATATGATTCACATGCAGGGAAATCATTGGTTGGTGAAAATGAAGAAGTGATTATGCAGACATGCCTGTTTCTGCTCCCAGAGACTGAAAAACCCCAGAAGCCAAACAAGGGTATATTTTCCAAAAGGAAGAGTAAGGCAACTAGAAGCCGAAGCCATAATGACCATCCTTTACGGTCCTTTGCATGCGTTCTTTCTAATCCTTGCAACAGGCCCACCAGGAAGGCATTCTGAGTTTCATCCGAAAGATAAGGCAGCTGAGGAACAAGGAGGTTATGCAACTTTTAAGGTTACACAATAGGGAAGCGTAGGAAACAGGACTCACAACTAAAGCCGATGCTGTTTTAACATTATCATTATGGCGTGGGGGTGGGGGCTGGTAAAGGATAGGAGAAGGGGCATTTGCCAGCAAAGTCTTGCAGCCTCAGGTAGACCTAAGCCTCTCTATATTCTCTCCTTGACTGGGATATATAAATTTACAATCACACCTATACAATTATTATTTTTTAGAACATTTGAGTGTGTTGGAGGAAGCCAGGGAAGTTGCCCATCTTTACAGGTGAGGAGGCTTTCCCATTATCACATGGGCCATATCTGCCCAACGCGTCCCTCAACTCAGCATCCCTCCTGAGCCATCTCCGGGGCTCCCTGCCCAGGCCAGTCCCGCCAGCCTGCAGCCAGGCTCGTTCTCCTGGCCACACAGATCACCTGCCAGGTGTTGGTGACAATTTGGAAGCCTGGCTCCAACTCTTCCAAGGATTTCAAACAAATGCCTGCCATCCTCAGATGGCCAAATCTTCTCTCCCGAGCCTGGAAAAAATTTGCTTGTTTCTGATCCGAATTGCCTTGTTTTAGTTTTTATTTGGGGGATTGAGCAAGAGCCATTCCAGAATTGCAAATGCTAGTTCCCATGGTTCCACCAACCTAAACATCAAAACTGAGACCCAGGACAGATGCTCTATGTGAGAGATGCTATTTGCTCTGCCAAGTCTCCAGAGAAGAGATTTCATTAGGTATTCATTTATATGCCATACACATTTCTAGAACACTCTTCTCCATTCGTCTTGGAATCTTTCAAACATCAAAAAGTAAAGTTATATATTAGCCAGCTACACTCCCAGGACATCTCTACTGATCCCAAAAGGAATGATTAAAATGTGCTGACAGCTTTAAAAATTATCAGGGAATTACCAGAATATCCCGTTTAATAATTACCAAGGTTTAAAAACCAGGGTCGAATTCAGAGACTTTTAAACATCACTGTGTCGGTCACCTTACTAACTCTAAAATGCTATAGTCTACACTCTTGGTCTTGGTCATTTCATCTACTTTCATGGCTTCAACTAAAACTTCTCTGTTATACACATCTGTAACTCCAATTTCTTTCCTGCTAGATTTCCAACTGCTGGATTTCTCTCCCTGGGTGTCTTCCCAGCACTTCCAACTCTATACATCCAAATTTTCCCAAAACCTGCTCGCTCTCTCTTTTTACGTCCCTCTTATTGCTAATACCATCACCATATCCCCAGTCATTTGACACACATCGCTTCTGTGAATAAAAAATCATCAGTGCCATTTGTTGACCACGGAAGGAGCTAAACCTCTTTGGGGGGATGACGTGCAAGGCTCCCCACAATTCATCCCAACTGACCTTTCCAGCTTTGTCTCCCAACAGACCCTCCTCCAACTCTCCACATGTAAATTTTTAAGGTTTCTTAAACATACCACCATGTTCTTTCACATATTTTTGATTTTATATAAGCTGCTTTAGCTAAAGATGCTTTCTTCATTTAGTCTCCTCGTGCATTCATATTCATCTATTAAGACATAGTTCAGGGCCGAGCCCGTGGCGTAAAAATAAAAAAAATAAGATGTAGTTCAAATGTCACCTCCTCTGCAAAGTCTTCCCGTATTTTCTCAGACACTTTGACATTCTCTCCAATCACCTTCCCTAGAACTTTTTACATGTACTGCTAAAGCATCTATCACAGGTCATTAGTATTAATTGTACATGACTCTGTCTCCCATATTAGCTTGTGAGGGTCCCAAGGGCAATGGACCTCTATAATTCATCTTTCATTTCCTTTGGGACAGGATGTGGGACAGGAAGAAAATGCTCATTGACTGAATAAATAATGAATCAATGAATGGATCCCTCCGGTGGCACGCACCACCTTCTAGCTTGTGCTGTCCTCGTTTGGGTATCTCATCTCCCTTCTTGGATGACAAGTCTTCCGGGGCAAGAACAACATGATCCATTTTTTAATCCCCTACCACACCCTCCCTTAATGCCTGTTGTTTGAATAAATGAGTAAAACTCTGTGAGGCTTTGTGCCATATTTCAGACTTTGCAAAGCTATTTCACACACATGATTTCACTTGCCCTTCAGAACGACCCTGTAGTCTAGCTATGACGAACTGGTGTTCTCTCCATGTAGCAGATAAAGCAACTGAGGAAAGCTGGGCCTTGGAACCCTGCTTTCTTGATTCTTAGAACAATGCCTCTTCCATGTAATGTCCTTACATTACACTATTTCATTGTAATGTTCTTACATTGCAGATCTACTCATCAGTCCTTTGTTTTGATCAAAGTTTAGGGGTGAACGTAGAGGTTTACCACTGCTTGTAAAAACAGCTAAACCCTTATCTACCCCTCCTGTATGGGTTTAACATGCATAATTTGAGTGAGTGAGCTTGAAGGCTTGGAGTATTTGTCAGAAAGGGCGAAGAATCGGAACCCTTTAGGCATATTTTGGATAAGAAAAGGACTTTGAGGGCCTGAAAAGAGAAACTTCAGTTTTCATAAGATGGGGTGCTGTGCAAGGCAGCCTCAAGAGGCACTTAGTAATATTTTCTAAAACACCTAACTAAGTATGCTTTTAGATCCAAGTTCCTCTAGGAGGGAAGATGTTAGAAATACTGAAAGAAAACTGAATCTATACACAGCCTTGGCCAACCTCAGCATGCTAGGGTTATGCATCTATGTGCCCGCAGCTCCGACCAGAGGGGCTGGAATGGTGAGCTCAAAAAGGTGGCTACACAGATGTTGTAGCCCGAGATCTGACCCGAAGGTGAGTGGGCTGGAGTCGAGGCAGCACAGGACCAGGGTCAGCACCCACCATCCAGCACCTTGGTTTCCTCTCCAGGCACAGGAGAGTCAGGGCACCCCTGCCTTGTCCTCCTCACAGGTAGCAAGGCTGACCCCCTGCTCCTGAAGGCGACTTGAGATCTGATTAGAGCAAGTCTTGGGCAACACATTCATGGGTTCTCTAATTACTGTTCAAGCACCGGGAGGCCCAGGAGTTGGGCCAAAGTATCCCCAGGGGTCTGTGAAACAGCTGTGCTGGGAGCTTGGCTTACCCACGTGATCTGCCTGACCCTCCTCAGAGGATGTTCCGCCACTGACCCCATCCCTACTTCTGGCTTCTGTTTTTCAGCTCCCCTGCTGTGCACACAGCGCCCCCGCCCCGTGCCCCCGTGGCTTAAGGAGTAGTCTCTGTCCCCATCCTTGCCAAACATGGACTGGGCCAGAGAGCCAAGCTGAAGCTTGGCCACCTTGCACTTGGCGTGGGGGTGGGGGCTGGTAAGGAATAGGAGAAGGGGCATTTGCCAGCAAAGTCTTGCAGCCTCAGGTAGACCTAAGACAATTAAAAACGGCAGAGAATCAGGAGGGTCTGAAAGATCTTTGGCAATCGATTGGCCAGGGTCCAACCCTTTCCTTCTGTTCAAGGTCGTTTTCCCAATGCCAGGATGACAACATGTTGTGGTGCATGTCTGCTCCAAGCGAGGGTGTGTATTATCCGGGTTACACTGGAGCAAATGACTGACCTTTGTGCCACCCCCTAATAGGCTTCTACGCCTCCCCGCCCCCTTTCCCCTTGCTTCGAAAATTCCAGCAAGCGCAGGCCTGACAGCCTAGCAGGGGAGAAATCCAAAGTCTGGCCCCAGACCTTCAACAGGCTTCCAGCCCCCGGCTTCGGTCCAGGGACGCACCAAATCCTTCCCCCCAGGGAGGGTGCAGTGCGCGGCCTCGGAACGGTCCATGCATGGAGAGTCTGGGAGCTCCAGGGTCAGCCCCCGCCCCAGGGCCAGCGCGCGCCTGCCGCGGGTGGCCACCTGTCCGAGTGAGCGCGCGAGGAGGAAGGAGGGCGAGCAGCCGCGACTGACCTGAGATGCCGCCCCCCACCACGACCACGTCGCACTTGCTGCTCATGGCGCTCTCCCAGCTCCGGGCCGCCCCGGTGCCCGCTGATCCGATCTCCGGGCCCCGGCCCCCGCCCGCAGCTCTCTGCCCCCGCGCACTAGCGCCTCGGCCCAGCCGCTATATTGCCCGCCCCGGGCGCCAGTACGCGCAGCCCCGCCCGCCCGCCGATGCGCAGGCCGGGAGGAGCGGCCGGCCACCGCCTCCGCCCGCAGCTCCGCCGCCAGTCGGGGGAGGGCGGGCGCCTGGGAGGAGAGGTCACCTGGGGCCTACAGGAGTCCCTCCCGGAGCCAGCACCCCTCGGCCTTCTGCATGATATTTTCCCTTCAGTCTCCCTAGTGTGCTCTTGAGCTTGGGGGCTGGGAGATTGGCGGGTTGGGGTGTCTTTCTCCAGCGCCCCAATTACAGCTCGGTAAGAAGCAAATAAGACATACTAATTAAGCGCTTTCCAGGTGCCGGGCACTGTGCTAAGAGCGCTTTACGCACGATTCCTGTGCAACCTTACAACAACCCATTTTACAGATGAGGAAAGCGAGACAACGCAGTAAGTGGTCAAGATAAGAAAAAAAGTCAGGAAAAAAAAAAAAAAAAGCCAGGAAGATTGGAAGATTCCAAGACCCATTTCGATCCACCACACAGTATTGCCGTTTCTTAGCATACACTTGGGTGGGATTCCCAGCCCACCTCACCCTCCTTCCAACCCCCACTCTGTTCCCATTCCTCCTGCGTGATTAACTCAGGAGAGCTCCTCCCTAGCGTTGTAAATGCAGCACCTAAAGACACTATTGTTTCCCCACTTTTGCAACTGATCAAAACAGCCAGCTGCACATTGAGCAACCCAGTAAGGCAGGGGTGGAAGCTGTTTAGGCTGGACCCTAGGACACTAGTGGCCGCAAGGGAGAGGCCTTAGATGGGCAGGGCGAGAGTCAGAGCCCCCTGAAGCAGCAAGCTGAATTATTTTTGTGACCCTGGGATATGGGTCTGGGGGCCCTGGCTTAATCAAACATAGGGACGATTCAACAAGATTATGGGTGTTTAAGCTGACGTGGCTCCGCAGTAAAAGAGGTACAGCGTATTTTCTCAGAGCAGTAGTAAAGCCACCTCTGAGAACTGAAAGTGTGAGGAAGCAATGTAGAGTGGCTTTTCAAGAAATAACTGGCTGTGCCAGGTGCTTCTGTTCAGGCCAGGGGAGCTGCAGGCCTGGCAGGGACTGGCTCCAGGACTGGTTAATTGGTGAGAGCCTGAAGCAAACCTCCGCCTCATCCCACCGTGCTCCCTGTATTCACCTGCTACCAAGGTATCCTGAGCTTCGGCAGCCCTCTGACTAGAAGAGGGTTTGGGCACTTCTGTGACTGCTGTGGTATAAAACAGACCCTGTGCCTGAGCACTGAGCCCACCCCATATTCCCAATGCAGGGAGCAAAGCAGGCTGACCCTGCAGACGGCCTGCACTGATCTCCTCCTTGCCATCTTCTGCCTGGTCCACCTCTGTCCACAGGGTCCTGAAGCTGCGGGCTCCTTAGCTATGGAAACTCTGTCCCCTCACCTAGCCTGCAAATGAATCACGTGTCAGGTAAGGTGAGATGGATAGAGAGGATCTTTGTCGGATCTGTTTGGGATCTCTTTTGCTTGGTTCTAGCAATGCAAAGTCAGCCAGGGGCCTGAGCATCTAAGACTTTGAGTCCAAGGCAGCTTGACCATCCCTTCTCTATGTCCAACTGGCCACGCGGGCAGGAGAGGAACCAGAGTTCCATGGTATCTGGAGAAAACTCACTGGCAAACAGCATTTTCCCCAGACAAAGGTAACCAGTGCCTTGTGCTCTGTGAGGTGAAAAATGGGTTGAATTAGAGCACAGGCCCTGGTTGTAGGGGAAACAGGAGCCATCAAAGGGTCTCTGAGGCCACGCCTTGTCCCCCCACACAGGCAGTCATCCAGGCTTGTTCAGGGCCCTCAGGCTCCTTGGTGGAGTAGCTCCCGAGGTTTGTCTTCTCCCTCTGCATCGTGTGGCCAGATGAAAAGCAGTGCTTCTCAAACTTGACCGTGCATACAAGTCACCCAGGTCGGGGTGGGGTCTGAGAAGGCACATTTCTGACAAGCTCCAGGTGATGCCAGTGCTGCAGGCCCACGGACCGCACACCGAGCACATTCTCCTCCACTCCAGGCTTCAGCGTCCCCGTCAGTTCCTGAAGCAGCTCCGTGCTCTACAGCCCATTTCCTATCTCAAGGCCCCCCTAATTCGAAGTTGTCTCTTCATTACATCAGTGTTTATGGAACGCCTGCTATGCTGAGCCCTGGGGACGAGATGAACAAGACGGAGGCTGCCCTTGCCCTCACGGGGCTCATGCTCCACCAGGGAAGACATCCAGGAAGAGTGATCACAAGCACAATTCTGCATATTGCTCTGGAAAATATCACAGGGCCAGTTAACCTAGCCCAGGCAATCATGGAGGACCTCCAGGAGGAAATGATGTTTCTACTGGGACTTGAAGGATGAATGGAGTTAACCAATCCACTGAGGAAGAGGAGTGAAAAGCAAGTGCTAAGTTGGGAGGCAAGCCTGAGGCTGGAGCATTGGAGGACATGGACACAGGCCAGGGTACCAAGAACGTCTGTGACCACCTTTAGGACTTATCAAAAATGCCACAAAATTAATAGTGAATAAGAAAATGATAACAATGCATGATTAACAACGAATAAAATGATAGGCATCGTCATTTATTTTTGTGTGTGCATGTGTCTTCTCTTCCCAACTAGATAATAAGTTCCTATAGGAAAGGATAATGCATTATCTTTTATTCATCCATTCAAGAATAATTTACTGAGCACCAACTCTATGTCAGGCATTGTGCTCATCATCAGAAATATGCCATTATGAATAAGAAATGATGCAAATCCTAGGAAACTAAATATGAAAACATACAATTACAATAAACCTAATTCATGTCCAGTGGAGTGATGCCCAACACCTCTAACCAAGAAACGCAGAAGAATGCTGTCGGCCCCAACAGTGTTTATTTGCCTTTTCAACTTGATGAAATCCATGTTTCTTTCATCAGTTAAAATGAACTTACTTTCATTTTTTATTAGAAGACTGCCAAAGAGATAAAATGTCCTTATTACTTCTTTCTTGCTGTCCAGCTTTTCATTAACGGATATTTCAGTGAGTCTGTTATGATGCCACAGGAGGTTTTAATAAAAACGCAGGCTGTGCAGAACAGAGTTCACCAGATATTATCTAAGTTGTACATTTGACTTTTTTTTTTTTTTTTTTTAATGCTGGAAGCTTGACAGGAGATGGAAAATTTGTTTTAAAATTAGATTCTTTAGAGCTTACCAGTTTCTTTTTCCCAACTACTCTGTTAATCTTTTTTTTAAAACATACATTAAGGAATAAAATGATGAAAGCATCAACCATTGCAGCCAGGACAGCTTTTTAATAATATTAAATTGGAAGTGTTATAGGGCCCCCGGTTCTATCGAGTGAAGTATCCATTATTAGTTTGGATTCTAATCTGAGAGTGTCCAAATCTCTTTCTTGGTGTAATGAGGAGGTGGTAGGGAACCCTTCAATGGGCCAAGACCTTTCTTCTGGCCCCAAAGACTTACTTAGAAGGAAATCTCATCCTCAAGCAGACCAAGAGTTGGGAGATCCCAGCTTCAGTACAAATCCAGGCCCTTCATTGGAAGTTGGGCTACAGAATCTAGATCTAACTCAAAAGCCCATAGGTTTTTTTAAGATGCCAAAAGAAACACCTATCCCAAGGCCAGGGGACTTGTCAAGACCTCGATCAAAGTGAAATTGTCAGGGAATGAGTCAAGTAACAGGTGGGCATTCTCAGTTCACCTTAACAAACTGACAGCTGTGTAGATGTGCTGAGCTGGCTTATAGAAACGAGGTTGAGAAAACAGAAAAATGACTTTCTTGCCCGAAGAACCAGAGTATGGCTCTTTCCTCTATGACCTCATTGCCATAGCACAGGCAGCACAGGGAACAAAAGGGCACAATGCAGAGGTGCTGGCCCCAGAACAAATGGAGTCAGGCAGAGACACTAAACTCCAAGGCTTCAGAAAGATAGAGGTCATCTTCAGACATGTTGCAGAGCATGATGAAGAAAAACAAGACCTTATTTGCATTATAAGTGCTAAACAATCCGTACCCAAAGTTAATCTTTTACAATGACTAATGTTAAAACTAAGAACATTTCTACAAATCATAAGTAGGGTCCAAAACAAGGGGTGATATATTAGAGCAGATGACATGAAAAGAGGGACATAAAGAGGGAGGTTAAATAGCAAAACATTAACTCAGAAAGAAGAGAAAATCAGAGGCAGACATTTCCCAAGAACATCGGGTTAAAGGTTTTCACACCAATTCTTTTGGTAAATATGAAATTAGAAATTAATATTAGAGTCCCACCATATGCCCATTACTGGTTGTTGAGTAGTTATTTTCAATGAATTTTTCTGCTTTATATAATTCTAATTTTATAGTGTGAGGAGTTCACTGATGCAGAATCAATTCTTTGGTTACTTTTGTACAGCCTTGAGTTAAATAATCTCTTCATGTTTTATTATAAATAGATATTTATGTCATCTAGACTTCAGACGATGATTGCAATCAAAAGTTATCAGATAAGAAAGGTAGTAGCTCTTCTTACAGATGGGTGCCATAATAAGACATGTTTCTAGCTGGGAGGGTTACACATTATAAAATGATGCTCATAGCTGGGACTTGAGTTAACTTGAACTCCTTTAAGTAATAGAAAGCCCATTTATATAAAATGGTTGAAACAAAGTGTTTGTAGTATAATAAGAAAGATATTTGGTGTTTGTCCCCTGTTCCTGTGTATATAAATGCCTTACTCCGTTTTCTGTTGCTATAACAGAATACCACAAACTGAATAATTTATAAAGAACAGAGATTTATTTGGCTCACAGTTCTGGAGGCTGGCAAGTCCAAGATCCTAGTGCCAGCATCTGGAGAGTTTCATCCCATGGTGGATGGGTGGAGGGCGGAAGTGAGCGGAGGAGACAGAGAAGGAAGTGAACCAAACTCATCCTTTTTATCAAGAACCCACTCCTGCAGTAACTACCCCAGTCCATGATAACGGCATTAATTCATTCATGAGTATAGACCCCTCGTGATCTAATCATCTCTTAAAGGTCCTGTCTGTCAATACCATTATAATGGTAATTAAATTTCAACATGAGTTTTGGTGAGGACGTTCAAACCATAGCAATATATATTACAGAATTAGGGTGTTTAGAAATTGGAGAGGGAAATACTGTGGTTACTAGAGTTGGGGGGTGGGAATAGTGAGAGTGTGATTAATGAGCACAAAATTATAGCTAGATAGGAAAAAGAAGTCCTATTGGTGTACAGTCGACCTAGGAATCTATAACAATGATTTACAACTTGTTACTAGAAGAGAGGAGATCAAATGTGCACATCACAAAGAAATTACTGGGTTTTGCAAGGATGAATATGCTAATTACCCCGAATGGATCATCACACATTGTATACATATGTTGAGATATATCTCTGTACCCCATAAATATGTACAATCAATATGTTTTGATAAATTTTTTTTTTTTTAAAAATAGAAATTGTTTCTGAGGTCCATTTGTTGGGGGGGGGGGGTACAGCCAAGATTGTGGACAAGCAGCTGAGTGTGGCTTATGGGACAGGGACTCCTCAGAAGATGCAGATGCATCATCTTGTTTTTTTAGGCCAGGCACCCACATCTACAAGTGAAGAAAAATATTCTACTGGAAAGGGCAAGTTGGAGGCACTACAGGAAGTTACTGTTCCTCAAAAATGTAGCAGTACCAGAATAAGACGGAGGTAATTCTCTCCAGGGGTAGAGGGTAGCCTTGCGCCTAAAGCATGCAGCCAAGGGTAATGTGTCTAATCTCACAGGACTGAGGATTCTGTGCTCAGAATGGACCAAAATTCAAGAGATGGGGAAGCAAGCAGAAGGTATCCTAGGAATTATTTTCAGGATCCACGACTGTAGAAGAGAATGGAAAGGAGCAGGAAGGTGAAGAAGAGGAAGTGGAGCTGTGATACATTCCCAACGGAAGCCTCAGCAGAGAACCCCGGGACTGGAATGGTCCTTCGGAGTTGTCCCCTCTTGGAGTAAGGGCCAGGCCCGAATCCATCATTTGATGGGGGCTGCCTAAGAAAGGTGAAGCGGCTGTCAACAACTGAGGCAATCCCCAAAGGGGGCTGATGGATGATTTTATTTGGAATTGTATTAAATTTATAAAATTAACTTGGGAAGAGCCAACATCTTTGTGATGTTGACTCTTTTATCGCAGAATATGCAATGGTTTTTCACTTGTTCAAATATAACTTTGTGTATTTCCAAACTGTTTTGAAATTTCCTCATATGGGTTTTGGATGTACCTTGTTAATTTTATGCCTAGGTATTTTATTTATTTTTTTCTATTGTGACTGAGGTTTTATATTTCATCATATCTTTGAATATGATACCGTTTCTTTTTTAATGGAGGACTTTAATTTTTGCATATTTATTTTATAACCTATTACTTCATTAAAATCTCTTGTGATTTGCTGAAGCCTTTCCATTGTTTTTTTTGGGGGGGGGGTTTCCACAAAGGATCTGCAAATAGAGATAGTTTTACCTTAGAATATCCAGGAAGATCCTAAAAAAGAAGAGTAAAATATAAAGGGAGGCAGAGGATTGGCCCTATCAGACACAAAAAATATTTTTTTTTGTTTTAATTTTTATTTTTTCCAGCTTTATTGAGATATAATTGACAAATAAAATTGTATATATTCAAGGAGTACAACGAGGTGATTCAATATATGTAAATGTTGTGAAATCATTACCACAATCAAATTAATTAACACATACATCAGCAGACATAGTGACCATTTGTGTGTGTGTGTGTGTGTGTGTGTGTGTGTGTGAAGAACACTTAAGATCTACTCTCTTAGCAGATTTCAAGTAAGCAATACAGTATTTATTAACTATAGTCATCATGACGTACATTAGATCTCCAGAACTTAGTTATCTCATAACTGAAAATTTCTACCATTTGCCCAACTTTTCCCCATTTCCCCAGCCCCTGCTAACCACCATTCTACTCTCTATTTCTATGACTTTTTTAGATTCTACATGTAAGTGAGATCATGCAGTACTTGTCCTCTGCATGGCTTATTTAACTTAGCATGATGTCCTCCAGATTTATTCATGTTGTCTCAAATGGCAATATTGTCTTCTTTTTAATGGCTGAATAATATTCCATTGTGTATATACACCACAATTTCTTTATCCATTCACCTGTAGACACATAGGCTGTTTCTACCACTTGGCTATTGGGAATAAAGCTGCAATGAAAATGGGAGTGTAGATATCTCTTTGAGCTACTGACTTCACTTCTTTTGGATACATACCCAGTAGTGGGATTGCTAGATGATGCAGTAGTTCTATTTTTACTTTTTCGAGGGACCTCCACACTGTCTTCTGTATTGGCTGTACCCATTTACATTTTCACCAACAGTGCACAAGGGCTCCTTTTTCTCTACACCCTCACCAACACTTATCTCTTGTTTTTTTGATAATAGTCATCCTAACAAGTGTGAGATATCTCATTGAGGTTTTGATTCATTTTTCTCTGGTAATTAGTGATGCTGAGCACCCCTCCATGTGCCTGGTGGCCTTTTATGTCTTCTTTGGAAAAATTCAAGACATTTGCCCATTTTTTAACCAGGTTGTTTTTTTTTTTGCTATTGAGTCATGAGTTCCTTATATATTTTGGATATTAACCTTTTATCAGATATACGGTTTTTAAAATATTTTCTTCCATTTCATAGTTGCCTTTTCATTTTGTTTATTGTTTCCTTTGCTGTGCAGAAGCTTCTTAGTTTGATGTGGTCCACTTGTTTATTTCTGCTTTTGTTTCCTGTGCTTTTGGTGTCATATCCAAAAAATTATGCCAAGACCAATGTCAAGGAGCTTTTTCTGTTTTCTTCAAGGAGTTTCATAGTTTCAGGTCTTACATTTAAGTCTTTAATCATTTTTGAGTTAATTTTTGTATATGGATACCCAGTTTTCCCAACTGAAGAG
This sequence comes from Cynocephalus volans, assembly GCF_027409185.1. Classification (NCBI taxonomy): domain Eukaryota; kingdom Metazoa; phylum Chordata; class Mammalia; order Dermoptera; family Cynocephalidae; genus Cynocephalus; species Cynocephalus volans. Next base: position 60,648,549 of record NC_084478.1, read on the forward strand.
ACCATCCTTTCCCTATTGTGTATTCTTGGCACTCTTGTCAAAGATTAGTTGACCATATATGTATGGATTTATTTCTGTGCTCTCTATTCTGTTCCATTGGTCTATGTGTCTGTTTTTATGTTAGTACCATACTGTTTTGTTTACCACAACTTTGTAAAAAGAATTGAAATCAGGATGTGTGACGGTTCCAGCTTTGATCTTCTTTCTCAAGATCACTTTGGCTATTCAGGGTCTTTTTTGGTTCTATGTAAATTTTAGAATTGTTTTTTCTATTTCTGTGAAAAATGTCATTGGAATTTTGGTATGAATTTCATAGAATCTATAAATTGCTTTGGGTAGTACAGACATTTTAACAACATTAATTCTTCCAATCCATGGACAATAGATATCTATAAAAACATATTTTAAAGATTCTATGACCAAAACAGAGTGGCATCAGTTCTTGAATAGACAAAAAAGTGGAATGAAAATGGAAGAAATTTATTCAATCACATGTAGAAATTTACAATTTAATAAAAGGGGCATCTCAAATCAGTGAGGAAAATGTGGAGGCTGTCATTTCTCTATAACTATGTTATTTAAAACAGTCTCAAACTTACAGAAAAGTTGCAAGTACGGTACAAAGAACCTTTTATCCCTAAAGCATTTGAGGATAAGTTGTTGACATGATGTCATATCACAATCCCCCAATACTTTAAAGTGTATTTCCTACAAAGTTATTCTACTACATAACTACAATACAACCCTCAAAATCAAGAAATTAACACTGAATCATAACTCCCATCTAATCCTCAGACCCTCATTCAAGTTTTGTCAATGGTTCCAATAATACCCTTTCTTCTAGCAAAAGAACCCAATCCTGAATCACATGTTGAATTTAGCTGTGCTGTCTCTGTAGACTCCTTTAATTTAGAATAGTTCTCAATCTTGCCTTACTTCCACGACCTTGATACTTTAGAAGATTTTGTAGAATTACAAGGAATTTTGTAGAATGTTTTTCAATTTGGATTTGTCTGATGTTTCCTTGTGATTAAATTCCTACTATACGTCTCTGGCAGAAATATCACAAAACCTTTAACCCCACTGATTAATCCCATGACCTTGGGACAAGTTGCTTAGCCTCTCTGGGTCCTAATCCCTTTATCCGTAACGTGGCAGCTTTGAACTAATAAAGGACACCTTTGATTCTTGGCTAGATTCTCATCTTGCTGGGATGATTCTTATCTCAAGTCAAGAAAATGAACTAGATTTCCTTGTTGAGCTATTTAATGGCTTGCAGTCATGCTTTTTCTCTTAAAGCACTAAGTACTTCACATTTTCTTATCTTTTCAGCAGCACTCTGACATAGAAAAATGCAAAATGTCTTCTCTTCTAAAGTTTTATAGCAAACATATATTCACACTGAAAGATCAAACTTCAATATTGTTTGCACTTGGATGCTTTGCAGAGAGTACGATCTGATTTCTTAGAGCTCGTCACAACTGTCCTTTTCGTTCACACAGTGCCGGGGATAAGGTATGGGCTCAGCTATCAAGGATACTCCCTTTTCTTTTATTGCCTGAGAAACAGTGAGAGTGACGACAAACTTTTTTTAAAAAAAGAAACCTCTTTGGGTTGGTATGTTTGTGGCATTTATTTGCAAGGCGGCAAATAGACTCTTACAGATACTAATTCAGGTCAATCAACATTTATGGAGCAGCCTTCATGCTGGGAATACAAAGCTCCTGCTGCACCAGGCTCTGGGGAAACGCAGAGGCTAATGGAAGACAACAATGCCGCCAAAGATAATGTCACAATAGTGTGCTGTATGCAAGGCTGGAAGCACACACGTGGACCCAGAGGTGCCCAGAAGAGGACATTCAGGCCAACCCAGGGATACAAAAAAGTCTTCTTGGAGGACATGACATTGGAAATGCATCCCAAGGAATGAGTAAGAAAGAATTCTACTTAGTGCAGCCAAGTAAGGAACACAAAGTCAAATTTGAATTTCACATAAGAAATGAGTAAATTTCTTTTTTCTTTTTTGGTGGTGGAATAGGAAGTCAGTTTTTACTCAGGAATACCAGTGACCTGAGGAGAGATGTTGGGTTAACCCATCTCTCTGGTAAGTCTGAAGGAGAATGGCCAGACTAAAGCCATCTCAAAGACTCAGGTTTACGGAGGGTTTTTTAAAGAGGTGGTTGAGGGAATGGAACATGGGAAATGAAAACGAGGGAGGGGCACATGAGCCGTGAGGGCTCCGAGCAAGGAGCCAGATGCAAGGTCTCGCCAAGGCTCCATCTGATTTCTGTTCCCATCCTTGATGTTATCTTAGGGTCCTGCTGGATTTTGATGAGCTTCAGGGTAGAATCTGTATAGCTTTATTGATATCTTCTTTGGTTTCCTGGGATCTGGATAGTATATGTCTCGTGGCAAGTTTGCAATTCCAGGCTAACATTAATTCTTTCATATGATTGCCTCCCTACTCCTGAGTTACTGCAGTTCGTGTTCTCCATTTGCTGCAATAAATCATTCAGCAAACTTTTCAGGGAAGGTTCTTGGTTGACATACTTTCTTAACCTCTGCATATTTCAGAATGTCTTCCAGTTGCCCTCGTATAGAAATGATAACTTGGCAGGATATATAATTCTTGGCTCAAAGTTATTTTCCCTTAAAACTCTATAGATATTGTTCCATTGTCTTCTGGCATTTAGAGTTTCAAGAGAAAAATCTGAGGTCAGCCTGACTTTTGCTGCTTTATACGTAACTTGCTTTCTCTGTCTGGATACTTGTAGAATTTTTTCTTTATCCTTGAAATTTTAAAATGTCAAAAATATCACCAGAATATGTCTAGGCATTGCTTTCTTTTCATTGAATTTTAAAGGTATCCTGTGTGCTTTTTCCATTTGTAGATCTAGTGTGTTCAACTCTGGAAAGTTTTCTTCATTTAGCTCCTTAATTACTGTTTCAGCTCCATTTGCTTTGTCCTCTGTTTCAGCTATTCCTATTATGTGTAGATTGCATCTCCTGGACTGGCCCTCTAGGTCTCTCTTTTTCTCCTCTTTTCTTATCTTGATTTCTCTTCCCTTTTTCTCTGCATTTGGTGAGACTTTTTCTTGTTTTGCATTTACTTCAGTAATTTGATTTTGTAGACAATCCAGCTCGTATCTTCTCTCTATTAACTCTCTCAACTCCACGATATGTGCTCATCCTTTCTCTAATACTGTGGATAGCTTGTTAAACTCCCTTGTTATACAATTCCTAAACCTTTCTATAGCCTCTATTTCCGGCACTACATCCATTTCAAGAAGGGGCATTTTCTTGTTTACTTTGCTCTGTTCCTTTCTTCTGAACTGCAGTGTTATGACCTTTTCAATAGCTCTTTTCAGCAAAGAGGACCAAAAAAGAAGATCAGAAATGAGTAAATTTTAATATCAATATGTCCCAGATATTGCATAAGCCATACTTACATGCAAAAAATGTATATGTTGTTTAACCAAAATTCAAATTTAACCGGTCATTCTGTAATTTTTATTTGCTAAATCTGGCAACCCTAATTCTAGATAAAGGGAATCACTTTAATAAAGGAACAGAGGTGAGAATGGCCAGGAGTGTTTTTTTTTCCAGTTTCCATAACCATTTCCTTGAATCACTTCCCAAAATAAATTATCTGCATGACACCCTGTCCCAGGCTCTGCTTTTCAGGGCAATGCAAGCTAAGGCAAGTGTCATATTTACGCAGAGCTGAGACAAAGCATTGATGCTCTCCAGCCCCATCCATCCCAGTCTCTCCCCTCCTTGTTCCCAGAATGCCTCTCTAAACCCCCCACATTCCACACTGGCCTTCCTTGTTTCTCTCTTCTTCTTGTTGTGTGTCTCTAGCTTTCTCTCTCTTGTGCACTCACACATACGTACACACTGTGGCAGCTGGTGCTTTCTTATTAAGGTTGCCATTTTTGTCTTGCAAATGTGGAATACTCAGACTTTGCCATGTCACAGACTGGTATGATTTCCCTAAAAATAATAGTAACAATCAATTGATTGGCTGGTTTAAGCTTGTCAAATTTTATTTTTCCTCAATAGAGATTTTTAGAAGCTATCTACTTTTGTCATCATTTTATGAAAGAAAGGACATGTGAACACCAAAAAAGCATGAGTATATAATCTCAGACTGGATGATGGTTCCCAAACTAGCATAATCTTAGCTTTCTGAAAATTTCACCATGAGGTCCTTTGTTTTTCTATTTTGGGGAGGGTTGATAATCCTTGATGGAGCTCAAGCATCACCTGCTCCCTCGGGTCCCACATGGACTCTGCTGCTCTGCATTCACACTCTTTGACCTCTGCTCCCTTCTCCCCCTCCCTCTGAGCACTGCCACCCAGCTCTGTTCCCTTCCGATTGAGCAAAAGGGTTTGCATTTGTCCTGCCCTTTTCTTTTTTCTAACTAGACATAGCATTTCTGAGATGCCAAAACCGAAAAAGTACACTGAAAACCAAGCCAAAACAACAAGAGGTATTGTGCACTTATTTGCTTCACTTATTGTGCACTTAAAGATGAGAGTTTGAGAAAGGATCGAAACTGATGTTCTTAGCCCCAGAAGAAAAGAGGGAAAATAACAGCTCTGTCATTTATCTGTGGTGTGATCTGGGAGAAACCTCCATCCCTGCATCTCTATGTGTGTGTTTGTACTGAGGGGCTGTCTTGGGTCTTATGTAATCTTGTAAATAGCCAAAGGGTAGGGCTTTCACCTCTGGCGGCCACCCTGGCCTCTAAGGACCTCTGCCCTGGCCCTTCCGTGGGGCTTGGCCATAGCCCACCACTCTAAAAATTCTCACCAACTTCCATTAGTTGTGTGGCTGTTATTTATCCCACTGTGATTAGGTACAAATTTATTTTAAAATTACTTGTAACTTGGCATTTCTGTGTTGTTTATGTACACTTACTCTGTTTAACTTGTTTTAAATTATTTTTCTGTGGATTAGTACCCTATTTTCTTTTCTATCCTTTAACTCTCTAGGAGTCAGCCTTTTTAAAAAACCCTTCCCTTTGATTGTCTATTCATTTTATATGACCATTTGCTTTTTAAATCACCTTTATATATTTTAGTTCTTTTCCTTTTTTTATTTCCAATGCACTAACTTGTTTTGATTTCAGTTCCTTACATTTTTACCATTTTGTTTAACTTTATTTAATAGTTTGATATGATAAATACTTATCCTTTTTCATTGGAAGTCTGTAACTGTTACCTTTCCCCCTCGTTCCTTCCACTCATTGTAATCTGCTATTACAGGGAAGAAACTCGTTTTGGGTTTTTTTTTTCAAATCCAGATCCCAGGCAGAAGTGCATTCCTTTTCTTCTACCTTCCAGGCAGGTGGCTTGTGTCCAATGAGCGCCCCCATTGACTCATCCCTTTTAGTATTTGGGCTTCCTTCATGGGTCTCAATTCCAACATTTCATGCTGAATGGGCCCAAAGCTCTGCCTCCTGTCTCGGTGCTGCTCTTAAAACCCAATGCCCTTGGTAAGAAAGATCATCAAAAGCCCCAGGATCGTTGTAATTTCAGATGATTACTTGCATTGGCATCTGCTTCTAATGTTGGGCCCCTCATGATTTCTATCACATTCTTATTAACTTGGCTGAACATTTAAAAAGATGTTTGTTGTATGCATATTTTTTTTAATTGAGGAGACATTCACATAACATAAAAATTACCCATTGTGAAGAGTACAATTCGATGGCATTCAGTACATCACAGTGTTGGGCAACCACCACCTCATCTACTTCCAGAATATTTTAATCACCCCAAAGGGAAACCCCACACCCATCGAGCAGTTAATATTTCATTTCCTGCTCCGCCAGCCCTTGACAATCACCACTCTACTTTCTGTCTTTATGGATTTACCTATTTTGGACATTTCATATAAAAGAAATCATAAAATGTGTGACCTTTTGTGTCTGGCTTCTTTCACTTAGCATAACGTAATGCTTGTTATAATTTATCTAGAATTTGTAGCTATTTTGTATTGGGAGAATTTTCAGGACACCTAGCATATCATATTGCTGGAAATACAAGTCCTATATCTGATTATTACTTAATGTTACCATGAGTAGGAAATTAAGGGACTTTATTAAAAATCCTTTTTGACTGATACTTATCATTTGAAGCTCTGAAACTTTAATTTAATGCTTTGAATTTTTTTAAGGCAAGGATAAGAGAGTCTCCTCTAATATTTGATCAATAATTCCCTTAGAACAGTGGGCATTCAAAATATAAATTCATTTTATTTTTGAAACCCATGCTAAATTTTACTTTTTTCCCTCTAGCACCTGTAGTTTTGTTTCATTGTACTAATGCAATTTGCAATTGATATTTATTTGTTTAACTTGTTATTAGATGTCTCCTTTTCTCCTCATGTCTGTCTCCAATCCAACCATGCATCAACAGTGTATCCACAGCCCCTTCCAGAATGCTTGGTATTCGTTGAATGAAAGAATGAATGAATGACAGCGACCTAATCACCACAACAATCCTGTTGGCAAGCATGATTACCCCATTTCATCAATGAGGAAACTGAGTTTCAGCGTGGTAGAGTCACTTACCCAGTGTTACATAGTGTCTGATAGAGCTAGATTTCTCCTGGAAATTTTTCTGATTTACTACCTGTGAAGCTTTGCACAAGTTTCTTACTCTTGCTGTGCTTCCATGTCCTCATTGTAAAAATGGAGATAATACTATCTACCATACAGGGCTGTTGGGGATTAAATGAACAAAGCCACGCAAAGTACAGAGCCCTTGAGTTCAGTGCTGCACATGCCTGGCTGATATTCATTCATCATCCTTTGGGTAAAACCATTCAAATAGCTACTAATCCAACAATTTTGTCCACAAATATGAAATGAAATGCTTAGTCAAAGACCTTGTTGAATTTAAAATTTACTAGGCCTACGAATCCCTTACCTACCACTTTCATTAACACTATCAACAAAGGAAAAAAAGTTTATTTTGTTCGTTGATGAACTCATTCCATCACTCAATGATCACAACTTCCTTGTGTGTGTGTCCCAAACCATTCCTCTGCTATCTGCTTCAGGATTTTGCTGAGAAATTTCATCAAGCACATTCTTCTCTGGTTTCCAGAACCCACCTTTCTTCCCTTTTGGAAAATGGGAATGTTATTCCAACTCCAAAATGCATTCATTTAGTTTTATATTTTGTTCCCACGGTATCTAGCGAAATGAATTTCTCAACAGACTTCTGTGGACTGGTTAATTCAGCATTGAATTCTTATGTGAAATGGAATTGATTAGAATGTATCTAGAACCTTAGTACTCAAATGATCCATTTGCCTAATAATATAATAACTAATATTTACTGTGTGCCAAGGAATGTGCTAGGCCCTTTACAAGCATCATTTCTTTTAAGTTTTACAATATTACTCTGAGTTAATTACTATTCTTATCCCATTTTACAGCAGAGAAACTTGGATTTAGAGATTATATTTCATGCTCCAAGGTGACCAAAAAAAACAGAAAGAGTAATTGGCAAAGAGGAAGTAGGATAGTTACAAAATAAGAAGTGGTGAACTACCTGGACTCCTAGAAGCTTTAGTGAGTTTTTTAGCTCCTGTTTTCAGACTCTTTCTGGACGCTTCTAAAAAAGTTTTTTTCCTCTCTTTAACCTATCTCTAAATGGTATCTGTTACTTAAAAATTAAGTCCTGGAAGATGTTACAGACAAAAAGGAAGTAGGTGTTTATGAAACGAATAAAGAGCATTTGAGAAAGACTCAACATCACATGAGAAGGGTATAGTGGCTCAACACGACGTCCTTGATGTCTCAGTATCCCCAGTAGGAAGGGAACATGAGGGGTGTGATGGAAGGTAAGGTGAGGAGAGAAATAAAATCATAATCATGTTGTGTTTTGCATGTCAAGGGTGAAGACTTTTAAATGTATCTTGAAAATTAAGGAAAAAATTTTATTGTTATTTATTTATTTATTTTTTTGTGCACATTCAATCTTTTTATTTTTATTCAACTATAAGCAAACAGCAGAATTAACATGACATTCAGCAACACCAGACCAGCTTTTCTTACATCGATGAAGAGTGATCAATTCAACAGGCACAGACTTAAGGATTCTGTCACCTAGCAATGCTGCCTGTCTAGACAGTCATGCCTCAACAACAGCAAAGCCAATCTCCCTAATGCTTTTTCCAATATTGCTCTTTAAAGGAGCCAGAGTAGTATAATGACATCTATTACACCATCTGAAATGTACCGTGTTGGAGTTTAGCTGCAACGCCAGCCTCTGGTTGTCTTGGTGAGAGACAGCACTGTGAAAACATGTCTCAAAAGATGACATCATGTACAACTCTGGACTCAGGAACACAAAGGCAGAGGGAATGAATCCCTTTTTTTTTTAGACCTCACTTAAATATTCTTTGATGCTTTGCTCTTTTACTATAAAAGGTCTTTTTACCTAGATTTTTTCTTCTTTAAATTCTGGGTTGCTGTTCTTACACTCATATTAACAACTTGATGGCCCCATCACAGTACCAAAATATCCCCCCAAATGGAGTTCAAATCTGACCAAAACATAAACTGGGGTGTGTGACTATCTAGAATTTTGAAGGACAGGCAGCAGGAAAAGTCACCCTAAGCCAGTGTGCGAATGGGGTCAGGAGAGAAGAGAAGTCTACATGCAATGCTGAACTTGAGAACACTGCTCAGGCCTCTGGGACAGTTTATGTCTCCAAGCTTTCCCTTACTCCCCAGACAGTTGCTCATGCAGTTTGGGCACATAGTCATCCCATTCAGCCTGGTAACAAGAGCCAGCCACCGGGGGTCCCAGCTCATAATTTTTACAGAAGGACGCCACCTTGAATTTACCACAGTGGTCTCCAGATCGGTTGCTGAGAATAGGGTTGTCGCACTTCAGTGGCCTGTCCTGCTCATAAACCAGCCAGAAGTAGTGGTGGAGGACTGTGCCCTTGGGAGGCCCAGAGCCCACATACTCGGAGAGGACGGTGCCACTGTTGATGTCGTTGCCCTTCATGTTGACCACCAGAAAAAGGTGCCATTCCCTGTATTTGGGATCCTTCCTGCTGGGAGCATCTGGGTCTGTTAGGACCAAGGTGTAGGGCTTACCCGGATCAAGACCATCCCACGCATTTCTGGTAGGTCTGTTCTTAACCTGGGTGGGCGTCAGCACTTTACCCAGCTCGTAGGTGACTTGCAGTGGGTGCTGTGGCCGCTCCTCCACTCCCTGCAGGCTCAAGGGCCCGGACCACTAGCTGAGGTCCACCAGCATGGCGGGGCCAAGCGGGGTGCTCAGCTGGTAGTGGCGTGGGAGGCAGGATGCAGGTGGGAAGGAGCTTCTCAGGGCCATCCTCCCAAAGAAAGAATTTTAATGTTTAGTAATAATAAATATAACAATAAATTTAAAATTAAGGGAATAATTTGAATATTTAATAATAGTTAAGCTGAATAATTTTAAGCTGGAGATAGAATTTGTATTGCAGACTGATCATGCAGATTGCAGCAATTGAGTGCAATTGGGGGACTCTTGACTGTCAAAAGACCATGGATTTAGTCATCCAGAAAAGGTGTGGAGGGGGTCTGAACCAAGGCAGGCACAGTCACACCACTGGCTACCCAAAAGGGGGAGGGATTTTTAAGATTTTAATTTTTTAGAGCAGTTTTAGGATCACAAAAAAATTGAGCAAAAGGCAGAGAGATTTCCCATATCCCTCCTATTGACATTCACCACCAGAGTGATACCTTTGTTACAACTGATGAACCTATATTGACACATCATCACACAAAGTCTGTAGTTTATATTAAGATTCGCTCTTGGTGCTGTACATTCTGTGGGTTTGGACAAATGTATAATGAAAAGTATCCGCCATTATAGTGTCATTCAAAATAGTTTTGCTGCCCTAAAAACCTTCTGTGTTCTGCCTATTCATCCCTCCTTCTTTCCTAAACCCTGGCAACCATTGATCTTTTTGCTGACTCCATAGTTTTGCCTTTTCCAGAAGGTCATATGATTGGAATCATTAAAAGGGAGAGTTTTAAATATAAATTCATTCATCCAACTAAAATTTACTCAACACCTACTGTTTGCAATGGTCTAGTAACAATAAAAAGAATACTACAGAATTATATAAACAAAAGAAAAGGTAGGCTACTCACAATGCCCAAAATGTGGGGTACTTTGAGTAAGGGTTCAAATAATTCAAGGCATAGTGTTTGACTATATATTTTAGGTGAAAAGTACTCTTTGGGTTCTTGGGAATACATCTTCCTTCTGACCTTCAGTGTGCTTGGTTGACATAAACAAACCTAAATGTCCCAGAAGGAAGCAGGTGTAGATAGTTCCACAATGCATCTATGCATACTATTCAGACACACTGAAGTTTTATCTTAGATACAAATAAACAAACTAAGAAATTAATATTCTGGGTCGTAAAGTCCCACATATTTTGATTCTGCAGGCAAGCTTTCCAATGTAGTGCATTCAGAATTCAGGATGTAGAGACATAAGTAATAAAGCTTGAAGTTAACCTTCTATGAAACTCTTGCTGCTGAAATTCAAATATTATATGTTAGTTTCAAAAAGCAACAGGTGGAACCACCGTGTGTGCCATCCAGGTGAGTGCATGCAGGACCTGAACCACACTATACCATCCCCCAGGGATTGACGCAAGGCCTGCCCACAACCAAGTGAGCCCCAGAGGGGCTCACTGGCCCCAACAAACCACTGCCTGGGCTGCCCACGTGGGAGCATGCAGCACCCACATACTAACCGAACAGGAAGGAGCCAAAGCAGACCACTACACACTCAACTGCATCAGTAAAAGAAGAGTCATCAGCAGAACCTACAAACAGAGGAGGAAGTCTTCTCCCTCATAACCCATCCTAGAGTGATAGGAGAATTAAGTGTTCTACCAGATGACCAAACATCAGAGTAAAAATACTAGAACTACAAATAAACAAGAAGATATGACACCACTAAAGGAATATGGTAATTTTCGAGTACCAAGCCCCATAGAGCAAGAAACCCTTCAGATGTCTGAAAAGGAATTCTGAGCACTGATTTTAAGAAAACTCCAAGAGATAAGAGAAGAATTAACTAGAGAACACAGTGAAACAAGAAAAAATATCTGGGATATGAAGGAGGAAATTTGCAAAGAGATTAATAATTTTAAAAAGAATGTAACAGAACTCCTGGAAATGAAGGATTCTCTAAATGAAATAAAAAACAGAACAGAAAGCTTGAGCAACAGGCTAGAGCAAGCAGAAAAAAGAATCTCAGAACTCAAAGATGGTCTTTTTGAAATAACCCAGGCAGACAAGATAAAGGAAAAAAGAATTTGAAAGAATGAAGAAAATTTAAGAGAGCTAACAGACAACCTCAAGCACACAAACATCTGAATGATGGGTATTCCAGAAAGGAAGGCAAAAGGAAAAGGCATTGAGAACTTATTCAAGGAAGTAATAAGATAAAACTTCCCAGGTGTAGCAGGGGATGCAGACTTTCAGATTCAGAAGCCCAAAGATCCCCAAACAGATTCAATCCAAAAAGATCCTCTCTGAGACATGTGATAGTCAAACTGGCAAAACTCAAAGACAAAGAGAGAATTCTAAAAGCAGCAAGAGAAAAGCACCAAATCACCTATAAGGGAGCCCCCATCAGATTAACAGCAGACTTCTCAACTGAAATCTTACAGCTCAGAAAAATATGGGATGATATAAAGACTAAAAGAAAAAAAATTTTCAGCCAGAATCCTATATTCAGCACAGTTATCATTCAGAAATGAGTGAGAAATAGTGTATTTCCTTGACAAGCAGAAATTATGGGAGTTCACTACCACATGACCAGCCCTGCAAGAAATACTCAATGGAGTCCTGCATCAAGAATCTGAAAAATAGTGACCAATATCATGGATTCACAAGAAAGAGCAAAACCCCCCATTAAAACCAAAATGCAAACAAGAAAGAGAAAAGCTAAATCAAATCACCTGAAAAATACAACTAGCATTGAAGATAAAAACAAAAGGTGAAGAAAGGGATAAATGATGTTTAAGACATATAAACAAAAAGCAATATAATGACAGGAGTAAAGCAATTCTTATCAATAACAACCCTAAATGTAAATGGATTAAACTCAACATTCAAAAGACACAGACTGATTGGATTAAAAGCTAGACCCAACTATATGTTGTCTTCAAGAGACTCACCTCACCTATAAAGACAAACACAGGCTAAAAGTGAAGGGATGGCAAAAGATATACCATGCAAATGAAAACCTCAGATGAGAATGGCTAGCTATTCTTATACTGGATAAAATAGACTTCAAATCAAAAACCATAAAAAGAGATAAAGAAGGCCATTATATAATGATAAAGTGATCTATCCAGTTAGAGGACATAGCTATCATAAATATGTATGCACCCAACACTGGAGCACCTAGATATGTAAAGCAAGCACTCTTAGATCTAAAAAAAGAGATAGACCCAAATACAATAATAGTGAGTGATCTGAACATCCCTCTTTCACCACTACACAGATCTTTCAGGCAACAAATCAACAAAGCAACTCAGGATTTAAACAACACCTTAGACCGATTAGACCTGGCAGACATCTACAGAACATTTCATCCAACACCTACAGATTGTACATTCTTCTCATCAGCACATGGAACATTCTACAAGACAGACCACATACTAGGTCAAAAATCAAGTCTTAGCAAATTTTAAAAAATTGAAATCACCCCAAGTATCTTTTCAGACCACAATGGATTAAACCTAGAAATCAATAACAAGCAAAATTCTGGAAACTACTCAAGTGCATGGAAACTGAACAACAGACTCTTGAATGACCTATAGGTCCAAGAAGAAATTAAACAGGGAATCAAAAAGTTTCTTGAAACTAATGAAAATAAAGATATATCATACCAAAACCTGTGGGATACTGTAAAAGCAGTTCTAAGAGGGAAGTTTATTGCAATAAATGCTTACATCAAAAGAATGGAAAAATTTCAAATAAATGACCTAACACTATGCCTCAAAGAACTAGAAAAACAACAACAATCCAATCCCAAAAGTAGTAGACGGAAAGAAATAAGTAAGATTAGGACAGAACTAAATGAAATAGAGATCCAGAAAGCAATACAAAAGATTAACAAAACAAAAAGTTGGTTTTTTGAGAAGATAAATAAAATAGATAAACCATTAGCTAGGTTAACAAAAAAAAGAAGAGAGAAGACTGAAATAACAAAAATCAGTACTGAAAAGGAAGACATTACAACCAATACCACAGAAATACAAAGAATCATTAGAGATTATTATAAACAATTGTATGCCAACAAATCTGAAAACCTGGAGGAAATGGATAAATTTTTGGACACATACAAGCTACCAAGTCCGAACCAAGAAGTAATAGAAAACCTGAACAGACCAATAACAAGCAATGAGATTGAAGCAATAATCAGAAATCTTCCAACACAGAAAAGCCCAACAGCAGATGGCCTTTCAGCTGAATTCTGTCAAACCTTTAAAGAAGAATTAATACCACGTCTTCCAAAAAATTGAAAAAGAAGCTATTCTCCCAAAGTCATTTGATGAGGCCAGGATCATCCTGATACCAAAACCAGATAAACATACAACAAAAAAAGAAAACTAGAGGCCAATATCCTTGAAGGACATAGATGCAAAAGTTCTCAACAAAATACTAACAAGCAGATAACAGAAACACTCCAAAAAAGTTATACACCATGATCAAGTGGGATTCATCCTAGGGATGCAAGTTTGGTTCAACATATACAAGTCAATAAATGTGATACACCACATCAACAAAACCAGGGACAAAAACCATATGATTATCTCAATTGATGAAGAAAAGGCATTAAACAAACTTCAATATCCTTTCATGATTAAGACTCTCAGCAAATTAGGTACAGAAGGAAATTATCTCAATACAATAAAAGCCATTTATGACAAACCAATCACCAATATCATCCTGAATGGGGAAAAGCTGAAAGCTTTTCTCTTAAGAACAGGAGCAAGACAAGGATGCCCACTCTCATCACTCCTATTTAGCAAAGTATTGGAAGTACTAGCCAGAGCAATCAGGAAGAGAAAGAAATAAAGGGCATCCAGATTGGAAAGGATGAGGTCAAATTGTCCTCATCCGTGCTGATGACATGATCTTATACACAGAAAAACCTATAGATTCTACCAAAAAGCTCTTACAGCTGATTAACAATTTCAGTAATGTTGAAACATAGAAAATCAACACCCCCAAATCAATAGCTTTTTAATACCCCAATTACAAACTAGCAGAAAATGAAATTGAGAAAGCAAACCCATTTACAATAGTTTCCAAAAAAATAAAATGCCTAGGTATCAATTTAACCAAGGAGGTGAAAGATCTCTACCATGAGAACTACAAAACACTACTGAAAGAAGTTAAACAGGACACAAAAATGTGGAAAGACATATCATGATCTTGAATGGGAAGAATTAACATTATGAAAATGTCCCTTCTACCCAAAACAATCTACAGATTCAATGCAATGCCCTTTAAAATACCAATGACGTTCTTCACAGAAATAGAAAAAGCAATCCAAACATTCATATGGAACAACAAAAGACCCTGAATAGCCAAAGCAATCCTGAGCAAAAAAAATAAAGCCAGAGGCACAACACTACCTGACTTCAAATTATATTACAAAGCTTTTGTGACCAAAATAGCATGGTACTGGCATAAAAACAGACAGTAGGATCAATGGAACAGAATAGAAAACCTGAGAATCCCCCAACATACTTAAAACCAACTGATCTTTCACAAAGGCACCAAGAGCATACATTGGGGAAAAGACTGCCTCTTCAATAAATGGTGCTGAGAAAATTAGGCAGCCATATGCAGAAAAAGGAAACTGGACCTGTACCTCTCACCATATACCAAAATCAACTCAAAATGGATTAAAGACTAAAATATAAGACCTGAAACCATAAAATTACATAAAATTACTAATTATATTAAATTAAAAAGCTTCCACACAGCAAAGGAAACAATCAACAGAGCAGAAAGACAACCTTCAGAATGGGAGAAAATATTGCAAACTATACATTTGACAAGGGATTAATATCGAGAATTTACAAAGAACTCAAACAATTATACAGTAGAAAAACAAATAATCCAATTAAAAAATGGGCAAGGGGATGAATAGACATTTTTCAAAGAAAGACATACAAATGGCCAACAGGTACATGAAAAAATGCTCAGCATCACTAGTCATCAGAGAAATGCAAATCAGAACTACAATGAGATATCATCTCACCACAGTTAGACTGGCCTTTATTAAAAAGACAGAGAATAACAAATGCTGACAGGGCTGCAGGGAAAGGGGAACTCTTCTACACTCTTGGTGGGACTGTAAAACAGCACAGCCATCATGGAAAACAGTATGAAGGTTTCTCAAACAACTGCAGATAGAGCTACCATAGGATCCAGCAATCTCACTGATGGGTATATATCCAGAGGAATGCAAATCATCATGTCGAAGGGATACCTGCCCTCCCGTGTTCACCACAGTTCTATTTACAATAGCCAAAATATGGAACCAAACTAAGTGTCCATCGACAGATGACTGGATAAAGGAAATGTGGTATATATACACAATGGAATACTACTCAGCCATAAAAAAAGAATGAAATTCTGCGATTTGGACCAACATGGATGAGTCTGGAGAAAGTTATGTTAAGTGAAATAAGCCAGACAAAGAAACAGAAGCACCACATGTTCTTACTCATAATTGGCTGCTAGGAAGGAAGGAAGGGGGGTGGAAGGAAGGAGGAAAGAAGGAAGGAATGAAGGAAAGAAAGAAAGAAAAGACCACAACAATACGTTGAACTTTCAGAAGGAGAGAACAAACATAAGGATACTAGAGATGGGGGGGAGGGAAGAAGGGGGCTGGGGAAGTTGTAGGTCAGTCAAAGGGCATAAAGAAATATCACAATTTGTAAGAATGAATATGCTAATAATAAGTAAAAATTTTAAATTAAAAAATCGAAAGAAAGGGCCGAGCCCGTGGCGCACTTGGTAGAGTGCGGCGCTGGGAGCGCTGCAACGCTCCCGCCGCGGGTTCGGATCCTATATAGGAATGACCGGTGCACTCACTGGCTGAGTGCCGGTCACGAAAAGGACAAAAAAAAAAAAAAATCGAAAGAAAAAAAAAAGCAATAGGTTTCCAGGGTTGTTAGATAAAATAATGTGCCTGAATTATATTTGTGTCTTTCTTAACCACATTCTCCTCTCATTTCCATATGAAAATAATGGCAAATTAGTCTGTCCATTTCTTTAACCACCCCAGAGAATCTCAATTTGCCTAATGAAGACTTCCGATTTTGAATGTTTGCTCATTTCATTTTTAGGTGTAAAGAACGATAGCTACGTACATTGTCCCTGCGTGCTTCAGACTTAAACACCTCCTGTATTTTTCCTATGCCACTGAGCCATCCTGTTGATTGAAGAACCTGCCTTTCATTCCGCCAGGGCTTTGCCCTTTAAGTCACCCTGAACTACGCTGGTGCCCAAGGCGCTTCATATCTAGGACCTCTTTACAGTAAATAGCATATGACAGATCTTGATCCAACTCTCAGAAAAAAACAGGTGTTATTTAAACTCTAGGGAGAAAACAGAGTTTGTTCATTTGCTTTTCAAGGTAATTGCTCAGACCCAAACCATCCAAAGCATTGAAAAGTATTATCTAAGACAAATTTCATTATGTTATCTTCCAGTTGCTTCAGTAACAACTGCAGAATATCTAATTCTGATCTCAACAATAACAAACATTTTGTTTTAAGTAAGTTGGCCAGATGTCTATGTCTGAGACAAGGCAATGGAAAAGGCATGTGTGTATGCGAGCATAAAACAAAGGATGGATTTCATAGATTGAGCTTCTGATATTTTCTTGGCAATAAGATCAAAAGTTATGAACTACATGATCCTGAAATCCTTCCTAGAGTAAAACAATGCTTCCTTTATTTAGTTGAAGTCTTTCAAAACAAAAGACATCCATAAGTGTCAACTTCAAATTCCAAAGGTGGCTTAAGTATGAATATGAAACATACAAAAGTTTGTTATTTGTAAAATTATTTTAAAATATATTTTTTAAAGTTTTATGTGAATTCAGATATGTCTTCATATACATATATATTTTAACAATGTAAACTTTTTGTTCTCTTTTCCATTTCTTTGCTTGGCTCTTCCATTCACCTCGTTGCTCTACGCTAATCCACAATCACCCCTCCAACACTCACATACACACAGACATACACATGTGTGGGCGTGCATGCCATGTTGACTACCTAATGTGTATCCTTCCATATTTCTTACCATGCAATTATATATGCACATACATACATATGAGGGTTTATCCTAGTTTATTTCATAAACTATGAACACTCATTTTTGCATCTTCTTTGTCCTTAACATTCTTATAAAAATCTTTCCCAATCAAGTGGTACCTTTTTTTTAATGGATGGATAATAGTCTATAGTTGATGAAGATAATGTATTCAACCATTCTCCTTCTGATTCAATTTGTTTCCAGTATTTTACCCTTATGAAACACATCATAATAAGCATCCTTGTACAAATATCATTATACACTGGTGATTTATTTTTAAGGGAAGAGATTTTAAAGAGTGGGCCACTCAGTTAAAGGACATATGCATTTGTTAATTTAAGAGACATTGCCAGATTGCTTTTCAAAGTGACTTTAATCTTTTATATTTTGAACAGCAATGCATGAGAGAATCTCTTCCTTTCAATTCCTTCCAGAAATAGTTTTTGATCTTTTTAACTTTTGCCAATTTGATAGGTATAAAGTGAAATCTTATTGTTAATTCAGTTTGCATCTTTTCATGTGTTTGCTGGGTCTTCGTATTTGCTTTTCTGTCCATTGTTTATTTATGGCATTTGGCTACTCATTTGTCCAAATGTAGGAGCTCCTTGTAACAGATATTGACACTCTGTTGGCCCTCTGTATTACACATATTTATTTATTTAGAATTTCATTTATTAACTTTATTTATGATACCATTTGCCCTAAAATATACTCAAAATATTCATATTGTGCACTGTGGTTTCTGAGTTTTAAGACCTGGTTGAGAATGTCTCCTCATCCCTTAGATCTTCTCTGTCCAATACAGTAGCCACTCATCACACGTGACTATTGAACACTTGAAATGTGGCCAGTCCAAATTGAGATGTACTGTAAGTATAAAATACACACCAGAGTTTTTTTTTAAAGATGACCGATAAAGGGATCTTAACCCTTGACTTGGTGTTGTCAGCACCACGCTCAGCCAGTGAGCGAACCGGCCATCCCTATACAGGATCCGAACCCGTGGCCTTGGTGTTATCAGCACCACACTCTCCCGAGTGAGCCACAGGCCGGCCCACACACCAGATTTTGAAGACAAAAAAAAAAGAATACAAATTTTCTCATCAATAACTTTTTATATTGGTTGCATGTTGAAATGATAATAGTTTGGATATATAGGATTAAATCAAATACATTGTAGGACAGCTGTAAAGAAAGCTTCTATCATCTTAGAGAATCCATTTCTTGTCATAGACAGAATTCTGCTAGAAATATGAATATTAAAGGTGCTTCTGGTGAGGTCCCAGATGGAAATGAGGGGCGTGTTGCTGGACACGGGAGGAAAAGAAATTCTTCTTATAAAGTGGCAGAAACTTAACTAAAATTTGTTCCTCAGTTGGATGGAAGGTAAAAGTTATACACAATGAACTTGTATATTTAGGTGAGGAAATTTTCAAGCAAACTGTGAAAAGTAGAGCCTGGTTTTTCCTGACTGCTTATAGTTAAATGTGAGAGGAAAGAGATAAGTTGAAGAATGAACAGTTAAGCAAAAGGGAAACAGGACTTGATGATTCAAAATATTCTCAGCCTATTCAAATAGCGTGCTCTGGAAACTGAGGGTGTGGATGAACAACACTTTGCTAAACAGATTAGGTGTGTGACTCACGTATTCAATCAATCTCAGCAGATGTCAGGAATAGAGATGCAGTTATCTGTGAAATACCTGTAGAGGACCTTCTTGTCTAGAAAACAGAAAAGGTTTTTGAGAATTTTATACCAGCAGAAACACTGCCAGCCTGGACTGAAAGGGACAGATAGGATGAAATGAAAGAAGAATGACTCTCAGGGCAAAGGCCTGAGCAGATGAGACCTCCTCAGTTCAAGAGGGCAGGGACACCTCTCAAGACCAATAGGGTGGGACTATAACCTAGGGCCAAGGGGTCAGTGCTGCCACCCAGGACTGAGTGGGCAGGGCTGTCCTGGTGGGCCAAGAGTACAGAGCATGGAGGCTCAGAGAATTATTCTCAGGCCTTGAAATCTAATGGAGTTTGCTCTACTGAGTTTCAGACTTACTTGGGACCTATAACCTCTTTTATCCTCCTTTGGAATGGATATATCTATACTATCTCTGTCCCACCATTTTCTTTGGTAAGCAGAACATTTGTCTGGTTTCACAGGTTTGCAGACAGAAAGGAATTTTGCCCCAAGATGCACCATACCCTAGCTCTTGCCCATACCTGAATTAGATGATTTTGAATTTCAGGCATCCAGAACTGTAAGAGAATAAATTTGTGTTGGTTTAAGCCACTAAGTTTGTAGTAATTTGTTACACCAGCAGCAGAAAACTAATACAAAGATAAAGAAGTGACAAATCAAAAGTATAAAGACAAAGTAGAGGAAGAAATCAGAAAAAAATAGTCAAAATTTTGAAAAAGACTATGTGTGCACGATAGGAGTTTCCCTCTGATGTTCACCCAAGAGCAGAGAAAGAACATATTCCTAAATTTTTTAGATTGATAAAGGGGGGTTGAGAAATCTGCTTTTGTCCTAGTCAGCACAGATTCCATAATAGAATGCTTATAAATTACAGAAAGGTAACATTTTAATTAAAAATGTGGAAATTATCATCAATGGAGACTGCATAATATTCTCCTAAAAGTTTCAAGGAAATCAATTGAAAAATAAATTGAATTTATTGCAAGGTCTTAATAAAAACTGTACAAAGGCACTATCTTTCTTGTAGAACTATCCTAGCTAGTAAAAATTATCATTCATGTTGTTTTCTTCTTATTTAAATATTTAGACTTTTATACAATTTCTATTTATTATTTGAGCAATTAAAAAAAGAACAGTTGGGCAAAGCATGTCCATGGTCCTACACAGGAGCTGAGGGCAGCTGCCTCCACCTGGAAGCAGGCAAGGAGCACGCCAAAAACACCACTTCCACATGAGTGGCCCACCACAGCCATGCTGCTGCAAAAGTAGCTTGATGCTACAGTAGTAGCCACAGCCACCATGCAGGTGGCCCACCAGACACTCGACTACATTAACACAAGGAGAGTCACCAGCAGAGACCAGATAAAGAAGAGGATATCTCTCTCCTTGAAGCCCACTCCAGAGTAATGGAAGAAGCAACTGTTCTACCAGATGACTAGGCATCAACGTAAAGATACTAGGAATATGAAAACCCAAGAAAGTATGACACCACCAAAAGAATACAGTAATTCTCAAATATTGAACCCTATATAGCAGAAAACCCTTGAAATGACTGAAAAGGAATTCTGAGCAACAATCTTAAGGAAACTCAATGCGATATGAGAAGACTCAGTTAGACAACATAATGAAATGAGAGAAAAACATCTAGGATATGAAGGAGGAAATTTACAAAGAGATTAATACCTTAAAAAAGAATATAGCAGAATTCATGGAACTGAAAGATTTCCTCAATTAAATAGAAAATACAGACAGCTTAAGCAGAAGGGTAGAACAAGCAGAAGAAAGAATTTCTGATCTTGAAAGTAGTCTTTTTGAAATAACTCAGGTGGACAAAAATAAAGGAAAAATGATTTTTATAAATGAAGAAAATCTAAGAGAGCTAGCAAACAACCTTGAGCCCACAAGCATTCAAATCATGCAAGGAGAAAAGAAAAGGCATGGAAAACCTATTCAATGGAATAATAATGGAAAACTTCCCAGGTATAGGGAGAAACACAGACCTCCAGATCCAGGAGGCTCAAAGATCCCCAAACAGAGTCAACCCCAAAATATGAGACACATTATAGTCAAACTGACAAAGCTCAAAGACAAAGAGAGAATCTTAAAAGAAGCAAGAGAAAAGTGTCAAGTCACCTATAAGAGAGAGTCTATCAGAATAACAGCAGACTTCTCAACAGAAACTCTACACACCAGAAGAACATGGGATGATATATTCAAAATACTAAAAGAAAAAAAAATGCCAGCCAAGAATACTATACCCAGCGAGGCTATCCTTCAGAAATGAGGGATAAATAGTGTATTTTCTGGACAAACAAAAACTGGGAGTTCACCACCACATGACCAGCCCTACAAGAAATCCTCAAGGCAGTCCTACATCTGGAATCCCAAAAATGACAATCACTACCACAAATACACAAGAAAGAACAAAACCCACTGGTAGAACAAAAATGCAAACAAGAAAGAGAAAGAAACTAGATCTTACCACCACAAAAAAACATAACGACAATGTAATAATAACCCTGTTTTTTTCTCATTCAGTCATTTTGGTCTTCTCTCTTTCTTTCTTGGTCCATCTAGATAAAGGTTTGCAAATTTTGTTGATCTTTTTAAAGAAATAAATTTTTAAAAAAGAAACAGTTGATAATAAGAAAAATGTGAAAAAAAATCACTGGTCTTAAGCAATTTTATTATGTAGTAAGTCTGTGTAGGTTTCTTTTTTTTTTTTTTTTTTTGATGTTTCTTATGTTTGAAATTAATTGAGTTTCTTGGATTTATGAGTTTATAGTTTTCATCAAAACTGTACTTTTAAAAACTTTTCATAATTCTTTTTTCTGTCTCTTCTTCTCTTTTAAAGATCTCAACTATACATATATTATGTCACTTGATATTGTCCCACATTTCCCTGATGCTCTATTTACATATCTTAGTATTTTTTCTCATTCTACTTCATTTGGAATAGTTACTATTGCTATGCTGCTATGCTTTCAAGTTCACCAGTCTTTTCTTCTGCAAAGTCCATGTGCTGTTAATCTCTTCCAGAGTATTTTTCCTCTCAAATATGGCATTTTTTCTCTCTGACATTCCATTTGAGTCTTTTCTATTTCTTCTGTCTCTACTTAATATGCTTAATCATCTTCTACCTTCCAAAATATATGGAATCTAACTATAACTTTTTTAATGTCTACTAATTCCATCTTCTCTGTCATTTGTGGATATGTTATGATGGGTTGATTTTTCTCCTCATTTTGGGTCACAATTCCCTGCATATTGCATGCCTGATAATTTTGTTTTGTTTGGTTTGGTTTGGCAGCTGGCCTGTATGGGGATCCAAACCTTTGACACTGGTGTTATAACACCATGCTCTAACCAACTGAGCTATCATACCTGATAATTTTTGACTGGTTGCTAAACATTGTGAATTTTATTTTGTTGGTGATTGAATATTTTTGTGTTCCTAAAAAAATTCTCAAGCTTTGTTCTAGGATGTAGTTAAGTTACTTGGAAACAGTTTGATTATTTTGAGGCTTTGTTTTAAGCTTTGTTTAGATGGGATCTGAGTTGCCTTTGAGTAGGTCTAATTGAGCCTCATAACTCCATCAATACCCATGTGATTATCCAATACCCTGTGAATTCTGAGGGTTTTCCTTTCTGGTTAGTGGGATTACAAACTATTCCTGACCTTGCATGAATTCTGAAGATTTCTCTTTCTGATATTCTTGGGTTATTCTTTCTGCTCAGCCTCTGGTAGCTCCCTGACACATGCATGGATCAGCTCTCAGCTGAAAACTCAAGGAGGCGCTATGCAGATCTCAGGAAAATCCTCTTTGGACACTCTCTTCTTCAGGACTCTGTGCTGAAAACTCAACTGAGGGAGACAACCAGTCTTCATCTGGATTACCCCTCCCTGCACTACTGCCAGGAAATTCCCTCTGAACAGCAAACTGGAATTGTCGCAGGGCCCATACCCCATTTGTTTACCCTCTCTCAGGGATGCACTGCCTGATGTCCAATGTTTGAAAACCATGGTTTCACTTTTTATTTTTTCATTAAAAATGGTTTCGGGTCCCTATTATTCCATTTTGAATGGAAACTGAAATTCAAAATAAACATATTTTGATGTATATCATAAAAGTTTAATAACTGAAAGTTTTTTTTAACTGATGCAAGTATTCTTTGACAGATCAATAAATCTCCATATCATTGACAGAGAGTCATGTAATGTATCAAAAAGGTGGCACCATAAATCTGTGGCCAAAAGGAGGAATTAGCCAGTAAAATGAGCTGGAAAATTCTTTAGCTACTTGGTAACAAAATCAATTTATATCTTTACCACACACAATACTTGAAATAAATTTCAGGGCCGAGCCCGTGGCGCACTTGGTAGAGTGCTGCGCTGGCAGCGCGGCGACGCTCCCGCCGCGGGTTCGGATCCTATATAGGACTGACCGGTGCACTCACTGGCTGAGTGCCGGTCACGAAAAAACGACAAAAAAAAAAAAAAAAAGAAATAAATTTCAGTTGGAATAAAGATTAACTATAAATCAAATGAGCAAATACATAAAAATGAATATTTATTTAATCCCTCCATGCACAGAGTTTCTAAGTTTAAATTAAAAGCTATTAGAAAATACAGAAGAATAGACAAATCTGACTGATAGAAATAAAAAATTTACATGTCAAGAACTATTAATAAAATAAATGAGAAAAGGTGAGAAAACATTTCAACAAATATTATAAACAAAGTGTTAATAACTTTTTGTAAATTAAAGAGACACGGAAATTTATACAAAAATAAATATCACACTGAAATATAAATGAGCCTATGTTGCAGGTACATACTCCTCAAATTTGTAAAATCAATTATTAAATAAACTCGTGATAAGCTACTGAACATGGCAATAGTCAAACAACCACAAACTGAAAGTAGCAATGAAAATCTATTTTTACCTATTAAACTGAAGAAGATTAAGAAAAGACAAAACCCAAAGTTGGCAAGATAGGGGGAATAAAATGAGTGCTTACCTGCATTGCCAGTGGAAATAACAGTAAGAATTCCCTTTGTGAAAGAAATTTGGCAATGTTTACAAGCAGCCTTAAAAGTGTTTCTATCTTCTGATTCTGTAACTCTGCTTCTGGGAACATATCCTAAGCAATAATAATTTTAAATCCAAACATTTATTTGTACATAAGTTCAAATTGTTCAAAAAAAATGAAAATATAATGTATCTAAACTATGAGATGGTATGACACCATTAATAATGTTTACAATGAATTTAGAGACAAAATATAGTTGTTAATTTTGGAAAGCAGAAACAAAATAAAAAATACAGTAAGTACTCAATCATGTTAATATTTCATGGAAATAATGACTAATATGATATTCACAAATACATTATTATTTTCACTGGAAAAAGAAATATAGACTACTGTATTTTTTCCTCATATTTCCCTGTATTTTTCAGTTTTTCAAAAATGACTATGTATTATTTTTATAATCAGAAAAGAAATTAACACTTTAAAAAATGCCAAATCTCCAGATGGAGTTCAATTTTGTTATAAGATCTCTCATAAGATCCATTTTAAAACAGATCTGTGGTAAGACCAAGGTCGAGGGTTTGGATCCCTGTTCTGGCCAGCTGCCAATAAAATACAAAAATTAAATTAAAATAAAATAAAATCTCACCCTTGGGATCCCCTGGGTAGTCTTACAGATAAATTATGAAGAACCCCAACTTTCCCGGTCTAGGAATCATCATTATTGTTAATGTTGTTAGTGTTTTCATGATCTTCTGGAGCTGCTGATAAGACCTCATTAGTGATAAAGTGTCCAGGCAGTAATCTACTCTTAAGGAACTAGAGTTCCTTCCTCGTGGTCCCCAACATATCTGCTATAATTTGCATGTCTCTGCCAAAAGTCATTTTGAAATTTAATTGCCATCGTGACAGTGTTGAGAGGTGGGATTGTTAAGAGATGATTAGGCCATGAGGGCTCTGCCCTCCTGTATGGATTATTGCAGAAGGGGGTTAGTTATCAGAGTGTGCTCCTGATTTTAAAAAGGACGAGTCTGGCCTTATTCTCTTTGTTTTGTGCACTCACTTCCACCTTCCAACCTTCTGCCAAGGGACGACCCTTGCCCGATTCTGGCACCATGCTTTTGGATTTCCCAGCATTCAGAACTGTGAAAAATAATTTTTTAAAATGTATTTTAATGGACACATTATAATTATATACATTATAATTATATGTATAATATTATACCTATTATTTCCTATTTACCAGTATTCTAGCAAGAAATATCAGGGGCCTGCAGAAACAAGGTGGATTTGTGGGGTGTTGAAGATGATTTTTTAATTTTAAATTAGAATTCTTACTTTGTCATCAAATAATTTCTTTCTAACTTAGGCACAATGTGTACCTCCATGGTAATTCTTCAGTGACTGGTTATATAAGCCCCTCATGACAAATTTATTATTATGAAGGGTTTTTTTTTTTTTCAGGCAGAAAAAAAAGGCTTCTGAATAAGTCTCTTAAGGCTAAGATGTTATATTTCTGGCTTTTTCTTGGAGATCATTTAAATTAAAATTGCAGCTGAAAAACCACTATATGAAATATCACCTAGTGACTTCAAATACCCTGAGTTCATTAGAACAGCAAAACACTTTTTCATAATTTATCAGAAACTGAACAAGGTGGTACCTAGCAGATGAAGAAAAGTAAATTTAATCATCAGTTTAATTAAAGAGCAAAATGTTGTGATGATCATATGAATCATGTATTTTCACAGCAAAAGTGTCTGTAAAAATCTAGGTCATAATAATTGATAGTATAACATCTTTGCAATTTTAACTTTTAGAATTTTCACGAGAGAGTGAAGATAAAGTTTGAGCAAGTTCTGGGTGCCAGGAAATTCTTTGCACCGAACTTGGATTTAGTGGCAATCCATGGGAGGGCTTTATGTAATTCTTGACTTTTAGTTTCTTTGCACAATGGAGGTTATCACCATTCTTTATTTTCTCACATAAATCTTGATAAATGTTGGTTTAAGAAATCAATCGACCAATCCTAAATATTTAATTATTTGAGGACTTCTGGGCACAGGTAGTCCATATGATTACATAAATCTTTCCAAACAGACACAAAGAATGATTAAAATAAGCGACTTGCATGCAGACATGGTGTAGTGGTCTTCTCTCCAAAAAGCAATTTAATTTTCAGAGTTTGGGGGCCTGGAATTATGGGATGGGGGAGGATAGTTTTAACTGCAGAAAATAGAAATAATGCATTTGCTCTTTAAGAGTTAAAAGAAATATATTCCTTTTTCTTCCCACACAGAGGATTTTTTTTTTTGACAGACTTAAAAACCACCAAATAGCCTTTATTTAGATATAGACTAAGTGCATTCTGATGGGAGAGTGAGGCAACTTAAGGACACTATGTCAATATTGTTAGTTATCAAGAAAAGCAGAGTCTCACTGATTTTAATAAAAATTTCATCAGGATTTAATATCCGAGGGTCTTTATTTGCAAATTCTCTGCTATCTCTTATGGATATGCCATCCAGTGATTTAATCTGTCTAAAATTTCTACCAGCATACAAGATGGAGATGGATTGATCGATGTTGACAGATTGATAGCTGTAGAGCTGGGTGTATAACTCCTGTGACAGACTATTCTTTATTCAGTTCATAAATGTGTGCAGGAATATTATGAAAAGAAATCAATTCCCTCTTCCAAAACACTGTCAAAGGCTAAAGGCAAAAATATTGTGCTGGCTGTCTTGCTACCTTCATCTGACTTCTTCTGAAGCTTCCTTCAGCTACATGGAGTAGCTTCTCTGAGAAGCATTTGTGTAACTACACCAGTTAGCTTTTGCTACACAACAAACTTCTCCAAAATTAAATTGCTGAAAACAATCATTTTTTTAGCTTATAATCCTGTGTATTGGAAATTTGGTCTGGGATCAGCTGGGAGGTTCTTCTGCTGGTCTTAGCTGGGCTTACTCATGTGTCTGGGTCAAGGGTCAGCAAATGTTTTTTGTTAAGGGCCAATAGTAAATATTTTAGGCTTTGTAGGCCATAAAGTCTCTGTTGCAGCTACTCAACTCTGCCAGTGCAGCACTTAAGGATCCATAGACAGTAGTAAATAAATGAGCATGATCATTTTTCAATAAAACTTTATTTACAAAGATGAGCAGCTGTCCAGAAAACTCTGTTGCCAACCCCTAGTCTAGGGTCAGAAGCTTGGCTCTGGGCTGGCTGGTCTAGAACGGCCTCAGCTGAAGTGACGAGCACTTTTCAAGCTTTTGCTTGCATCCTGTTTGCTAACTCCCCATTAGTCAAGGCAAATTGTAAGCCAACCCAAATTCAAAGGATACAGCAATAGACTACACATCTTGATGATAGGGAGAAAAAGGTGTGGCCATCGGCAATCTTTTAGTTCCTAGCCAACCATAATTCACTTATCTAAACAATCTTCAGCAACACAAGTATACACTGAGGCAATATACGCTACAGCCACAGTAGCCAGGCATAGTCAGTCAGGCTTCCTGCACTGGTCCTAGGTGGCATCTCTGCTGATCAAAGCTAGAACGCACAAAATCTCAGAATGGTTCTTCTCCTTTCTAAGATCATGTGAGATGGCTCTGGAGAGATTGCCACCCTATGCATTTTATATGTAGTAAGTGACCAAGTAAGATAATCTGAGAATGAAAAGGGACCCAAATGGTCTCAAGCATCACTACCAATAGCATATCTTCCACTGTTTGAACCACTCTTTGGGGTTAACAACAGTAATGCACCTGTCCACAGGAGCACTTGATTAAAGTGTATCTACAGCAGCAGAAAGCCCAACTTCTGGCTCAGATTTACTGCCTGCCACCCTGCCAAGCACCTTATGACCCTAAGGGCACCATAAGAGCTGGTGGCTGGTCTCACACCTCCTACCATGCTTTCATGTTGTTCTACAATGTTCTCTTTTTCTCTGTTCAGTTTTCCCCTCTTCATTGAAAGTAAGACTGTGTCTTATTCACTCGACATCTGTTGAAGGACCACTCAAATGTTAATTTGGGGTGTGGATATGGATAGGGTTGGGGAAGAGAAAATGTAGGCACAGAGGGCACATTCTTAGGAAAGCAGCTCCTAGGGAGGTGTTGCTCAGGCCTGTTAAAGGCAGCATGAGAACATCCCAAATAAAATGCAACCTGTTTCATTGTTTGTCCAGAGGAAGGATAATATCCTTAATTCAGTGTCTGTCATGTTGCAAGCCCAGCTTAAAAATTTGGCTTACATTCCCTCATTCAGTCTTCCTAAAAGTTCTTTGGCATATGTATTATTATCCCCATTTTGCAAATGACAGAACTGAGGCTCAGAGATGTTCAGTGAATTGTCTAAGGCCACTCAACTAGTAAGTGGCAAAATTGGGACTGAAACCCAAGACATGCTCTGAAAACTCCAACTGCTTCCTCCACAACTGGAGGAGTCATGCAAGTGTCTCTTCCATCATATTGTATAATCTCTTCAAAGCAAGCAGCATTAACTTTCCAAATGTTTGACACCTAAGCTTTCCTTTGCATTTTGGTCTAACTAGTTTTTCATGTTACCCAGTGGTTGTCAGCAAAAAGGGCGGTTTGAATTTGTACTATGACACATGACACATTCCTGACCCTGTACTTAGAATCTTGTCATCTCTTATTAGCATTAGGAGAGTTCCTAGGAAGTCATCCATCTGGCCTGGCCCTCACTTCAACCTTTCTCAAATTGCTATTCTGTTTCTTTCTCAAGGTTCTCCAGCACAGAGTCCCTGTCTTTTCCACTGGAGGCCTCTTCCAGTGTTTCTTTCCCTTGAAAGAAAAGAATTTCTTCTTAATGAAGATCTGAAGTTCCTGTAGTTCTAACTTAAATACAGTTTTTGTGTTTTTGTCTTCTAAAAAAATAAAGAAAAATGATCCAATTCATTCCCATGAAAATCCCAATTATATATTTGAAGATAGTAGTCTTTGACTTTTCCTGAGTGCCTCTACCTTCCTCAATTAGTTTTTGGCATTCTTTAGGAGCACAATCCTGACCATAATCATATCTCCATCTTTAGATACTCCTTATTTATAAGAATTAGACTGACAGTCGTAATTCCACTTCTTAAGTGATGAGTCTTTGGATGTTACCATGTGAAGCAATAAAAAGATCATAGGATTTGGAATCAGATGTTCTAGGTTTGAACCCTTGGTCTATCAATTATTAGCTTGTCTACCTCTGAGCCTCAGTTTCCTCTTAAATCCTCTACTAATTTGCTCTCTATCTTTGGGGGAGGAGGATATATTTTGTCATTTAAGAAATTTTATGTTCTTGTTAAAATCTAATCATTACTGTGATAGGCAAAACAATGCCCCCTCCCCCAAGGATGTCCATGTCCTAATTCCTGAAACCTGGGAATATGTTATATTACGTGGCAAAGGCAGATAAAGGTTGCAGATGGAACTAAGCTTACCAATAAGCTGAACTTACGATGAGGAGATCATCCTGGGTTACCTGGGTGGCCCCAATGTAATCACAAAGTTCTTTAAAAGTGGAAGAGGGAGGCAAGAGAGTCAGAGTCTGGAAAGGACATATGATTATGAAAGCAAGGTCAGAGAGATGTGATGTGAGGACTCGACTCCCATTTGCTAGCTTTGAAGATGGGGGAAGGGACCACAAGCCAAGGAATTTTGGTGGTGTCTAAAAGCTGGAAAGGCAAGGAAATGGATTCTCCCCTAGCATCTGCAAAAGAAATGCAGCCCCACCAACACCTTGATTTTAGCCTAGTGAGACCCATTTTAGACTTTTGACCTCCAGAACTATAACATAATGAATTTGTATTGTTTAAGCTACTAAGTTTGTGATAATTTGTCACAGAAGAAACAGAAAACTAATACAGTTACCCATAATGCCTTTATAGAAACCCTCAGTTCCTTCTTTTTTTTTATAGTCTACTATGAGCAATATTGAAATTAGCTCATAAACACTTTCTCCCCCTCTTATCTCCCTTGGCATATAATTTTGAAGTAATATCCTTTGATCCCAATTTATATACACACACACACACACACACATATACATGTATATGGCAATCAGCAAATTTGCCCTACTTTCTATGGACCCTTTCCTTCCCATTCCATTTTTTGCATACTATATTTACATTGTCAGAGATAAGCATTAAGAACTATACCTTCTCCCTTATTACCATGGTTTTAGTCTTGGAACATTTATCGGTTTTCTGAAGCTTATTGTCCAGTAGATTTCTCAGAAAGATCTCATGGGAATATTTCAAGAGTTCTTGTAGATTCCCAATAGTTTTCTTATAGCTTCTATATTCAAAGGTCAGCTTGTGCACTTATAAGACCTTGGCTCACATTTTCTTTTCCTTTGTATCATAAATATGCTAATTCCATTGTCCTTGGGCATAGTGTGCACCTCTCAAACAGGCTAATGTCCATCTAACTTATTCCCTTTATCAATGACATGGTCTCCTTGACTGGACACCCAAAGGATTTTTTAAATGTTACTTTAAACCCCCATAGTTTTATTCAAATATGTCTCTTTTTTAATTTAATTTTATTTTGTCAATATACAATGTGGTTGATTATTGTGGCCCATTACCGAAGCCTCAGGGTTAAAATATGTCTTGATGCAGGCCATTCAGGTGGATTATCTCAGATGACTTTTCAGGTTTTCTTCATTTTATTTCGGGAAGGTTTTCTTGAATTCCTTTATGAACTCTCCTGGCTCTCTTACTCTCCTCTTCTTTTATTTGGGCTTTCTCTTTCCTTCACCTCGAAGGAAACCATTCTCTTCAGTGTGGGGCTCATCTCAGAAGGGCGCTTCAGTGGGTTAGCTTTGAGAGTTCATAGGACCCACATAACTCCAGCAAGGTCCTACCTTAACATTGTCCCTAGCTTGTAACCTAGAAATATCCCTTCCAGTTTTGTTGTTCTCAGATTGGTGCTCTGAGCTTTCTCAGCTGAGGGGGGATTCATTCTTTTGAAGAAATCTATGGGTAATCTTTATATTATCTGTTTCTTGGGATCATCAAAAATTCCCATTTTTTTCTTCCACTTCCCCCTGCACAGTGGCTGATTCTATACCAGCTTTGTCTCTATTGATGCTTTGTCCTAAATCTGCTTATCTTTGGGTGATTGTGGGGATATCTTGTCACTTGGTTTTGTTGGAGGTGTTTCTAGTTTTACTGTCTTAGTTGCTCTGTGTTTTTTGTGAGAAGATTTAAAAGCTGTGCTGCTGTTTGCTCCATTATCTTCCCAGAATCCATTTTGGTAAAATGAAATTGATAAATAATGATAATCAAACTCACCTTCCTATGCCACAGGTTTTTATAAAAATCAAGTAAGATGATGTCCATGATAACACATATGAACCACAGAACCATCAGCAAGTGTGACCTTGTGTTG